>NC_023751.2:28938224-29287474 GCF_000499845.2 Phaseolus vulgaris
GCTTTGAAATTCAACTCAAAACCAATTTTCATATTGTGAAATCATAAATTTTGAAAAAAATACAAAATCTACACAAGAGTGATTTTTTGTACTCTTTGTAAGCCAAAAGTGGTATAGAGAATACTTGCAATTAGTTTGATTAGTGGAACCCTTGATGGAGAACTAACATAGTTCTTGTTGACTAAACTAATATAAAAATTAAGTGTCTCTTTGCTTCTACTATTACACTTGTACAAACTTCTCCTATCTTTCGCATGTTGTTTCTTGTAGATTGTTTTTAACTAGTAAATTATCCATCCTAGACCATCTTCCCTTTTATTGTTTTGCAAATATTGTTAAAAATATTTTAAAGCTATATTCAATTCCTTTTTATAACTAATATGTTATTTTCATTTTTTCCTAGAAAAGGAAATGAATAATGATATTTAGACATCCTCTAGTTTGATTTAGAATGCTCAACCTTATAAACAAACATATTAATACGAACTTAGATTAATATAAATTCATTTTTTCTCGTTTGTTCATAATTGCGTCAACTCTAAAGTACATACATGAAAATAAAAAGAGGAGAGAATTGAAAATCAAATAGAATATAAAACGTATCCTCAATAGTAATTTTTTTTAGTTTAAGTATATTTTTTAGCTATATTCAAGCTCATGGCTATGGAAAAAGAAAGGAGAAGAAAGAAATTTAGAATTTCAATAAAAAAGAAATAGAAAGGTTAAAGAGAAATTAAAAAATTTGTGCTTTACAATAATTATGAATTTAAAGAAGCAATGATTTCAAATAAGTTGTGAATTTAAATAAATGATGGTGTTAGATAAATTAAGAATAAATTTGTTTAATTTTATATCTTATAACCTTTATAATATATCTTAAAACACAATTATAAACTTTTTTCTTTAATATTCACAAAAATAATTCGATTATTTTATAAATATAACATATCTAAAAAATAATTTTGCATTGAAAACAAACTTTTGTTGTGTATTTTTACTAAAATATGAAAAAAAATACTTTTTTTTTATAAATTCTTTTATTGTTTAATAAACAACATGAACTAGAAAAAAACATTTTCGTTTTTAGTAAAAGCATAAACATGCTTCCATTGTTTTGTGAATAACGAAAACATGTTCTAATGTACTTTTAGGGAAAATTACATACAAAGTTAGAGGTGAAAAAAAAAAGTTAAGAATAGCAATTGGAGATCTTATTGTCATTGTATTTTTTTTTAACGTTACATTTCATCTTTTTCTTATATAAAAGATATACTTTCAGAGTTCTTGATTGTTATTGTATTTTCTTATAACTTAAAATATTTACTATGGAAATTGTGTAGCTACATTATACAGATTACTTATGAAATACAATACGGAACGCAATCATGTACTATGGATTGTTTAAGTCGGAAGTTAGTTCGTGTTACACAAAATTCAGAACATAATTATTGATCTTGAAACTTATAGATTAGTTAATTCGTTATCTAGTTTAAAATACAAAAACTTCACAAATATCTCTTAAAGCAACTATGGGTAAAGACGCAAAAAACTTACCTAAAAATGCCACCACCACGACGAACTGCCACCAACAATCGCCAATTGTCATCAACACAACCCACCACCACCATAGAAACCACCGCCACCTTCAACCCACACACCTTTTTCTCTCAACAACCAATTGTATAACACTGTGTCTTTTATTGATAATTTTGGAATTTTTAAATTTATGGGGTGCTTAAAAAGTCATGGAGGTGCGGAAGAAGCTGCCAGAACTTGGTTAACCATTTTCCTTAAAATCCATCATCCCAAACACATTTAGGCCTTTTCTTCCTACACCTCCTCCATTACGAACTACACCTCACTACTAACGACAAAGACTAAAATACCCTCGTTAACTGTTCACACCGCTGTTGTCGCCCTACTTTGCACCATTGTCACTGCAGAAGAAGAGTGCAAAAATGTTGAGGAAAAAGAAGAAAGAGAGAACGTGTTGCTAAATAAAACACGTTTTAAAAAGTTTGTTAAAAAAGCTCAATCTAAAAAGATATTATATATATTTTTGAAAAGTTTGTTAAATAATAATATATTTCATGCATCCCAAAAGTTATATTATATGAAAATCTCATTTTAGAGATTCCAGAAAGCGTGTTCTAGAAGTTCAACAACACTAACATCATCGACTTGACGATAAATCGTAATTATTTCGATTACTTTTAACAGGCAACTTATTAATTTTGATTAATTCAATTTAGAAAAAAACAATTTGCATTCTAATTAATGTGATTATTATTTATTTAGGAAATGTATTATGATTAATTTGATTTAATTTTAGAGTGTAACTTTTTCAGAAAAAGTAACCCAAATTTCAAAGAAAGTTATAATTAATAAATTAATAGATTTTAAGGCTGGGCAAGGATGGAAGTTTAATAATAGTAGCACTAATAATGGGGATTTACTTGTATTTTCATCGAAATTGGTAATATAGTGAGATTTGGAAGGCCTCACCTTAGTCTGATAAAAACGAATGTATTTACAGTTTAAGGGTGTTCCAGATTATGTTCTACCTCATGCAAATTAACCATAAAGTTCATAACAGGGGGCCAAGAGAGAATGTGTAGACAAAGTGTTAAATAGCTACACTTTCAGACAAATTAAATTGCTTCAACTTCCAGATATCTAGACTTTCTATAAACATGCTCAGAAGTTCATATCGCCAATGAGACAAGTCCTATAACTGGTTTTCTGCACACAAGTTAGTAAAATCACATTTACCAATGGAATTATCAAACACAGATATAACACAGATATACAAAGAATTTGTAATTTTTTTGGGGTATGTAGCTGTAGCATGTGCTCCACACTTTTTGGTGACAGGCTATGAACCATCTTTAGTATGCAATTGCAATCCTCCAACGCAAGCTGCAGGCATCTAACATCCAATCCAACCAAGAAACCTAAGCTAATCAACTCCAACTCAAGATCATTATATCTTAAAATACTAAAACTCGAACCTTCCCAAAACTTGCTTTCATGGAGAGATTCCCAAGACTTCCAAGCACAACAAGTGACGCAAGAAAAATGAGTAACTGAGAGAGCATGGCATCAGGTTACTTTAAGAAATTACTTTACTCTCAAACCACCACAGCTTGACCAGTAATTCCATCATGAAGCTGAAGCGAGCCATCCTTCATTAAGTTTAGGCTCAAACTCTTGAATCTCTCTCTTGAATATTGCCTGGATGCTTTTCTCCAGTCAGTTCCAGTTTTCATCATTGCCACGAACTCCTCATAACTAATGCGACCATCCTGTGAAGTGAAAACACGAAATTGAAAAACGACAGAAAGACTTATAGAGAGGCAAGAACGTGTATATGAGATGTGATAACTGAAGCAAATAATTGTAATTTCCATTGAAATTTCTTACATAGTAAATATAATTACTAAGCAACAGTTATTCTAATAATTGAAAGCTAGTAATACTAAATAACAAATAATGAGCATGAAAGTCAAACCTTGTCAGTGTCTACTTCACGCATGATATCATTTAATACATCAGCATCAGTTTCTCCTGACTCATCTGCTAAGGCTTCTTGTAACTCGCCCGACTCAATATAACCACTCCCATCTTTGTCAAAAAACTTGAATGCTTTGTGGAAATGCTCATCGTTCTCCATTTTTTGCAAGTGAATCGTAACAGCTACAAATTCTCCATAGTCAAGTACTCCGTTCCCATCAACATCAGCCTATGTAATTCAGAACAAAGGAAACCATTTTTGAATCACAAATTTGTAACACAAATACACTTGAAAAGTCCAAGATTAAGGGATGAAAAGCAACTCAATTTATTTGACTTCAGATATATGAATCTCATTTCGAATGACATTATGACTGTCTCACTAACTTTATACAAAGGTATGTTGTGTTTTTAATAAACTGGTGCCACTTTCCTCTATGTCTAAAACAATCTCCGCAAGTGAGACATAAAAAGGTGATATTCATAATTGATATAGCCTTTAGCATAATTTTTTAATACTAATTAATAATTACGAAATATTACCATAAAATAAAGGCTTTTACAAGTAGATTCAGACATAAAATACACCACACTATTAGATAAAATGTAGCATACTGGCATATTAAATTATGCTTACTCATTGCAACATCCAAATAGCAAGACAAGTCACATTTATCATACACATGCCACATTCCTACGTAATTGAGTATATGAGAGAGAGAAATTCTAATTACAGTATAACGCGGTAATGATAAAAGAACTGATATTATTTGAAGTAACTACATTATAAATGATATATAATTATAGAAGTTTACCACTTCCATCAGCATCTTTATCTCTGGCTCAGCCAATTGTGAACCAACTTTCCTCAATCCAGCCTTCAGCTCCTCGAATGTTACTCTGCCATCTTTGTCAGTATCCATCAATGTAAACATATCTTTGATTATTTCTACCTCTTCAACAGATAAATGCTCTGCAATTACCTGAAACATTCATTCAAAGAAACCTAAATCACCAACTTCTCAACTTACTATTTAAATCACATAGAGATTTGAGTAAACAATCGTGCATAAACCAGGACAGATGCTAACCCGCAGAGCTCTCTTTTTGAATCTATTCATCACAGAAAACTGCTTAAGCCTTGACCTCACAATATCTCCTAATGGAACATTTGGAGCTTTCTTTGCATTTTGCAGCCAGGGATGCTCTGTAAACATAATTAAAGATGGTAAATATTCACTAGACTTTCTTCATAAGATAGACCTAATGTACAGTCCTGTCTCCCAACCCATGTCGTAAGGCTTCAAATATTTAACAATTATTTTTCCTTTTTGAGAAGGGCGAAATGGGTAAAGGATAAGGTTGATAATTATTTTGAAAAATTAAATGATAGACACAGCTGTTTCAAACTGTTGCAACATTATGATTTTGAAGCCCCCACAAGTTAAACCTATTTAGTTACCAAAACAAAACCTTCTAAGACACAAAATAGACTACAAATATCGCTGTTAATCCAAAGATAAAAAGAACACTATTCAAGTTAAAAGAAGTGAAAATTTATTCTCTCCTCACTCCTATCTACCTTAGCAAGACATAATGCATTTTAAACCCAGAAATAAATAGATTACGAATCCAGCTTAGGCTATAGACGGTGGTTGAAACTTGAAACCCATCTTGTGTAAAGTTATTGCTTGCTAACTAGCCCAGTAGAAGCACAAAATAGGAGGATCCTAAAAATAAACCATAAGTGAACAGTGTGTCCGGTTGAGTCAGCGAAAAATATATGACTTCGTGATGACTTTCAACCAAAGTTAGAGCTATGACTTTGACAAATGAATATTTTAATTTCTATATATTATAGCCAAACATACCAACAAAGTGTGAAGCGGTTTTCTTTCCAAATTCCCCACCTTCCCAGTTTCCACCAACTCATCCAAGCAATCCCTAATTGGATAACAACTAACAATTAATCCTAAGCTCCACCCACTAATCCCACTACAAAGGAAAATTTTCCTCAAGCCTTATAGCTACCTATTCTAGAACTGAGCCATGTTTAACAAATAGTATTAGGGTTTTTACTTTTTTCTTATATGCCATCTTCATTTTACAGGCTTTCTGCGGACAAATTTCGACCACGGTCAAGTCATATCATACGGTGCAAAAATCTAGCAGAGAAGGAAACTTATGTTTATGCCGCATCCATCATGGACACCGATTCCAATGTACAAAAGTTATAGTAATACCTGACAGGTCATTTAATGAAAGCCTACAAAACATACTGAAATCTGAAACACGCTTATCATAATTCTGGACCAAAACCAATTCCTACAAAACACACTGAGATCTGAAGCACACTTGTCATACCTCTCCACTAAACCCAATTCCAATGAAACCACAAAGGCGAAGGTTAACATATATCAGTACAAAAATATAAAAAAATAATAATTAAAAACCTCCCTTGTTCAAAAATCCATCATCTTGCCACCCAGTTAGTAGACAGAAGTACACTAAACCACACACAGTACAGAGAGTGAATGACTTACCAAGAACCTGTTCAGCTGTCAAACGCTTTTTAGGATCGGGCTCCAACATTCGGCGCACAAGGCTTTTGGCACTCTCCGATATCTGCGGCCAAGGCTCCCTCTTGAAGTCAATCACACCCCTCAAGATCGCCAACGCCACACCTTGCTCAGTCTCTGCCCCACCCAAAAGCCACACCAGAATCTCAAATCAAATTAAAACACAGCTAAATCCACCCAAAGTAGAACAACAAAACACAAATCCCTACCTGCCCAAAACGGAGGAACCCCACACAACAAAATATAAAGGATCACTCCAGCACTCCACACATCCACCTCCGGCCCGTAATTCCGCTTCAGAACCTCCGGCGCCATGTAGTAAGGACTCCCCACAATCTCCGCAAACTTCTCCCCTAAAAAACCCCCCAAATTTTTTTCAAAACGTAACATAACTTAAACAGTTCTTGCTGTAAGCTTTTAATTCTCTTACCTGGTTTGAAGAACACCGAGAGGCCAAAATCGATGGCTTTGAGAGCGGAATTTTCCTTCTTATTCGCGAAAAGGAAGTTCTCAGGCTTGAGGTCTCTATGCATGACGCCATTGCTATGGCACATCTTCACAACTTCAGCGATGGTGCGAGCCACGGCAGCGGCGGCGCGCTCACTGTAGTGCCCACGGGCGACGATCCTGTCGAAGAGTTCTCCTCCCTCGCAGAGCTCCATCACGAGGTGCACGTTCTCGTTGTCCTCGAAGGTAGCCTTGAGCCTCACGATGTTGGGATGCTCCGGAAGCGTGGACATGATAGCCACCTCGCGCCGGACGTCCTCAATGTCCACGGCGGTTCGCAGCTTCCGCTTCGAGATCGATTTGCAGGCCAGCGCCTCCTTGGTTTCCCGGTCCGTGCAGAGGTAGGTGATGCCGAACTCCCCCCGGCCCAATTCCCGGCCCAATATGTACGTGTCGCTTATGCGCGTCCTGTGGCTCATTGGAATCACGTCCTTCAGAACACGGATCGGCGCCGCCAACCTCCCCGGTTCCTCCGAAAACGGGTTCGGCTTTTTGTGGTTCGCCTCCTTTTTCCGGGCGCGGTTGCCGTCGCTCGACTTGCTATTGTCTTCCACCACATCAGCCTTCGCACACGCGTTACAGTTTCCCATGCTGTGTTGTGTAGAAGAAGCTTCTAGAAGAGTGAGAGAGTCTAGGTTTACTTGAGTAGTAACGCCGGCGGGATTTTCCGGCGAAGGGAAGAAGCAGAAGAAAGAGAGAGAGAGAAAAGTTGAGTGAGAAAAAAAGGAAAAGAAAATGGTGGGTTTTGGAAATTAAGTAATAATAAATTGAGAATTAAAAATACTATCCACTTATATCATTCCTTTCATTCAACCTCAATTTCTATCTTCAATTTTTCCAAAACGAATATCCCAAAGCTCAACACTGTTTCATACCATACACATGTTTTCATTTCTCAATAATTATCAATTTCTAATCATTTTTAATCTCTACAAAAATTGTATTCTCAACAACATACTCTACTATTTCTCTCTCTATAATTTCTTTTTCTATCACACGTGCTTCTAAATTCCTGTTTTAATTTATACACAAAAATTAAATAAATTTTGTCCCCTGTCATTAACTATGGGATCGAAAAGGTTAAAAAAAATATATCTTTATTTAATTCACTTTTTACTAGTGAAAGTTATAACTTTTTTTTATTTGATAATTTCTATTTATAATTTTTTAGTTTTTTATGAGCTTTGACTAATAATAAAAATATGTTACGATCATGTATTTTACCAATTTTTCTCTCTTAAATTATTTAGAAAAAGAATAATATATATGTTAAAATATATTTTGGAAAAAAATAAATCATTAGACCTTTGGATGGCGACAAACGATCTACTATGTCTCGTACTTTTGGCTGTGTCATATTTAATAGTCTTCATTTTCTTTGCTATACATTTATAGCACAACTGTACAAGTAATAAAAGTTCTGCTCTTAGCTAAACATGAAAAAAGAAACTTCTATTTCAAATTAACTTCTCATCTTTGAAAATAATTTGAGAAAATTATAATTTTTTCTAAAAATAATATATTTATGATGTACTTTTTCTGTTTATTAAATTTTCATTTAATTTTAGTTATTTTAAATATTGTTCTTTCATTTGATTTTAAAATACTTAAACTTTTTATATTTTTTAAATCATGAACATGTGTTAAAATGGTCCACTAATTCTCTTAATTTAAAATATTCTGTGAATACATTATGTAAAAAACTTAAGCATGAAACTGTAATTTAAATTTACACTTTTATCTGAAAATAGTTTTAAAAAAGAGAGTCCAATGTTGCTTTTAAACTATTTTTAATGAAAATCTATAAAGAAATGAATTATTGATGCATTGCCCATTATTGACAATTTATGTTTGTAATTATATAAGATATTTTACATAAGAACACACTATTATAAAACACCTAAATTATTAAAGCACCTAACCATTATATCACTACTAATTCTTATTTTATTTTCTTTAGTTCATCTGCATAAGGTGAGATGTTATAATTCTTACAAGTAAGTACACTAAAGATATAAAAAGAATTAAGTATTTACAATCACTTAAAATATAAATACATACTAAAATAATTTAGTGATTGAAAAATAAATTAATGAATTTTATATTATTATTCTCTCTTTTTCATAATTTTTATTTTTGATAAAAAATATTTTTTATCTGTTACTTTCTAAATTAAAGATAACAATTTTTCTTCTAATTATGCTCTTATTTCCATTCAGTAAAAGTTACAACAACATTAAATGGAAGTAAATATGAAAAGGGGAAAGAAGTATAATATACAACTTATTTAAAATTACATTAAAAAAATATTTTAAAAAATAAAAAAAGACGAGGTATTTAATTATAAATTGACATACTATTCAGAAGTATTAACTTTTTATGATAATAAATTTAGAAGCTATATGAAAATTGACTTAAAAATATTTATGTTATTGAGTTAATTAATGTGTTTAAAAAATAAACATACTTTTTTTTGTAATTTTGTGCATTAAATATTATGCTGACTATGGCAACAACCTTGAAAAATGGATAAAATTAAAGGCCTATCTTTCCACGAGGAAGGTCTTAGGCTGACAGCAATAAAACGACAACGCCTCAATGCCCACCATTGACCATTTTCATTTACATATTAAAATTTATATATATCTAAAAGTGAAAAAAAAAATAGAAAAAAAGGTGGGAAAAGAAATGCTCTTTCAGATTGTTGAAGTGGTTGAACGGTGGATGGGTTACGTTAGGAATATTTTGACTTAATAGCCCAACCAAAACATTATACTATATTCTAATTTTTTAATATAATAGGGTTTTATTTTATTACATTCACCTTAATTTACTAGTTCATTCAAATTATATAAGAAATGTGATATAGTGTTTTTTAGAATTTAAGAAACATTAATAATATAACTAAAATAATATGTTAGTTTTTATTTGAAGGATTATTTTGGACAGTATGAATTGTTTCAGAAACTAACTCAAAATGTCGAATAAAATTAATAAATTACAAATGTCTCCTATTATAGAAAATGATTAAATTTTAACAACTAAATTTGCTAAAAACATATCAATAAATTAAAAAAAATAAAAATCAACCACAATTACATGGACTTGTACCACCCTCCAATCACATGACTAGTATCTTTCTCAATCCAATGCAATTGAACCTAACTATTAGAGTAAACATAGTTGAATAGGTCAAAATTTCCATGCATTAAAAGTTAAAAAATTATTAAAAACTATTATAGATGAAGACTTTTTTTTCAGAAACTACTAGTGATATTATTACAAAGTAAATTTTAAATCTAACTCAACCCCATAAAATCGATTCAATGAGATGAGGTTTGCACCCATTTATATACTATGAAAAACTCTAATATCTAGTCGATGTGGGATCTCCAACACATCCCGTCCCAATAGCGGTCTGATAGCAGGTGACACGATAAACCCAACAAACACTCGTTAGGATAGACTCGAAATATTATTTTTATAACTAGTGAAAGTATGTATAAATTACAAAGAATATTATGAATTTTAATTTAGAGCAAAATAATGCATAACAATTCGATTGTACGATTGTCGGAGATTGGACCCATTTGCAATGTAGCTGAAGGCATCCAATACGGCATCGTATATGGTCCAGCTAATGCCTGGTACGGCACACCAAAACAATACTTTCATGCCAAATGCTTTGTTTCATCCTCCATTTTTCATTGTTCCTTTTGGTCATCTTTCACTTCACCATTTTCATCATTGCCTTTTTTTTCAATTCATTTATCTTAACCTATGATTCCAACTTGAGTTTGAAACCAACAAAACTTTTTTTTTTTCATTTTTTATGCTCTTTTTCTTCTAAATTCAAACACTCAAACACACCCTCATACAAATATCGTGATAAGAGGTTGTCAATTATTCTTATGCAAGGATATTTTGCTGAGTTATTAGTCATTAATTGTTAACATATGCATGGGGTTGTCCAAACCCTAATCCTAAAACACATAATTTGTGTATGATGTAGGGGTGAATGGAGCTCCTCAAATTGCAGCCTAAAAAGCAAAGCTTGTTTTACTTGCCCTGTCTTACCCAATGGACCTAGTTGAAAGGCTCATAAAATGCAATAGTACAATTTTTTTCTTTCTAAATATACATGTAACTTTTTAAATTGTGTGCATTTTCTATACTTGGTAGTTTTTGCCTATTTATTGGATCAGGGCAATTAAGTTGCTGTCATCATATATTAAGACAAAATAGCATTGCTAATTTGTGAAATTTCAATTGTTATTGCATATAGAATACTCAAGTTGGATCCCTATTTTGGTTTTATTGTAAATTGTTGTTATACGAGTTATGAGTGGTATATATTTCAAAATAGCATGAAAGAGGTTTATCATATTTCAAAATGGAATACATGCACTATTATTCTCTATGACAAGAAGAAGAGATGGAAAACAAAGCAAAACCATTAATTTTATTCAGAATATATATATATATATATATATATATATATATATATGGAGAAAAGAGAAACAACTAATAAGCATTAAGTGGAAGAAGGAATGACTTATTGTTGGATATCATAAAATATAAAATCTGTCTACATGCAATCTTATCAATCCTTTGTGAATAGAGATATTCTAATTTTATTGATGATCTAAGTTATATAGACTAACTAAGATATCAAGTTATGAGAAGCTGATGAGTGAGTTCGTACATACCGTGACATATGAGATGCACGACTTGGGTTGTATTGAACTTATCATAATCTTTTCTCTTCGCTAGTAATCTAAGTCTTGGGTATTTG
Organism: Phaseolus vulgaris; assembly: GCF_000499845.2. Lineage (NCBI taxonomy): Eukaryota > Viridiplantae > Streptophyta > Magnoliopsida > Fabales > Fabaceae > Phaseolus > Phaseolus vulgaris. Next base: position 28,949,619 of record NC_023751.2, read on the forward strand.
ATAAAGTATTAGTCTCTGGTAGGACTTACTTAATACAGATCTTCCGGAAGGAATCAATTCTTATTTTGTTTGTTAAATATCCTGGAGGTGTAGCATTGTTTGTGTAGGGATTTGAAGAATATTGAATAATTGAGAATTTGGTTTATGTAATTTGGTTTGCTCTTTTGATTGAATTAGGTATATTATAAAATTTTATTATGTACACGAGCAGATAATCATACAAGTGCAAGAGAGCTTGAAAGACTTTAGTTCATCAATAAAATTAGAAAGTTTTTAGCTTTGAATTGTAAATATTTGTATTTGTATAAGTCCTAATCATGTATTAGGAATGTTTTGAAAAAACTATAAGCTTGTATAAAAACATGTAGAATTTCTCTTAAAATAGTTATATGTATTTTTGGGGTATTACATTAATTAAATTTAGATTATGACTAAATATTTAATTTAATTAAGAAATATGTTTGTGATATATGTGGAATAGCATAATATAATAATATAATAGTTGTAAATTATTTTTGGAAGTAGAAATACCATTTAAGTATTGTAAAAAAAAAAAGGAATAAAATGGGTCTAGAATGAAAAATAGAACAATCAAAAATAAAAAAGAGAGGGTGTGAGAAGAAATAATAGGCACTGCAATTTTGGAGTAATAATATAGCCTTTCCTAAACAAAATATGATTAATATAAATTTTCATAGTGTCTATAAATTTAAAGAAATAAGTTAAACATTGAGATGAAAATATATTAAAAATTGTTTCAAAGTAATAATTGTTATCACTATACCATATTCACTCACTAGTACCAAAATAATTGGATCCAACATCTTATTCAAGAATAACAAGACAAGTTTTACCATACATGTGTCATTTCTTTCACTGAAACTTAATATTTCTTCTTCTTTTTATGTTTGATGAATAAAAAAAAATTATATTTTATGTTTATATTCATTCATTTTCATTCTCTAGATTGTTTTGAAAATTCATGTTTATAATTGGAACATTTTATCTGGATTATTGAAAAGCGAACGTGTGAAAGGAAAAAAGCACTTAGTTTGAAAATTTGTATTTGGCGTTTGCGTTGGGAAAGCATGAATTGGTCAACAAGGAGAGTTGAAGTCCTAAAGTTCAATTTTGCATCTAAAAAGCAATGGAAATAGGATATTAAGTTATCATCTTAAGATTCTCTATTCCCTTGTCAACAAATCATGATCACTTTTTTCAACAACGAAAAAATAGAATAACGATGATTCTCGCTAATTAATTAATATTAATCACCCAATCAATTACTTTCATTCAAATGTTGTTATTATTATATTATCATAAAAAATTATTAATTATATACATATACATGGAATTGTTAAAACATCAAATATTAAATATATTTTTTATTTTTATATTTTTACAAAATTAATTTTCATCTATAATCCAAAATTTAGACTTTAAATATATTTGTATTAAGAAAAATGTTGAAATGAGTCATGATCAACTATATTATGTACCGACCAAAATCTATTTATTACTTAAAAAGATATTGATAAATACTTATTTCAATAATTTTTTTATCATAAATATAAAAAAAATATAAATTTATATTAGAAACAAAAACAAAGAGTGAATAATTCATCTTTATGGAAAGGCTATAATAACTTAACAGTCTTCAAATTAATCCTCAAATTACGGGCAATAAATTAATTCATATTACCATTTGGCACAGGGCATGTTTGTTTTCTCCTTGTTTCTATCTTTTTACGTTTAGTTGCATAATGAGAAATGATGAAACTTGAATAAAGTTTCCCTTCTTCTTGTTAATAGAGTATGATTAACGTTGAAACCAAACAAAGGTAAAAGGAGTGAAAAACACGTATTAAAAAAAATCTACATATATTTTTATTTACTTCAGATAACATCTATACACCTTAAACTGTACTTAATCTGGGAACATGATTTTTTGTTTTTAAGAATAAGTTCCGTTTAAGTGTCTAAAAAAAGAGTTTCATTGTAAAGATTATTAAAATGGAAAATTAATTATAAATGATGTATAATTATGGCATGCTAATTAACACATTAATAAACCAATATATAATTTGAGACAGAAAGCAAGTCCACCGTGATAATTAGTTTTCTAATTATCTAAGTCTTTATTCTAGAAGGGGTGTTTGTTTCAAAAATTGTACAAGTGGTTAGAAGTTTCTATTGCTTCTAAGTATTGACTCTTTAAAATAAAATAAAAACAAAAACATTTGATTTGAAACAATTTAAATCAAGTTAATAATTAACAAATAAAGGTTTGTTATATTTCAAAATACAGAAATATTCTATACACGTTGATGAAAATGATTAACTTATAAATATGGGTAGAGCTAATCTTGATGATTTTTTTAATTCTAAAAAAAGTGTTATGAATGGAGTTAGAATTGAATTCATAAGGAAGTTTTATAAAAATTTCTATAAATAGATGAGTCATTCAAGGCGCAAAATGAATTGGGAACCAAAGTCTAGCTTTTAAATTTTGTTTTGTTGGTATGCTGAAAAGCCAAGAATAGAATATAATATGTTAACAATGGCTCTTCAAGAGATATGTATAGAGAAAATAGTAAAGTTCATCAATCTTATATTATACTTGCAATATTTTTTTCTATAAATATAATTCTTAAATTCAAATTGTAGTGTTTTATATAAATTTACACGATGTCATCTAATCAACTTATCATGTACATGCAATTTCTTATTTGTGATTTTATTGCTATTCATTTAGAAAAGAGCATGAATGTTAGAAACATTAGGGGAAATGAATAATAAAAAGATTTTATCCGTTATATTGAATTGATGAGATGATATATTTATAATGGAATCCACTTGTTTGAAAAAATATTAAACACAATTCTTTCAATTTTTTAGAGAAGACAAAAAAAAAAATAACGAAAAATTTGAAATGTAGATTTTTCTTTAAGTTTAAAATTAAATTATATATAAGTTAATTTATAGAAATTTTATCATGTGTTTATTTTAAGCAAATTTCTACTTTATTTTAGGTTCCATTCTCATCTATCTTCTATCCAAAATCCCATATTAAGCAAAACATCTATTTTTTAGTGTCAAGTTGAACACTTACTCAAATGTTCATGTCTTTACTCTTAAGACAACATATATCTTCTCAACTTATCCAAACAATCTTCATGTTTATTGCTCCTCGATAAGAACCTAATATGAATATTTTTCATCTTCCTAGCCATTCTAATCAATTTTTTTTGAGACAATAGAAAGAATACAAGTAACGATGAAATGATCAGATTCATAAGGCATACCCTTCCTACAAAAGAATTTTGTTTCTATTTGTACACTGTAAAAAATAATCAATTTACAGACGGATAATTATCGACAAATAAAAATCTATCAATAAAATGCGGTTATCTAAAATTTTTACTTACGGATGGCAAAAAACATAAATTTTATAATTCTAGTGTCTATTTGTAGATAAAATTCGTTGGTAAATTGAACGTCAATATAAAAAATAAGTATTATGGAAGTGATGTCCTTATTTGTCGGTAAATGATAACAAATATCTATTCGTTGATAAAGTTTATTGGTAAATTGAATATCAATATTAGAAATTAGTGTTATAAGTGTGATGGTCTATTTCATTGATAAATGACAACAAATGCTTTCGTATTTATTTAATTGATTTAATTATAGTATAATATCCTAAAAAAAACTAAACGTATTTCATGATATATAAAAATAATTCTTTGTATCGATTCCTTATATATCCTTCCACATAATTTGTAAAAACTTATTTTTTTTCAAACTAGTAGACGTCATATTAGCTTTAAAAAAAACTTAAAAATTCTATTAAACTTTCTGTTATTTCACCATACTCCTTTTCTTCTTCTTTTCACCATACTCTTCAATGGTGTAGATCTTTGAAGTGCAATGAGATTCTAAAAGAGAAGAATGTTTTCCTCTCCTCTGCAACCCATCACCTTTTTCTATTGTCTATAGTAATTCAATTTTTTCCCCAAATTTCTCTCTATTTTTATTTCTATTAGGAGGAGTATAAGGTCAAATATGCAACACGTTGAATCATCTGTGCCCTATTTCCTAAACACTATTAAAAACAAAATCAATGCGACTCACAAAAGCCAACAAAAAAAAAACTCACATAAACTTAGGTGTAAATATGTTACTAGGTTTTTATACAATCCAAGGGTTTATTTTCCATTTTCTTGTGTTGACTGAGAGACATGGAATTTTTTTATTCTATGTGCATGTTGTGGTGTAGCATCACTAGTGTATTAAAGCTCCCTGTGATGGCGACACAGTTGTGGAAAACAAATATCATTTGGTTGAAAAAGGATGCAACGAAAAGAGACCAAAGATGATGCAGGAGACAACAGAAGGACTATGGGATCTGCAAATTTTAGGATGGAAGCAACAAGGCAAAAGCAGAGTAAAGCTTTTCCTGGCAAGTGTAGAATGAGATACCTTTTGCAGCAAAAATAGTTGATGCTAGTGCAAGTGAAGACAATGCAGATTGTCTTAGCAACTTTGAAGGGATATTTGACCATCATTAGAGGTTTTTATGGGAATGGTTTTGGGAGTGTATTTGTAAGGAAAACAATTTAAAGTATATTGTGCTGGAAATATGCAGATTTGCTGCATAATATGTTTTCTTTTGTTTTTCTATAGTGCTGAAAAATGCAGAGTTGCGCTGCTCTGAAAAATATTGATTCTTATAAGTTTTTCAATTTGTTGAGATGCTTTTGGATGTTTTCTTGTGATTTGTTTTAGCATTAATATAAGGGTTGGAATACCCCTAAAGTGTTCCCTTTAATTAATTTAATTTTTACTGAAAAAAAACATAAATATCTTTCTTTGTTAAAGACTTTGTATTTGATAACCACTTTCGTATAAGTATATTTTAGACCAATTCTCTACAAATGTCTTCTAATGATATGAATGATATGACAAAACTACGATATTTCAGAAAACACATAATCCAAGTAAGAAAATTAACAAGAATCATAAATAATAGATTTTTTTTTTCACAGAAAACTTTGTTAGGAGGTGGATTTTAAACTTGACTGTTGGAGAAAAGCTACACAATGTGAGATATCTCCTTTGGAGTCAAATTAAACTTGGGAGACTGCTCTGCCTGAGGACAAAGCTACCATAGGTTGCAAATGGGTATTCAAAATAAAATATAAAACTAATGGGACAATTGAAAGGTATAAAGCAAGGCATGTGACAAAGGGACACACATAAACAAAATGAATTGACTACCTTGATAATTTTTCCCCAATAGCAAAGATGACCACCATAAGGTTGCTTCTTTCTCTAACTTCTATTTGTAATTGGGAATTTAAACAGTTATACATAAACAATGTCTTTTTAGAGGGAAATTTGAACAATGTGTACATGGTTGCTCCTCCTGGATTGACTTATATTCAACCAGGACAAAATGATAAAAAAGGAAGGCAAAAAATATATGAGAATTAATATATTTTCTATTTTTCTATTGAAATCAAAGTAGATTTTTTGAAAATATACAAACAGTACACACATTCTAGAGTCTAGCTAAAGAGAAAGAATGAAAAATAAAAAAGTCAATCAATAAAGACTAGAATCAGAAAAAACAAAATAAAGGTTTTACACCTGTTTAAAGAGAAACAACTAAAAATTAGAAAAGACACAATTGATTTTAACTTCCTTTCAAAAGCTTTCTGTCTATAACCTTTAATACATAACCTCATTTTTGCCTTACACTTATGCATTGGTTGATTTAACCTCGTTTTTGCCTTACACTTTTGCATTGATTGATTTAACTACTCTAACTTGAATTACTAGATGATTAAACCACCAGATGCAATCGTTGATTGAAATCAAGATATCACCTACTATTCGTTTGATAAAATTCTTTAAAACTGCATGTGAATTACCAATGCTAGTTCCAAAATGAATTTATAGAGTTGATTCAACAATTCAAAAACAATTGTTTCAACTGCTTAAAACAGGTCCATTGAACAACAATATTCATGCTTCTAGCAAATGCACCATTTGCTTTTATTGACAATATCTCCAACGCATGCAGAGAGACGTGCTGGAGAAGAAGTTAGGATCGCAACTCCATGAAATTACACTAGGTGACCTTCGATGTTGCCACGTTAGCTTCCTTGAGCAACTTCGTGATGTGAAAATCTTCTTGAAGGTCGAGGATGAGCTGGCTGATGCGTGTTGCCACACGTCGTCACTAATGCGAAAACACTTATTTCTGACAGCTAATATACAACATTTCGCTACCAAACACCGTTTATCAAAATGCGGTGACATTTTTGAAATTAAAACAGGTATATAGACAACATTTGAAAGAGGAACCATTGTCTATTTAAATCACTAAAGGAATAGACAGTGGTTCCCTCTGTGATTTAAATAGATAGTGTTTCCTCTTACAACCGCTGTCTATACCCTCATTATTACCCTAATTCGATACTCTGCACCACTTGCGCTTTCGTTCTCTGCATTTTTTTTTCTTCTTTGCTCTCTCTCTTCAAATCTTTTGAACGTTCTCTTCACTCATTACCTTTGTATGTTCTTCCTACTCTCATTGTTTATTATTCCTCCATTCTTCCACCTGTTCATTGTTTAAGGTTCTTGTTCATTGTTCCACCACCGCGCTCCACTTTCCCTCTACCGTCGCCGTCGTTGCCTTTGTAAGTTCTTCCTACCCTCATCTTATTTTTCCTCCATTCTTCCATTGGTTCATTTCCTATTCTTCCATTGGTTCATTGGTTAAGGTTCTTGCACTCCGCTTTTCCTCCACCATTGTCGATGCCCTGTCCTTCACCATCGTTGCCAACCTTGAGGTTGGTGTTGTTTTTATTTATTTATTTTTTTTTTTTTCTATATGTGACTTATAGACAACGGTTCTAGAACAAATGTCGTCTATACTCCAATAGAGGGTTTAGGGTTTAGGGTTTATTACTTGCTAATAGACAACGATTTTGAAATCAACGTGTAATTACTAAAAAAAAAAAGTTAATACATCTTGATCATGTGCTTTGCAGATGACTTTGATGAGGTTCGTACGCACCGAAACGTCAGCCGAAGGAGGAGACTGCGATAGAAGGCTCTTCAGTGGTTGATTGAGCACTGCCCTCACCGCACGAGCCCACTTCTCTCTTGTCGGAGAGTAGAGAAGCCACGAGGTAGAGAGGAGTAAACTTGAACTACGCGTGGTGGTTGCTCACCGCTCACGAGAGCCTCCTTGGTCTTGTGCGTGAACTTCTTCTCCACTCCAAATTAATGAGTTTCACACATTGCAGCGCTCGAGTTAAACCAGCTCCTTGTGTATGAATCAGTTCTATCTAATCTCATGAAAATCGCACGTATGAGCAATTATTCACGCCACGCGAAAGAACGGATTTGCACCGAACAAGCACACTGAATCCAACTGAATGAACAATCTTCGAATCACCACTTCAATCACTTGCTCGCAATCAACTGCCTCACGAATCATGAATTGCACTGTGTGCCACTGATTCAGTATACGCTTGAATAAACTCGTTTCGCGCTTCATCATGCATATCACATACTTCAAATTCAATGCATCACGCTTCAACTATTCATTAATATTTATTTAAAACGAAATCAAACAATGAAATTGCCAAACACGGAATGCGCCTCTCGTGTAAGATTTCGAATGGACAATTGTAACACGGAATAAAACAACGCGTTACAAAACATTATTGGAGTGGTGGAAACAGAAAAAACACCAATTACTGATTGCACCACCACAAAATTTCAGAATAGTGACAAAAAATACGACACTAACTTCGGAAATGTCGAATTTGAAAATACTAATCTCTTTTAAGATAGTTTCACATAATTCTCACCAAACGATTGGCAACACATAAAATATGGAAAAGAAGATCAAGAAACTATAATCTAGAGGCCATAATCAAGAAAAACTTAGAGTAGAGAAATATATGCTACTTTGAATTGAAAAATCAAATATTAAAACCAAAAATTCTAATGAAATATCTAAACAAAAATTCTAATGAAAAATCTAGACGATGCTTTTAAGAAAATAATTCAAATTAATTAATGGGCAAATTCAAAATTGTGAGTACAAGAATCTCAGTGTACCTTATACTGATGATCCAAACACTACTGAAGTACATATAATAAATCTCTTAAAACTAGAATTTAAAAAATCTCTTACGATACAAAAAGTGGCAACATATATAAACTGAATACAAATAAAAGAGAAAAAATAATTAAAAGATTCAATAAAAATCAAAACTAAAATATTACTGTAGATTTTGGTTATTGTGGAACTATTGTTGTGTTTGACTGAATGTGTTTCATAATGTTCCATTGTTAAACTTTTCAATGAGCAACGCGTCGACTTCGATGGATGAAGTTCGAGAAGGGATTTGGATCACAGTAGTTAATGAGGTCTGGAGGCACAAAAATAAGGTTATCTTTAAAGGAAAAGTAGTAGATGTACTACAAGCTTTCGCATTGATCCAATTAAAGACTTGGTCGTGGGTTTCATCCAAGTCATAGTATGCGTTTTTTTCCTTTTCTAATTGGTGCATAGACCCGATGGTTTGTATTAGGATAATCTTATGAGATATTTACTTAATACATCGGGTGACTTTCTCTGGGTTAAGTTAGAAGTTGTTATTATGTACAAGGACAACCCTTAAAGTAATTCATATTTATTTATTTATTTATTATCAATAAAAAAAATATTAGATAAGAATAAAAAAATTCTATTCTAACTCAAATCCTACCCGGTAATCTCAGAAATGTTTCATCCATAATATTATCAACATTAATACAAACTGCATGATACTATCAATAATTAATATAAAACTAAAAAAAAAATCATGAAATATAAAGATGATACATAAAGATGGTGATAATATACACAAGTATGTTTCATTAGTCATAACTATAGATGTTGAAGTTTATAATATTTGAGGGATGTGTTTTTTCACACGTATAATATCCTCAGTATTTGTTTTCATAAACCCTTATTAAGAGTTACTAATTCGAAAAGATATATGATATATTCGATTTCTATTTTAAATTGATGATTATAATTTACTCCATAAAGTGATATATCGTTATCCTATTTTTAAAAGCTTAGATTTTGACATTTATCCAAAAAATTATTCTTTTATCACTATCAAATCTTTGGTTAAAAAACTTGAAAATATTAACTCAATTTATTGTAACATTTTGTATACTTCCGTTCATCAATAGTAGTTCCCTTCATTTATTTGTGTTTTGAAGAAATCAATCTACATCACACACTTTTCTTTACCATCTATTTTCATATTTTATATATTAAAAATGATTATTTAATATACATTCAAATTATATAAAATAAATATTTATCCGTAGAATAAATAAAAGAAAACTACTAATCAGGCCAAATAATTTAAAATATATGTTCTTTCGCTAATTCGAAAGACTAACAAATGAGCTACGTGTTCTTCGTGTCGATCACGCGTGAGCGTGGTGAGCAAGCACACGCGTCTTCTCACACCAGAACACAGAAAATTAAAAGTAAAAAGGAAATGAAATTTACGAAGAGTTGGTTATTATGGCTCCATTTAAGTTTAATCTGAATTGTTTGAGGCCAAATTAATGAGTCAGCAATTGCATAGTATGAAATAATTTTAATATATATTAAAAAAGTCGTAAATAAATATTATTACATATAAAATAGTAATTAAATATAGAAAAAAAGTTGAGTATGCGGGTGGGTGAAACCGGTTGAAGCGGGTCGGGTCGGGTGCGTGAGATGAGGGCACACCTCAGCTCATATGGATACATTAGCTTCTGCCCCAAGTTGTTTGGAAAAGTCTACCCTTCAACGCCACACACAACACAAACCATACCAGCCGCCACCCTTTCCTCCACCTTCTCAACCCCTTCTATGCTTCCATAGCACCATTCAATCATGCAGGTACCTCTCTTCACTCCCGCAACGCCTTGCATATGTCTTCCTTCGTTCGGAACCATCGCATGTTTCATGTTTTGTTTTTTTTCTAAATCACAGGTTTTTCCTTTCAATTGCTTTAAAACTTTAACGACTATGCTTACCCTTGCCCCTTGTTAGTGTCTTTCTGGGTCAAATGGAATTGCCGCAACGTTTTCTTCTGTAAAAATGCATGTTTTGACCATGTTATTTCAATTTTGTTTATTGGACATTATTTAGTATTGAAACAGTGATAATTAGGTGTATGTTGTTATAGTTGGGGCTATGGGACCTGCATTTCGCATTTTGCTGTGGTTGTTATTTTGTTTGTTTGTTTGCTGTCATGTGATTCTACTTTCAATTTTTTTTTTTTCGTTTTGGTTTTGTTATGATGACATGTTGAGTTTTGTTGGCAGAATATGTTAAGAGCAAAGCAGATCAGTACCCTTTCGAGTAATGCTAGGAGTTTTTTGCTTGGGGGTTCGCGATGTAATGGAGCTGATGGCAATTCATGCACTTGCCCTGAGGATGAAACATGTATCTCAAGAGGACAGCAGAGAAAAAATAGTGAAGATTTGGTTGTTCAGAAACCTTCTTCCTTAGTATCCAAAACCACATCTCAAGTTGTAGGAACACTGGTCTCGGGAAGCTTGGCAAATGGGCCTGCTTCTCACAAGGCTGGGGATGTTGGTCAATCTGGTTGTGTACAACAAATTCGGTCTACTTCGTTTGCACCGAGTAGGCCGGACTCTGTGACATACGCTTGTGTTGTTGATGGTGTTCAGGACCATGTTGCTCATTCGTCTTCTGTTAATGCTGACCAGTTTTATAGGGCCGGTATTGCTGCTGTTAATTTTATTTCTGATGTAGTTAATTATAAGTTTCCTTTGTCAGATGGCATGGGAATACTAAACTACTCTAAGAATTATATGGTTGATCCTGGCAGAGCCCTACCCAGCATTAGATCTTCCAATGTGAAGCAAATTAGAAAGGAGAGTTTTACTGCCGTTCATCCCAAACCACCTGTCTCTACTCATCCCGGGCCATCAAAACCTACGAATAATCATCATGGGGCAAAGGGAAAAGGTGATAAATCAAATTTAGCTAAAGGCTTTAAGCCTGTTGCTTCTCCAGGGATAGAGAAGTCAGGGGAAGCTCCAAATATTCCAGTAAATAGCCATGATCGCAGAGCCTTGCCACAGAGAACAAGAACTCGTCCAAACCGCTTTGTGACAAATTTTGGTTCTAATATGCCAAGTTCAAATCCACAGATGGCAGGGTCATTCAAGGAAAGTTTCTGTAAATACACAAGGAATGTGAATATGGCAGCAGGAATTGCTCCATCAAACAGGCATTTTACTAATTCTGGGCATGTTGTGGATATGGTTAAAGATATGCTGAGACAGTTAAAGTGGGGTCCTGCTACGGAGAAGGCTCTTTGTAACCTGAATTTTTCAATTGATGCATACCAAGCTAACCAGATCCTAAAGCAACTTCAAGATCATTCTGTTGCTCTAAGCTTCTTTTACTGGCTAAAGCTACAACCGGGCTTCTGGCATGATGGGCATACTTACACCACCATGGTTGGTATCCTGGGCCGGGCAAGAGAGTTTGGTGCTATTAACAAATTGCTAGAGCAGATGGTCAAGGATGGATGCCAGCCTAATGTTGTTACTTACAACCGTCTAATTCACAGCTATGGCCGTGCAAACTACCTAAGGGAGGCACTGAATGTGTTCAACCAAATGCAGAAGATGGGATGTGAACCAGATCGTGTTACTTACTGCACACTCATAGATATCCATGCAAAAGCTGGATTTCTTGATGTGGCTATGTCTATGTATGAAAGAATGCAAGAAGTTGGCCTTTCTCCTGACACATTTACATACAGTGTCATGATCAACTGCCTTGGAAAATCTGGTAACTTGTCTGCTGCTCATAGGCTATTTTGTGAAATGGTTGAGCAGGGTTGTGTTCCTAATATTGTCACTTACAATATCTTGATTGCTTTACAAGCTAAAGCAAGGAACTATCAGACAGCATTGAAACTATACCGTGACATGCAGAATGCAGGATTTAAACCTGACAAAGTTACTTACAGCATTGTAATGGAGGTACTCGGTCACTGTGGGTATCTTGAGGAGGCAGAAGCAGTTTTCATTAAGATGAAACAGAACAATTGGATTCCTGATGAACCCGTGTATGGTCTTCTGATAGATCTGTGGGGAAAGGCTGGTAATGTTGAGAAGGCTTGGGAATGGTATCAGGCCATGGTGAGAGCAGGTTTGCTTCCAAATGTACCAACTTGCAATTCACTTCTGAGTGCATTCCTAAGGGTGCATCGATTACCAGATGCATACAATCTTCTCCAAAACATGGTGGCTCTTGGCTTAAACCCCTCTTTGCAGACTTACACTCTACTTCTAAGTTGTTGTACGGAGGCACAATCGATGTATGATATGTGTTTTTGTCGTGAGCTTATGGCAGTTACTGGCCATCCAGCACATACATTCTTACAGTCCATGCCAGCAGCTGGACCTGATGGTCAAAACGTGCGGGATCATGTGAGCAGATTCCTAGACCTTATGCATTCTGAGGATAGAGAAGGCAAAAGAGGGCTTGTGGATGCAGTGGTGGACTTTCTTCACAAATCTGGGCTGAAGGAGGAGGCTGGTTCAGTTTGGGAGGTGGCTGCTCAAAAAAATGTGTATCCTGATGCTGTGAAGGAGAAAAGCTCTTGTTATTGGCTTATAAATCTTCATGTCATGTCTGATGGAACTGCTGTAACAGCATTGTCTAGGACCCTTGCTTCGTTTCGCCAGAAGATGCTGACATCTGGGGTTGGCCCTAACAGGATAGATATCATCACTGGATGGGGTCGAAGGAGTAGGGTGACAGGTTCTTCTCTTGTGAGACAGACAGTGCATGAACTGCTGAATCTCTTCAGTTTCCCATTTTTCACTGAAAATGGAAATTCAGGCTGTTTTGTAGGATGTGGGGAGCCTCTTAGTCAATGGTTGAACCACTCTTATGTTGAGCGAATGCATTTACTATAATTGGTAATTGTAGAATTGTTTCCACTTCAGCTTAGACACAATTTTGCTGAGGGAAATGAAGTGGAATTCTTCTGCACTGTTGACATTGTATGTAATTTTAGCTGGTCAGTGTGCACTTATCCAAGTTATCAATTTTTAATATTGGGAATGATAAACTCAGTGCTTGTTAGCAATCTTCACTCTGCAATTCTTCATCTTCTTATTAGTCGCTTATTTAAAATTCAAAACAAAAGCTACGAGACTCGGACACTTATCTTAAATTGGACACACGTATCAAACATCGATACTCAAAAGATACTTGTAGGACACATATCAGTGAATTGTCTAATTAAAAAAAAAATTGTTAGATTTCTGACAATTCTAACATGATTTTAACACAATTTTAAAAAGGAAAAACACATTAATTTTCTAAAAACTCAAACTTATTGTTTAAATTTTTAGTATGATTATAAAAATAAGGAACAAATCTTTTTGAACTAGTCATGAAAAATATCTTTTTGCTAAAAAAAAAACCTGAAATATATTTGTGCATATAAATCTTTATTATCAATTTATATCATTCATAATTATATAATATATAGATCTGTGTCCATGTGTTCTATATTCTAGAGATTATACGTATTTATGTGTATGTGTCGTATCAGTGTCCGTGTATGTACTACATATATAAGAAGGAAAAACAAAAGGTGAAAAATGATGAAACGCTATTAAAAAAGAATAAATGTGAAATTTGTTTCTTAATTTTTCTTGCTTTATATAATTTCTATTTTTTTTGTGATCTAAAAGGGTTCTTTTTAGTTCTTTTAACTGTTATGTGTTATGTGATAATAATAAATTTTATCTTCAGCACTTTCTATACTTACTTTTTCTCTAAGTTAACGATTTGTTTCCACAAGTTTCCTAACATATAAAAATAAAAAAATTGAATAAACTTAAGTTAAAATGATTTTATGAAAATATTAAAATAAGAATTTAGAAAAATTATATGGAATAAAATTTGCAAATTGTTTGGTTGAACAAACTTCTCCTGAAAAAAAATTGAAATGAAGTCCACGTATAAATTAATTTGTACAGTTTTTGTTATATATTTTCTCTAAGTTTTATTTTTAACTTAGGTACACGTTAAATTTTCATCTCACTTTTTTTATTTTTATCTTTTAGAAATTTTTATAGAGAAATTTCTCAAAAAACCCAAATCATCTCACAAGCTAATTGTAGGATGTGAAAAGATTATTTTATTTTTCTTTTCTAAACATACTTATAAATAAATTTATCCAAACATAAAAAAAATACTTACACTAAAAAGTGAAATAAAAGATTTTAAAAGCCAGATATAGAATTAAGATTATTGTTGAATTTTAATAATTACATTGATTGATCGTTCACGTTATTACTATTATTTAAGAATTTTAGTATAATAGAAGACATTCTATTATTAAAGAAGGAAATCATTAATTAACTAAAACAAATCTCAAATGTAACTTCTATTTAAATATTAATCAAATGATCACTAATATTAATTAAATATATATATATATCAATATTTTTTTTTAAATAATATTTCCCTTTTTGAATAGTATAATAATATTAATTAAATTTAGTGATCATTCAAGTAATTCTTATTATCATTTAAGAAATTTATTATTAAAAAAACATTATAGTATTATATATAGAAGGAAACCTTAATTAACGGAAACAACTAAAAACGTGAGGTCTAATTAAATATTAATTAAATACATTAATATAATTATTTAAAAATGTTTATTTTAGATTTAAAATTTTAACCCTTGTTAAGTAAATTACTAATAACTCTACCTCAAAAAGCTTACAAGGTATTTTTTTTAATAGTTTGTTGTCTTTAAACCTTTATTACGGCCAATATTAAGGAGCCAATGGTAAAATATGCAAAATTAGGGTTTAATCTCAACATATTTTCTATAAATTCGTTTATTAGGAGAAGAAAATAGAAATGGAAACTAAAATAATTAGTTGAATGATTTGTATTAGATTTGAATGGTCTATTCTTAATAATTTATTTTTTATAGTTTAATTTTAGTGTAGTTGAACTTTGATAAAGACTTAGATATTTCTAAATTGTTTACGGTGATATATAATATTAAGTTTTGATGTATTAATTTCTTTATTAAGTTTATGATCATAATAAAAGATGATATATTAAAATAATTTTGTTGATTCTTTACGTCTTTAACATGTTACAAAGAAGATGAGAATAGATAAAGAAGAAACATTTAGAAGCACGACACTAAAGATAATACACTTTTAAAACACAACCACCCCACCACCTTTATCCAACCAAAGTGTTACCACACAAATACCTAAGACAATTCTCACACGTGATTTATTGATAATTGGTAATTACCTACAATGATGGATGTTGGTAATTATGTTTGAAACTAATACAAAATAATCAATTAATATCAGAATTATTAATCTTACTATTATTATTATAAACATTTGTTAAAGGAATGAATCTAACAAAGTCCCATAATTACATATAAAACCTTTAAACACCACATCAATTTTTTTATAGTATATTATTAATATTATTATTATAATTACTATTATTATTAATAGGAACAATAACATTAATAATAATTAATAATATTGATAATATTAATAATAATGTTAACAATATTAATAATAATAATATTAACAATATTAATAATAATATTATTAATAATAATATTATCATTAATATTAAAAATAATAAAATTAATAATATTATTAATAATGCTAACAATAATATTAATAACACTAATAATAACATTCATAATAATAATAATATTATTGTTAATAATAATATTAATAAAAAATTTAATAATATTAATAACAATAATACTAATACTAATATTAATAATTATATTAAAAATAATATTAATAATGTTAATAATAATAATAAATATATATGTTCCTCTTATGTAAAATTCAGCTTGAATGAGAATGTTATGCGGCCTATTTTTGTCATAAACACTTGTTCTTGAGCTCCATTTAGGGTAGTCTCTTATGTAGTCTCCCCTAGACTCCTTAGTGAGTTGACCTCACCTCTTACCTCTCACTCTCCCAAACTCATTTTCTTCTCTTCAAATCCAGAGTATTTGCATCCATTTGTTGGAAATCCCACATCGACTAGAAATTAGAGTCTTTCATAGTATATAAGTGGGTGCCAACCTCATCTCATTGAGCCGATTTTATGAGGTTGAGTTAGACTTTAAACCCACTTCTTAACATGGTATCAGAGCACCGATCCCTATCAGTAAAAATCTCATTCCCATTCATAATAATTGTAGACAATGCTACGCGTTGACAACGGATTGAAATTTATTTCAATGTATGATTTTTTTCTCAAAAAAGGTATTGAATGTCAACGCACTTGCGTCTACACTCCTCAACAAAATGGAGTAGTAGAACGCAAACGTAGACACGTTTTAAACACAACACGAGCCCTCCTATTTTAGTCCAATTTACCATTAGAATTTTTGGGAGAATGTGTTTTAACCGCCACATATATCATTAATCGTTTGCCATCACCTTTACCAAAAAATAAATCTCCTTTTGAGCTACTATATAATCAACCACCTTCACTTTCTCACCTAAAAACTTTTGGTTGCCTCTGTTACGCAACTGTTGTTTCACCTAAGCAAAAATTTGATCCCTGAAAGTGTTTTCCCATTCTGCCAACAGTCACAATACAATTCTCACCTCCATTACAAAGTATTTTGCCCACTATTGACATTGACTTACCCACTCCTGTCCAACATTCACTCCATTAACCTTCTTCTCTTACTCATCACAATGCACCTGAACCTCCATCAAACCAACTTTCTTCTCCTACTCGTCACAATACACCTGAACCTCCATCAAACCAACCAACCCTTTTCTCTTACTCGTCACAATGCACCTGAACCTCCATCAAACCAACCTTCTTCTCCTACTCGTCATAATACACCTGAACCTCCAGTAGACCAACCTTCTTCTCCCATGCCAAGAAGTCTAGCACCCATTACCAAACCTTCTCCAACACACCCCCCTCACGTCGAGGCTACCAACTCGTGCGTGAAGATATATGTTATGGGTGGTCCGATAACGGCCCGATGGCGGGTGGCCTGATAAACCCAACAAATACTTGCTAGGATAAGCTATGATACCGTGTTAAGAAAATGATAAAAAAGGGTAAGAAGAAGAGATGTTTCTTATTCTCTTATGTGTATTGTTACATCACTTCATGTATAGGAAATATATAGGGAGTTTCTCTCTTCAAATTACAATCTAATTAGGTAGGGATACTAATCATGAGATTCTATAATTATTAAATTAATTGCATATAATTGGGTACAATATCGTACAATATTGCATACAATAATTGCATAAAATTATTACAATATTACAATCCATTTTCTGTTGTTTTCGCAACTCCATACAAAATTGCAAATTAAAGCAATGAATGGAGAAGACAATTTCCATCATTTGGTATCAGAGTCATGATTATGTTGAGATAAGTAGCTCTTATTCTTCTAAAAAAATCTCCATTACTTTCATGTTCTCCTCATTGTATTTTAATTATCTTGAACATATTTTGTTTTCATTTGTATGCTGTTTTAGGTGCTCTATTTTTGTAGAACCATGTGTGCTTTTGTTTTGCTTGAGTCTTGTTTCATTTTATTTGGATAATTCACTTTTATTATTGTGTATTATTTTAATTTTCTAAATTTGTTCTATTTTTTCAAGCAATGTTGAATCCATAGTTGTTATAAAATTCTTGTAGTACTTTGATCAAATATTATTTTCTTGCTTTGATGTCCACAAAATATATTAAAATACTCTACAAGAAAATCATTAAATAAAAACTAATTTTAGAGAAAAATAATAATTAGTTATACTGACTAATTTAAATATTATTTTATAAACAAAAATTATTTGTATCTAAAATAGTTTTCATTATTAATAAAAATTATAAATTAATTACTAAATTGATATTTAGTTAGCTACTAAGGTTTTAACTACTAATTATCTTAGTTTTCTCGTGAAAATCCACTTAAGTGTCTAATCATTGTCTTATTGTGAAAAACTTTTCAAAATATTTTTAAAATATCTATTTAACATGACCTCTAAAGACAACCTATTAAATCAATTAGTTTATCGAAACTAAATATTATTTGTTATGATAAAAAAATCATAGATTATTTTATCTTTGTCTAAGAAAAATATATTGTCTTTAATTAGACTATTGAGACAAAATCGTTTAGATACAATCATCTAATAATCAAAATTGGTTGGGTTAACAAATCTATCATGCCACCACCAACTCCATTTACTACCTCTCTCTTTCCACCCTTCCACCAATAGCCCTTGAACCAATACCTCTTACACCATATGTTTTTCAAATAATTCATCATTTATCCCTCCAACTCAGCAATCACTTCTCCTAAACCTTAACCCTTACATTCATAAACTCTATCAGCCTTTCAATCATCAAACAAGTCCATCAACCAACTAGTTGCACCCATGCAATCATGGTCTTCTCATCCCTCTCTTTTTTTTGGATGAAAAGAATGTGAGAAGTTGTGAATTAGTTATTTTTCATAGACATTCTTCTTCTTGAACATGTATTAAACTTCTGAGGAATCTTTGTTTATATTTCTTTATAATGCATGAATGTCTTATCCATCTCCATGTCTTATTCTTTTTTGTGTTATGGTATCTTATTTTTGTTTTCACACTATATGTCATATCACATATGCTTTGTTTCATATATATGTTATTTATATGTAGCTATCGTCTTATCGTCTTGTGAGGAATGCTTTGCTAAAATAAGTTAGATTATTTGATTTTTGCTTAGATAAAAATCAATCGTTTTTTTTTCAAAAATGTCTTAATATGCTACGATAGATATACTATGTGATAACAAAACCTTTGTTAAACTTACTTGATCAAATGTGCTTTAAACATTTAATTGTCTTCATGCTTTGCTTTGATATTTTATCATCCAAACATACTAAGAAAACTTTGTGTTTCGAAAGTGAAAACCAAGCGACTAAATGGATGATGATAGCATGTTTCATTATGATAAAAGTACAGTTACTTGCAATCATAAAAAAAGAAATATTATACTTGAATTGTCTACTCTCAACAATGTAGTCATGTTTTCATAAAAGACGTAGATATCCTTAGTGTCTTGATCCTAACAAATAATATTAAGTTTTGGTACACTAACTTTGATCAAAAGAAAAGTATACTTTGCACAAAATATTTAGTATTACATTAAATATGTCAACAACATAAAATCATCACGCATCTCTAAAAGCACTAACATAAGATAAATGATATACATATACTCACTATTCTTTAGACTACCTACTCATACTTATTTTTTTAACCATAAAAACTCTATTAATCCCTTCTTAGAACTAATATTTTGTTTAAATTTCTAAACTATTTTATAAAAATTAATATAAAGTAATTTTAACTTAACAAATTTGATGGAATACCATCCCAGCCACCAAAACAATTAGGCTCATAAGAGAAGAAGTTTTGATCATAATATTCTTTTATAGAGAAATCTCCTTCTGAAGCCTTGTAAATCTTTTATAGAGTATATAAGTTTTTAATTTCAGTCTTTAAATTATGTATATGAACTTTGAGCCTTGTATTTCAGTCATTTTAATATAAGATTGTAGAATTTTAGAGAAGTTAAGTGAAATGCCTAGATGGCACACACAAGGTGCCACACATAAGCTTCCAACATGGCACCTTCCTTTTTACTTCCTTCTTTTTCCACAAGGTGACTTTTCCTTTGCTTTATGGAGCACATGTGGCGTCTCATGCTCGTCTTCACCTCTTCCTTGTGCCACATGTCAAATTTTTAATGGAGAGTTTTTCAAGACATGACAATCCACCACTTGAGAGTTTTTAAGGTGTCACATGGAGAGTTTTTTAGAGCTCTAATAGTCACATTAGTTTTATAAAGAGAGAGTTTCTTTTATGTAATTCTAAGACTTGAATTGAGTAATGAACTTATGTCGATTTCTCTCAAGTCTCACTTTTCTCTTATGCTCCTCTCACTCTAATGGTGTGTTTGGATTGGGGAGGGGATTTGAGGGAGAAGATTTGAAATGATTTGAGAGGAAAGTGAGATTGTTTGGATTTGAGTATATTAGAGTAGATTTGTGAGAAAAATTTATTGAAATTTTGTAATTTATGTGATATTGTGAAAGATTTTTTTTAATTTTTAAAAATGTATAAAATGTAAATTTACAAATTTGATAAATAATAAATTTTTAAAAAATTATTAAAGAATTTATTATAAAAGAATTTAAAAATATATATTAAAATAAAAATAATTTAAAATAAAAAATTAATATTAAATTAAATAAAATACGTATTAATAATTAAAACTAATATTTTATTTATTATAATATAAAAATTAATATTAATAATTAATAAAAAAATTATAAGTGTTATATATATATATATTAAAATATAGTTTACATACATAATCATATATAATTTATTAATTTTTAAAAAATAATAATGTAAAGTCATCTTTATCTGCAAATTTTCTCATGAAGAAAGATAAAGTTTTAAAGCAAAAAGTTACATTGTTTTTTGTGTTTTTACTTTTTTTTTTTCGTTTTTCCAACTTTTTCTACACTATTCTATTCCTCATTTTTCCGCACCCGGAACCAAACGTTCCCTTAAGTGTAGAAGTCTTATAAATTGCTAGAAAGTTGGTCTAACCTTCTTCCTAGTACCTTTCTCCTTTCTCCTAAATACTGCAAAATTCATCCATTTTTATCCATTGTTGATCAATTCTTTCCTTGTCATGTCTTTCCTAATCATTGAAATCATCTACCGCCAAAAAAACTTATAGAAAGAATAAAGAGAACTCCATAAAATATATATATATATATATATATTTACAAATATTTTTAGAAAACTTTACACCAACAAACCTTTAGGTTAATTTTTAAACTTTAACTGTAATAATGATTTAGAAATTCAAATGATAGACATTTTGTTAATAGGAGAAATGATATATCCTTTCTCGTTTCCCTTCTTTTTACCTTTATATTTCTCTGACTCTAGGATGAACTAAACATCTTTTCTAGTTTAAACTTTACTTTTCTATAAATTCTGATGAATTTGCTTTTTATCCATTTTCGTAGATATTTCATATTTCTATTTTTAGCATTATAAAGTATGTTTAAATATTACTTAAACATACAATTTAATCATGAATATATTAAATTTGCAATTAAAATTAATTAATTTATAATTTAAACCACGACATGAAATACCACATCATACGCAACCTATTTATATTATCTAAATTGTATTATTATAAAATAAGTTTGAAAAGTCTAACTCGATTAAAAATTGTATGTTAATTATTTAAAATTTTTGACATATGGTTAATTTTATACCTAAAAGTATTTTGTTATAAAATAAAAGATCGTGCATCACACTAAGACGTATACTAATACTAAAATAAATAATATTGTATAAAAATTACATAATAATAGTTTTGTAGGTCAAAATAGTTAGGTGTCTGACAGTTTCATGTGCAGTATTAATTAATCAAAACGTGTCTTAAAGCTTCACGTACACTTAGTACAGTAATATAAACTTTACCCCTAAGTCTTAAAATTATAACTTGCAAATTATTATTCCTCCTTTCTTTCCTATCACCAACAAAAATTCCTTGTCACTATTAGGAAACCAGTGGCTAAAAAACTAGTGTTTTATTAATAAATTTATCCTGAAAAATAATTTATTATTTTCTCAAAAATTTCATCTAAAATTAATCTAATTCAGTAAAAAAAAAAGTAAGAATGAAAAAAAATACAGTTCTGCGAGAAAAAAAAAGTAATGCCTGAAGTATGAATTATTGGAGAAATTTTCACCCAAATTGTACATGATGTATTTTTGTTCTTTTTTATTTTAAAAATAATGAAAGGAAAGAAAAATTAGGGCGGGGATATTAATGGTTCTAAATAAATAATTTGAGGAAAAAATTGAAATAAAAGTGTAGAAATTTAAAAAAGAAAATTAAATGGAGGAAGGTAATTACAATTAGTAAGTGTGTAGGATATAATTACTTAGACAAGTAAAAAATTAGATAAATAATATTTATAATAGATAGATTTTAAAGAAATTTAAATTAGTAAAATATGTAAATAAGAAAAAAATTATAAACAAAAAAGAAAAGAAAGAATTTAAGAAGTGATGGAAAGTGTGTGATATAATTAAATTTATTGAATATTAACTTTAAAAAAAATAAGTGTATGTAATATATTCTATGTGACGGTCTCAAATTATTCTATTTTAAATTATTAATATTTTGTTTTTTCTATTCTTTTCTTCTCTTTCATTATTATTTTAAATAAAAAGGAAATAAAAATACAAAAAGTTTGGAGAACTAAATTTCTTTCAACCTGCATCTAATTAAAGATCAGAATTAGATTCTCTAAAAACAGATTCTAACCTGAAAGAGGACTACTGTGTAGAAAAAAGTCTACATATTTTTTTTTCTATTTTTTTAACCAAACTATCATGTAATTTTCCCTCTTTTGGATGGAAATTTCATTATATATGAGCTTGTAATCAAACAACAATCATTCAATATATGGCAACCACCTAAATTCCAATTATTATTTTTGGAAGAAAGAAGGAAAAATAAAATTTGTGGGGTTCCTTCCAAGTGTGTGGCAATGGAGTTCGGTTAATCACCGAAGGAAACAATTTCCGTATTTTGTTCATTCACGTCAACCAAACCCATTCGCCCACCAACGGATCCATGGGATGGGTGGCGAATCCCTGGACGGCCGTCGCCGCCGCCATCTGGATTCAGTCCAGCTGCGGCGCATCCTACACCTTCAGCATTTACTCCTCCGTGCTCAAGTCCACGCAGGGCTACGACCAATCCACCCTCGACACCGTCTCCGTCTTCAAGGACATCGGCGCTAACTTCGGCGTCCTCTCTGGCCTCCTCTACACCGCCGTCGTCCCCTACACCCATCGCTCCGCCCTCCCCGGCTCGCCCTCCAAGTCAAAATGGACCTTTCTCGCTGGACCCTGGCTCGTCCTCGCTGCCGGCGCAATCCAGTTCTTAACGGGCTTCATCTTCATCTGGGCCTCCGTCGTGGGCCTTATAAGTCCCCCGCCCGTGCCCGTCATGTGCTTCTTCGCGTGGCTGTCGGCTAATGGTCAAACCTTCCTGAACACCACCAATGTCGTCACTGGCTTGCGCAATTTCCCTGGGCATAGCGGCACCATCATTGGTATCATGAAGGTAACTGAAACAAAAAAGGGTTCAATGATTAGTGATTTGTTCCGAACGTACTTATAAGCATATTGCACAATTTTTAATTTAAATTAAAATGTAAATAGGAAATGTTTATTTTAATTTAACCTAAAAGAACAGCATTTCTGCCTTATTTTAGTTTCATTGTGATTCTGTTGTTTCAGTGAGTTTTATTTGTGTTGACCAATTACAAATATTCACGGAATTTTTTTAGTTGAATCCGGGGTTTGAAGTTCATGCAAAGTTGTGTAGACTAGTCAGAGAATTTTTTTTGTTATGATCTTTTTCGGTTTAAACAAAATTGTCTTAGTATTTGTGTTGTCTTACAAAAGAAAAGAAGAAACACAATCAGAAATCATTATTAATGTCAGCATATTCCATGACCTTTTATAAGAAGACAGTGTAGAAAAGAAAACCTTTAACATTCTAATTAAGTTCTGGTTGAATTGGAATTTTGTTGTTCAGGGCTTTCTTGGACTGAGTGGAGCTATCTTGATCCAAATTTACCATACGTTTTTTGATGGGGACCCTTCAACGTTCATTTTGATGCTTGCTTTGTTGCCTTCATTCATCTCCGTGTTGCTTATGTTCTTGCTGAGGATTTATGAAGTTCATGGCAGTGATTACAAGAAGCATTTGGATAGTTTCTCTGTGACTACTGTGATTATTGTTTCCTATCTCGTGTTCATTATAATCTTACAGAACTTCGTTAGTTTGCCATATTGGGGACAGATGTTTGAGTTTGTGATTCTCATGGTTCTGCTAGCATCGCCTTTTGGAATTGCTATCAAGGCACATTGGGAGGAGTCGCAGAAGTTTACACAGTCCTACACCATTGAGAGGGGTTCTTCTACAAATAAGGGTTCTACGTCTTCCAGTTATTCTGCATCAGTGGATCAAGTGGAGTACACTGAGTTGCCTAGTGGTGAGGAGCAGGTACAAGTGACTTCAGATGACGAATTGCCCCATGAAGAAGATAAGAGCCCCTTGCAAGCTATGTGCACGATTGAATTTTGGATGTTGTTTGTGATCATGATATCAGGATTGGGCTCTGGGCTTGCAACTATCAATAATATGAGCCAAATAGGGCAATCCCTTGGCTATAGTACCATTGAGATTAATAATTTGGTGTCACTATGGAGTATGTGGAACTTCCTTGGTCGTTTTGGAGGTGGCCATATATCGGATTATATCATGCACAGAAAAGGTTGGCCAAGGCCCCTGTTGATGACGACAACACTGGGGATAATGGTTATTGGTCATTTAATTATAGCATGTGGTTTCCGTGGAAATTTGTACTTGGGCCCTGTCCTTGTGGGCATTGGCTATGGTGCGCATTGGTCCTTGATGCCTACAATCACTTCGGAGCTATTTGGTGTAAAGCATATGGGTACCATTTTCAATGCCATTGCTGCAGCAAGTCCACTTGGATCTTACATACTTTCTGTGAGAGTTGTTGGATATTTTTATGACAAGCAAGCCGATGAAGATAATTTGTGCTTTGGCATAGACTGTTTCATGTCATCATTTTTTATCCTGGCAGGTGTGGCTTTTCTTACATTTTTGGTTGGTTTGGTATTGTACTTCCGGACCCAGAGGTTTTATAAACAAGTTGTGCTTAGAAGATTAAAACATTATGCAAGATGATGAAGATTGTATTTGCCTGCGTTTCAACACGGGGTAAAGGCTGAGGAAATCACTCTTGCTTTCTCTGTTCCGTTTGGCATAATTATAATTACTGCAGTTTTGTACAGGTTGTCTACTGAATTATGTATTTTATTTGTTATAAATGTATACATAATTAAATAATAACAATAGATTCCCACTTCTCAGAAGGCATTTCATTCTTTAATTCGCTTCCCAAATGATTGATGATAGACCTTTTTGATTTGTATACAAGAGAAGAAGGTTAGAAAGGGTTGGGCTAAGTAAAGGGGTACAACAGAAGTTTGGAGTGAATTGGTGGCCTAGAACAAGGGAGAGCAGACTCTATATATAATTATATTCATATCAGTTTCTGATTTTTTGGCATTTCTTCCATTCTGGTTTGAAAAGGAGTTTTCCTCCTTGAGTTGTATTTATTTCAATATTAACACCAGTACCTATCAAGCTGGCATCACAGCTCCCATTCCCAGGGAGCCTTTGGATGGCACTGACATGCTTGGAGGGAAGCTCGGAAGCTCTGCTGGGATGGAGGATGGATGGAATTCCTGACCTGATGAAGGTGCAAGTGGAGAGATATCAGCATGTGAAATAGTAGTACTTTGAAATCAATAAGATATTATGGGTGGAGAAGGTGACTAAGACAGCGGTTTTTTTGGATGGAACGGGCACTGGATTGGTCCAAACTTCCAGTGGTTAGAACTGTGGACAAGGGTCATGATTTGGCCATTGTTCAACAGTGGATTGTTATTGGTTTGTCAAACAGTTCATGAGGTGTTAATGTAATTTGAATTCTGTTAATAGACTTTGTATCATTTAAGTGTTCTAGCAAAGGCATTAATCACTTTGAAAATTAAGAGCTTGTAGAATTAAAATCGTTTGAAGAGGTTTTCTTGTGATTGCAGCATGCTACTTGTCCCTATGTGAAGTTTTGTAGTAGTGGAGTGTAAGACAGAACAACTTTAAAACTGCAAGCTTCACATATTTGAACGTGTTTTGTGTACAAATTAGTTTGAAAGTGGTTCGTATTTTGTTTTCTTTGTTAAAATGATTATTTATGTGCTTTGCATTTGGGATGAATAATGGGTTCTGTAGAAAAAAACATTGACATATTTAGTTTTTAATATATAATTAATCTTAAGAAACTAATTGGGGATCTAAAATTTGAAGGTTCTCCTTAAAGTTAATTTTGTATATTAATGTCATTTTTTTAATAAATATACATGACAGGTAGCATGTACTCAATTTCCCTGAATCATTAATAAATTTTAAATAAATTAATATCATTAAAGTTTTTCTACTAAGATTTTTTTTGTACTAAAAATATGAAATATATCAATAATTATGGTAATGAATTAACTATTTACTCTTAGATTTGAGAGTATTGTTATATGAAAAATTAAAAATTGGGAGGGTTATTGGCAAAATAACGAGTTACCTAAATTGAGGTACACATTTATTGTTCAATTACCATTTTCTCTTGGCAAACTAAGATGTTTTTAAGTATGTGCAGCATTAATATTGATATTTAATTTTTTTTAACATGTGTATGCTACAAAATTTTATTAAATTATAATAAAGTGATTTCGGAATAAGAAAAAAGCTACATTAAACATATTGTCATGTTCCTTTGCGTTTTTTTTTTCTTTTTTACACTTTATTGGATCAATTTAACTAACTGTTTTTTTAAAAACACTAATTTACTTAAATTAAATAAAATAGAAGACTATTTTTTTTAATTTAATTCTATTTAAAAATGGGATGAATAATAAATAGATGACACCGATGAATAATTGAATGAACTAACTTTTAAATCGATTCATTCTCATTCTTTTAAATTATTGTTTTAAACAACAATAATTCCGTTTTAATTTACTAATCATTTTAACTTATATTTTTTTAGACTTTATTTGATTTTTTTTAAAATCGTAATTGAATTTATTGAGATATGACTTTGGTTTAACTAATCCTAATATATTTATTGTTTGTTGATTTTTCATTAGATTGTGCATCAGACGACCTAAGACCTTCATTAGATGGTCTATAAGTTAAACTTTTTTATTTGATTGAGTATGACATCAACTAATACACTTTTGAGGAGTAGTCTTCTTAAAAAAAATATGTTTATCCCTTTTATTCTAAGACAAGCTAGCTTTACAAGTGAACAATATCTGAGGAGATAATTTATCTCAACCTCAGACATGTTGGATTATTTTTTGGTAATGGATTTTCTAATCATTGAGAGCTTTTGAACTCACCTAGCTTCATTTTTTTCGTCTGTCGAGCATGCATGTAGGGGTACATTAAATGTGCTTGATGCATCATAAAATACCACGTTTTTTTTCAAGCAAGATCTCGACAACTAGAAATACTTATCACCGCTAGGTCATATATGTTTTTACTCAAAATGTAGTAATAACAGAGACCATACAAGATGAGCTAGAGTTAATATAAGCTTGTGTCAAGATGGTTGTTGAAAATAATTTTATCTCATATCTCAAGTGATCTTTGTGTAAACATACGTTTGTGCAGATCATCTTAGTGGATAGGAGATGGAGACATTATTTGCAACACACTGGTAAGTTCAAAGAATGTTTTTGTTAGTTACAACACAAAATTAAAGTACATGTGTATTATCATTTAATGAAGGTTTCACTTATCATATGAAGTGAAAATGACAATGTGTTGTATCATATGTCAAACAAAGTGCATGTGTCTTACATGATATGCTTGTTTTTCATATTTTAACATCTTTTAGACGATTTTTCATGTTTCTTACTTTATTGTGAGAAACACTTAATCAAAATTATAGGATTGTTAGACTTTTGTTTTAACAAATACATATACATATATTTATAGCTTTATTTTACATTGAAAATACTTTTAATATACTTTATTTTCATTTTTAAATTATTTCTGTAAATTTTTAGAAAAAAACTTAGTTACTTTGATTTCAAAACGATATTGAAAATCAACCAACAGCAAGATTATACTCTACACTTAGAGCCACACACAAAGCTAAATTTAGAAGAACACTACAACTTTATTATTTTAATACTTTATTTTAGTATTTGGTGTAAGTGATAAGATATAAAAGGGTAAGCACCTTGTTAGAGTTTGATGTAATTGCCCAACTCCTATAACTCTTCTTGTACTTTTGAACAAGATTGATTAATTTAGGTTATTGTTTTCACTTTGCTTTGAATTCTTTCTAGCTTGATCAACCTAATTATCGTTTTCACTTTTATTTTCAAATCCTAAAGTTCTCTAAATTATGTTTTCTCTGATTATTTATATATATAATGTTAATATTACGTGTTTTTAATGTTTTTGTAAATATATTTTAGAACCTAATTTTTTGACATTGAAAATTCTTCTGATTTGTAGGTGTACTGGAGAAATGCCGGCACATTATTTATGTGGAGTCTTTGATTTAGTTAGTAAGCATGAAGGGCAATGATTATTGGTCATAAACAAACCAATTACTGATCGCAACGTTGGACAGCTTGTATTAATTATTTATATGGGTGGATCAAGGAACCACTCATGCTTCATTAAGAAGATACCTTTAATTAACTTATCTTAACAAAATTCTTGTCCCAAATTTTGTATCTATTTCCTCAACTTTCTTTCTTGGAATTAATGAGAAAGACGGGAATATATGCATCATGCTAATTTCATTTCTTACTTCCACTAAATTAGGGATTTGTATTAATCTCTTCAAATTATTGAAATTTGGTAAATTTTTTAAAAATAATCAAAATGGATAAGTAGTTAAAGGTGATAACTTAAATGTTAATTATATTCTTTTACTAAATTCGTGCCATCATGACAAAACTTACTTATTCTATTGTTTTTAATAATTTTACATATTTTAATAATTAAGCTGCAAAAATTTATCAGATTAATAAAATAATTCACTAATTATATGATATGATATAGCAAAATTATTTATCAGTATAAAATATCATATTAATCATATAATTTTATAATGTCTTTTATGAACGCTAGTGTAACTCTTATTAAACAAAACCTATTCCAATCAAGAGAAAGACTAATTCTCGATAATAGTATATTTTTTTTTATTGAGAAATGCCTTTTAAGTATCTTCAAAGTGTATATGAGCATGATATAAATTAGTGAATAATATATTTTTTTTTAGAGTTTAATGGTTTAGTGAAAAATAATTTTATGTTGTTATTTAATCATAAAGTAATGGTTTAGTGTGTTTCTTAATATAAAATTATCGTAGAGTAAGATGTGATTGTATCATCGTACAAAATGATTTTAGATTGTCCTCAGATAATGTTTTTTCCTCATCAAAGAACCTTAATTAAAACAATTATCAGATATAATATCAGTGGGTGTAAGTTTTACAGTGAAGATACAAAACTACGTAAAGGCAGATTCCATTTATTGGAAAGAAAGCAAGTGGTGAAAGAAAACAAGGGAAGATCCAGATGAAGATCATTGGATTTAACAAAATTCGGCCCAGAATTAGTAAATTACTTTGCTTCTTCGCTAATTCAAGCTCCAACGAAACATCTATCTGCTTTATAACTTTCATCATTGTAATAAACTACAATACCTTTACAAGGCACCAGAAGACAAAGTATATGACATCAATTTTGTTTGGAAGCAGATAAAAAACTTTTGGAACAGCAAATAGATAGAAGATTAAAGTTGGTTTAGAGTAGTTTGATCCTTTACACAAATTGAGAGTGACCAAAAGGGATCAAAGTGCATGCCCAACAGGCTTAACCAGGAGCCATTGTGGATAACCAACACTCCTCTAAAGGATAACATCTCCATATTCTTGTTTGCATCCAACATCCTATTTTGGATAATTTACAATGTTTTGGATACACAATTCCAAAAGGGCATTCAAAGATGAAATAAATGTGGCAGATTTTTGAGTTGCATCACTTAACCAGCTCAGCTTGTTGGAGATGTTAATGGTTAATAATAGCAGTGACAGTAGCATGGTAGAATGTGAAGTAATAGTTATGGAGGGCCCACATGAAAAAATCTGTTGTAAATCCGACAAATAAGAAAACATATGAGTAATAGAAAGTCCAGAAGAATAACGGTAAGGAACCTTTCACTTCTTTCACTTGATAGTACATATGTAGAGAAAGAAAAGAAGCATTTTTTTTTCATAGCAAGACAAAGGAAGGAATAGTTGGGAATGCAGTTAGTTTTAGCAGGTTCCTCAGCCTAAAGGATGCTGATGTGGAGGAATCTGAGGCCGTTGGATGAAGGGGTGGCGTAAGATCCTCGGTTGAGTACACGTGCTGTCTCTCTACCTTTACCACCCCTTCTCTTTTTTTATTTTTTTTATTTCTTCTTTTGTTTGTTTTTTAATCTTTGCTTCCATGCATGGATTTCTCCTCCTAATATAGTGAAGTTTAGAGAGAGAATTGGAGAAACAAACGCTCACTCACTCACTCACTCTTGTTTGTTCTTTTCTCCCTTGGCTTCCTCATCCATCATCGCTATCATTAGCAACAAAGGTAACACGCACAACTCCTCTCCATCTCTTCCAACTTTGATTTTTTCTTCAAAATTCAACTTCCCAAAGGACACCAGCTACTACTCATGGTGGTACTATTCTCAAGAAGCTTTCTAGTTTATATAGTTTACCATACTACTACACCTTCTCTTGTCCCTTTTGTTTTCCTCTTTTTCTGACTTAGATCTTGCACTCACCTTGGAACTTTTGTGTCAACCCAGACATGGGGTTTCTCTTCTTCTTCTTCTTCTCTCCCACCGCTTCCAAGATGCTGTGCTGATCTGGGGTCTTGCTGTTTTTCCTTGTGACTCTCTTGTGCTGATGATCAAGAAGTCACTTAATTTGGCTTTGTTTGCTGATCCGTGTGTCGTGTCGTGTGTGTCTTCGGTTTCTTGAAAATCCAATGGAAGAAGATCAAGAAGTGAAGCACTTGTGCAAGTTCTGCAGCAAGAGCTTCCCTTGCGGGAGATCCTTGGGTGGTCACATGAGGTCACATGTCACCAATGTTTCAACCGAGACAGAGAAACTTTCGTTTTTCAGCAACAACAATGGTGGAGGAGATAGAGACACGGGAATGATGGGTTCTGAAGGGGGAACTAGCAATGGAGGCTATGGTCTGAGAGAGAACCCGAAGAAGACTTCGAGGTTCACGGATTCCATTGAGGACACTATTTTGGTCTTGGACAAGTTGTGCAAGGAGTGTGGCAAAGGCTTTCACTCTTGGAAAGCTCTGTTTGGTCACATGAAGTGCCATTCCGAGAGAGTATCCCAAAACAACAGCAGCTTATTGGAGGATCAAGATTCGTGGACCGAAAACACGAATGGTAGCCAGAAGATGGTCTTGGATGATAGCCACTCTGACGATGAAGCCACTGCTCCAAACCGAAGGAGAAGATCCAAGAGGAGAAGGACAAGGTACGTGGCCCCATCAACTTCTTCTGTGTCCTTTGTTTCTGAGTCAGAGCAGGAGCAGGAAGAGGTCGCCATGAGTTTGATGATGCTTAGCAGGGATCTTAGTCCTTGGTGTGGTCTCAGTTCTGTTAACTCATTGCACTTTGAATCTCCTTCTTTGGTTCCAACCAATTTAGATTCTAAGGCAGAAGGCAAGAGGGTTGTCTCCAATGGTTCTGTAAAAAAGGTTACCAAACCAAAGGATATGAAGTGGGAGTTTGGCAATTTGGATGCTTCAAATCTCAACTCCAAAGGTACTGAGAGTACTGGATTTGGGGACATGACCATGGTTTCCGTTCAGGGGAATGAGAAGAAGGCCGAGCTTGATACTAATTCTGCATTTGAGGACAATGGAATAGATGATGATAGAAATAATAAGTACACTTCAATCAAGGCAAAGTATTTGGATTCTGAAGTGAAGGCAAGTTCTTCAAAGAGTTGGGTGAAGAACAAGTCCCCAGAAGCTGAATCGAGCAAAAGCTCCAACAAGAGAGGAAAATTTGAGTGTACTACTTGCAAGAAAATCTTCCACTCTTACCAAGCACTTGGAGGTCACAGAGCTAGTCACAAGAAGATCAAGGGATGCTTTGCTTCAAGAAATGAGAGCAGTGAAAACAGCACAGAGTTCGAAGCTGACCTCTCCCCTGACCCAACAACAGAAAGTAAGCTCCTGAAGAATGAATATGTGGAAGAACATGAAATGGTTACTGTTACTGCTACTGGTACTACTGCTACTGGTTTTGACAATGAGGAAGAGAGAGAGAGAGAGTCCAAAAAGGGGAAAGGTCATGAGTGCCCAATTTGCCTCAAGGTTTTTCCATCTGGACAAGCCTTGGGTGGTCACAAGAGATCTCATCACTTGCCTAGTGGGTCTGAGATTACTAGAAACTGTCAAAGTCAAACAGTTGTACTTGGGGGAGAAGCCCCAGAAATAAGGGACTTTTTTGATCTTAATCTTCCTGCTTCTACAGAGGAAGAAGGTAACAGCCATGGACGTGCTGCTGAGCCTTACAAACCTTGGTGGGTAGTAGGAGGCAGCCACAAGCAAGAGGCACTCGTAGGCCTCATTTCTAACTAAACTAAACCTATCCTAGTTCATTCCAGCAGAGGTTTCAAATCTGAATTCAACTTCAGAGAGTGAAGATTCCAAACTGTATAGAAAAGCTTCCCCTTATTTCATTAATTCTTTACAGGATTCATGTCTTCTTTGAGGTATTTCTGTTATTCTTCAAGTAGTTCATAAGCAACTTTTCATCCTTTTCTCTTTTTATTTTCTTTACTTTTTTGGTGGGGTGATATTTGTTGGTTACTTTCTTCATACTTCAAGGAATAAGTCCCTTGTTCCAAATTTTAGGTTCATCATTTTGGTCATCCTTCAAACTTCAAACTTCAAACTTAAGGAATTTGTATCAGTTTGTGCTGTTTTGACACAGTTTCCTCCCTGGCATTGTATGAATAGAAATTGTTGTGTGAAATTCCAAAAGTGACATTTTGGTGGTAGTTATCTTTGTTTGCATCAAAGAGAAATGAATGAGGTGTTGAAAATTTGGATAGATACTGGACGTCATAACACATGACATGAGGAGATAAAAAGGCAAGGTTTTTATTATAAACATAAAGAAGGCATGTGAGAAGAAGGTGGTTGTTTAGTCACATACCATAAAACCTCACCACCCATTCCTTCTCTCACTGCCCACACAACTGCTGTCTTGTTAAATCTCTTTCTCTCTCTCTATTTAATCTTTATATACTCAGTAATCATAATAATAATAACTCACAGGGGTGGTGGGGTTGGACCACAGATCATAACAACTAACTTGTCAAAAGCTGCTGCTACCATAGTAACTATTATGCTGCTAACTGATGAAACACAACTTTTTCAATTTTACTTCTTTTTCTTCTTAACTTAGAATTCAATTTTGTTATATTGATGATACTAGATGATGGAGTTAACTGTAGATAGATGGAAAAAGAAAACAAAAAACTGAGATCCTCATTTAATCATTGTAGATGCAAGAACTGGGAGCATTGGTCTTGGATATGTCTTTTAATATGTGAGGCCAACAACATGGTGCAGCTTACAAAACGGCACTTGTTGGCATTTGTTGTCTTTACTTAGTAACAGTAATGACATTTATCTGATCAAATAATTAAATGAACTTTCCTATTATTTATTTTCCATTTATTCATCAACCTTGAATCGAGATGAATGTTAAAAGAATAAAATAAAGAAGAAAAATGAAAGAAGTAAGCACTAATAAGAACTTTAAATACTGAAAATATTTATCAATATAATAAAATTTTATCTCTTAATTATCTTATTTTAAAAAATTATCAAAATAAACAAAAAAATGTCAAGGTGACTGATTCATAATAATTAAATTTTAATAAATTTTTAAAAATTTATCTATTTTAATAATTAAAAGATAAAATTCTATCAGATTAATACAAAGTAACAAAATACTGTAGTCATCTTGCAGCAGCCTGCAGTGAGATTCCTGAGTTCGGTTCCCAAAAATGTTATGGTGGGATTATTTAAAAATAAACACTATTATATGCTGCTGTTTAGAGTGATCAACAAATTGTTTTTTAAAATATCTTCGTATGTGATGAAATAATATTTTAATTAATTCATAAAATGGTATATTGTTTATTAATTTTTGGTAGAACAAAGATATATAAGTACAAATTAATAATTTCTTATCTTCAAGTGAAATTAGTAACTATAATTATTTGTTCTTAAAAATAAATATTAAATAAATAAAGAAGGGGTTAGTATTTGAATGTGAAATTTATACATAATAATATGATATTTTTAGTATCTTTAAAATTTACTTTTAATTTTTTATTCATTAATGTATAATGCTATCTAGTATATATAATCAAATGTAAATATTATATATATATAATATTATATTATTACATTTAATGAACAGTACATATCTATAATTTATATTTATGTTTGATTTTAAAAAAAATTGTATATATTCCCCTATTATTAAAATTTATATTGTAAAGAAAATGTTAGTATATATGAAATTTGAATTGATATATTGTTACATTTTTAATATAGTACAATATATTTAAATTAATTCATTTAAATATTTTATATTTAGAGTCTATTTTATATTATGTTCTTATTAATATTTATATTTTATAATGCATCTAATCCGAATAAATATATTTGAATACACAATTAAATATTAAAAAAATAAGAAGATCAACAATATACATATATTAACATGCACTATTACCGGTTTCATGTTATAAACACACATGAATTAATTTCACAATAATAATAATAATAATTATTATTATTATTATTTACAAGGCATATATATTATTGTAAAAATGAATTTAATGGATTATTTGTAGGGATGTCAATGTCGATCGAGACTTGTAGGTTGACTCAGGCCTGCAAAGAAAAAACATGGGGCAGTGCGGACTTTACTACATATCTTAAAATATATAGAAATTTATTTCTGCACTCTCATAATTTCTTTCTGTGGTCTCATTTTTTAAAATTTTAAAATTATCCATTTCAAGTTTTACAATTTGGAATATAAATTTGTACTTTGGATTGTGCAATCTAAAATATTGTACAACTCTAAACACAAATTTTAACTTTCAAATTCTATAATCGAGATGTCTCTTAATTCCACATTCCAAAATTAAAGAAAAAAAATATTCATTAAGAAATTTCAAAGGGTAATTTGAGTATTTTTTGAAGTATGAGGTGCAAAAAGAAAGACATGTAGGTGCAAGAAGAAACTCCCCTCAATCTCTAATTTAGAACACCTTCACAAAATTCGATAATAACTTTTTAATATTTAATAGTATTTTTTTATTTTTTTAAAATGTATACATTTATTATATTTCAATACTCATTCAATAATAATTTTTTTTATAATAAAATTTAAATATAGTAATATATATATATATATATATATTATTTTATATTATTTTTTAAATTAGAATGGTAATGATGTATCTACATCCATTACCTTAAAAAAATTGTATTTTTAATGAAATATTTTATTAGACAATCTATTAATATGATTAAAATTCAAATTTTATTGAAATTTAGAACTTTTTTTTATCCGTATCTTATTACACATTTTTCGTAAGTATAATAATATGATAACATTTACTTAATTCATGTAAATAAGAAAAAAAATAATTTAATAAACAAAACATAAATTTATTTAAAAATTGATTTTTCATTAATTTAAAAAAGAATTATGCAAGCTAGCCCATAGACCCGTAGACCAACTTTGACCAATAAAATCAACCCACAACTTTTTACGTGGGACAGATCAACTCAACCCACATTTTATTGACCAAATATAAGATGAGTCATTACAGAATAAGTGAGTCCATATTGACATGCAATTATTTGAGTAGTTCTATACAATATTAAAATAACTTTTCAATATTACTTGAGTTTTAACTGTAGATAACTTTTCAATATTTAATGAGTTTTAACCGTAGATAATTTATATATATATATATATATATATATTTTGATGTTTATATTTCTTATCTTTAATGTACATATATTTTTAATAAAGATATTTTTTTTTGAAACTAATAAAATCATTTTAAAATGTTAAATCATATTAAAAAAAATAAAAACAAAAAGATTTACATTTTTTATAAAGGCTATCACTTCAAACTATAGGATAACTTTCTAATCTTGTACTTAATAATAAAATTAGACAACGAAAGTAAAAAAGAAACAATTTTCATTTAATGGTTCTTTATGGTAATTTTTTATTTATTTTGTTGGGAATATTTCCTTGATCATATACTAAAAAGATAAAGATAAATTATAATTCGTAAACCTGAAATTAAAACTAAATAAACAACTTGTGACACTTTTTGCAACACGAGGATAAAGTAATTAAAACTCAAAGTTGCATCCTAAAAGTAGCTAAGTTAGGCTATCAACATTACAAGGTTGGTCTTATCGGTGAACTTTGACCAATATTCAATCTTTTTTCCGCAAATAATAAACTATCTAACAACCAAACAAAGCAAACACAACAATTTTATGTCAGTTCACTCAATCTTAAAAGTTACTTCTAGTTTTCCTTAAGATAAAATTTTGACTAATCAATCAATAATTTGAAAAGTACACAAGTTCTATTTAATCTATCTTAGTCTTCTACTAAAAACTGAAAAGATTGTAATAAAGAAACTTTAAAAGAAAGGGCAATTTAAGATTATTGGGTGATTTCATATAGTGAAGAATAAAAAGGTTTTAACTCTCCCACAAAATTTAAAATATTTATTAGAACATTTAACTCTAGAAAGGGAGTTGAATAGTGTCTTAAACTCTTCTGGTAGACAACTAGACTAAACCATCTAGTGAAAAGGCAAAGAAAAACAAAATAGATTATGTAAATAATGATAAGGAATAACTTATTTGAAGATAGAGATGAGCAAATAAAGACAAGAAGTATGACAAGGAAAAATAAAGAAGAAGAAAAAAAAATATTTTAAAGGAGATTCACAAGAGAAATACTTAGAAAATTAGAAGAAGAAATAGAGAAACACTTAACTTTTACCCTTTAATGTAGTTTTGATCTTGTGTTTAAACAGTAAAGTATAAAACACAATTTCGTCAACATCAGGCATAGTTAGATGCAAGTGTCTTGTTTAGTCAAACAAAGGCAAGTCTTTTGGTTGAACAAATGTAAATGTTATTTGTTATGTGCTTCATCTTATAAACTTTTTCCTAGACAGACGATAATTATACTTTATTTGATAGACGATAAGTCTTAAGCATTTCATAATTTACATCAAAGAGTTATGAATACTTATTATTTATTTGCAAGTAATGTTCATCTCTTGGCTTTGCTAGCATTTCATAATCACTAGCATGTTTAATTTTGCTAATACTATAGTAGAAGTTTATTTTCTTTATACTAAGAACTTGATTATGTTTTCCCTTACTTTGAAAATACCTAGACTAGGTCAATTAAATGTATGTCTGGAGGTGGAAATCAAAATATTTAGAGCTTCGCAATTCTCAAAATAATTTACAAAATCATGCTTGCAACATGATATATTTTCCTATAGTTTTTGTAATTTATTTTGATTGCATCTGATGATACAGTTTGTTCCATAGTGGAAACATTTTCATCAGATGCAACTTTATCTTGCTTGAGTATTTTGTTATCTAAACAAAAAACTTTACATTTTTGTTTTAATTTTAAATATTGCTTGAAAAAAGTATTGCAATTATTAAGAAGTTACTCATATGAGAGATCACTCTCTTCATCATCATCAAATGATGAGTGATGAGTACATTTCTAATCACATTTAGAGTGTTTAACCTTAAATTTCTTAGACTATAATTGATAATAAATCCATTGTTTTATATAAGATTTACCTAATCAGGATTAATTGGATTTTAATTGAGATTATTGGCTAAACTTAAATTTTAAGCACAATCTCTCACTTTTCTCTTTTCTAATTATCCGTAGAGATTTTGTACCTTGATAAAATTATTTTAAAGTCTGAAAAGTTATGCTAAACAAGGACTAGATGATCTACAACTAAATATACCACTTTAAAGTCGTAAGACACGAGTTTTGTGATTTGGTTACTTTCTGAAGAAATAAACTAACCTAGTGCACTATCTAACTATGTGATCTCTCTCTCTAAACTTCACTCTAATATCTATTCATAGAAGTTTTAAAGCTTTATAAATGAATGTGATTTTGGTGTTAGACGAAATTGGGCCCACAAAAGCATTTCTAAAACTAAGCTAACTACTTCAACATCTTCTTTTTCAGTGTAGCGTTGACTAGGACTTATTTACCATCTAATGTCGATTTCGTCATATTTTCTCTTTTTAATTCATCTTTTTCTTGTCTTTATGACATCAATATCTTCATTTAATCTTCTAAGGTTAAAGTCCAATTCAAAAAATGTTCCTACAATTGATCAAAACATTTGTTAGACGATTCCAACAAAATACAAGTTGAAAAATGCAATTTTTATGATATTTTTGTAAAAACTCTAATTTTATACAGAAAATACAAATTTTAACTAAGAATGGAAAAAGAAAAGAAAAAGAAACTCCAAGGAATTACAATTATCCTTGAAAAGGCTCAATTTGTCGCACATTTAAAATGTTGGTTCCCTTGTGGGATGGGGACGAATTCTTCCAGCTTTAGCTTTCAAATTCCTTGGGGGTGTCTTAAGGACCAAGGTTGTTCTTCATAAGCCAATTCATCTTATGTGGCTCAAGTACAAAAGAAGACTTTTGCACAAGCCTTGAATAATGTTTTTGATATTCCTATTTCATAGTTGTTTTCTCCTTGCATATAGGTGTTGAAATAAAGAGAAGCTAAGTTCAAGAGGGAGTGAAATATACTTAAAAAAATTTTCGCAAATAATTGTTTACAACAAATCAGAAAGAACTTTAACAAATTGTTTTCCAAAACAACATATTGATTTTGTAGTTGAAATACACTAATACAAAAAATGAATCTATTTTATGAAACACAATTGATTTAAATCTTTATTACACAGATCTTATAAAAAGTTTGAAAAGTTCTAAAACTGTTTTAAAAGAAACAAATATTTGAAATAAATTCAATATTTTTTTTTTTAAATTAACATATTTTTTTACGATCAAGAATTATTGGAAAGATATTTTTACAAATTATATGACAAGTGCATAATTCAGAAGTATCCATCAATGTTTTTAAGAAAATCTTTGATTATATCATAACTAATGAAAACTTCTTAAGTTGTGAATTGTTTTAGTTTACATTGTTAATCAGTAACTAATACAAATTGATACAAAATATATCAATATTCAATGTAACACCAATATCACTTATCACAGTAGTTTCAGTTATCATAGAGAATCAGACAAGTCTGCAGAGAACATAAACCACAGATTGATTTTTGAAAACAAATGATTGATTATACTAGTACAAATTATTATGCATAAATATTATAAAGCTAGGATAAAGAACATATAAAAGACCCAAAGACTTTATACTGGTTCACTCACAATAGAGTTGCATCTAGTCTCACCTCATACCCAGGTGGATTCCACTAAAACAACACAATTTCTTTATAAGAAATA
Organism: Phaseolus vulgaris; assembly: GCF_000499845.2. Classification (NCBI taxonomy): domain Eukaryota; kingdom Viridiplantae; phylum Streptophyta; class Magnoliopsida; order Fabales; family Fabaceae; genus Phaseolus; species Phaseolus vulgaris. The sequence continues at coordinate 28,989,222 of NC_023751.2, forward strand.
AAAAACAGTTATTCAACATTCCAAGAACAAAAACCAATCAATGCAACACCCTGTCACAACATTGATACACATCAAGAAATCCTATCTTGGCCCTAACAATTATAACAAATATACAAAACATAATAGAAGGGAACGAATAAACATGGACCGTGAACCAATACATAGAATAGGATCTCTCAAATTCACAGTTGCAATGAAATACCTTTGACCTCAATCATAGATGATGAAAGTTTTGCTCCAAGAAAACTCAATGATCTTTCAAAGACTATTTCTTTCAAAAACTTTTAACACAAAGACTCTCATAGATGTAAAATTGTAAATTGTATAAGTAGTCTTTTTCTGAAATGACGCATACCCTTTTATAGAGATTTAACACAAATAGTTTTTATTAAAAAGGTGTAGTGAAGTAAAATCAACCTGTTCAAAAATTGAAAAATTTGTTGATTTCACTTAAAAATTTAATATGCATGAAAACTTATTTTTCTCAAATAGAAAGTACTCAGACTAAAAATAGTTCTTATGTTACACATTAAAACATGGTTTTCGATATATAAAACATATTTCAGAAAAATCTAAAAACTTTTCACTATTTTCAATCAATTGATTTAAAAGATAAAAGATTGAAAAATTGTAACATTCCAAAAAACAAATTAAAACGAGTTGAAAAAAGTTTTAATCGGTTAAAAATATTTGTTATTGGATTCATCATCATTTCTTAAGGCAAAAGATAAATCAAGACACACAAAATAAAAAACTAAACTACCTAGATACTTAAGGCAACAAGTCTTCAACATGGCTTCATCACACAACAAAGTTGGATCCTTGAGATGTCCAACAATAGGAAGATTTGATATTTGTTTAGATTGATAAAGATATGCATCTCGCATGTCTTGAAGACTGTAAAAATCACCTTCATAGAAAAATAATACTATCCAAGGGTGACAAACATCTTACTCATATGGACGTGTGCAAAAAGCTAAAATTTGCTTGGAAATCTTTAGGATCTTGGAAAGTTATTCCTCTAGGAAAACGGGTTTACGAATTTTGATTTTTCTTCCTTTGAAGACGTGAGAAGAGTCCTATGGAATCTCAATCCGGGTATCTAGAGAGTATTTTCTTGGGCTAAAGACTTTGTGCCATCTTTCACAAAACTCACCAAAGCTCAATGTTGGGTCAGAATGCACGACCCTTTTATGGAATATTGACAACCAAAAACAATTTTCTCTACATCGAGAGAGATTAATACTCCTTTTTTTCTTGATGACTGCACCATGAATAAAACTAGAAGATTTATTTGCTAGAGTGTTGATTGATATTGACATGCTATCTATTTTTCCTAGTCAAATTTTGGTGGAAAGACATGGTTTTTTTTTATTGCATATATTGAATTTGAGAAGCTGGCTCCATTTTTCTCTTCATGAAAAATGATAGAGCATGATATTTTTAAATGCATACGACATCTTGATAAGCTCAATAACACGACAAAATCGCCTACTATTTTGTCCAAACCTGTTGTTATACAATAAAAACATGTGATTGTCTAGACCAAAGAAACTAATGATATCCCTCACAAGAAAGTGGTTGGTGTCACAGAAACAAAATTTTGCGGCAGATGTACATATATGTGATGCACCTATTCGAAATGCAGGGGTGGTGGAAGTTAAGGGAGTTGTTATTGATCTTGATACCCTTCTTGAAGTTTGTTATTGGCCAGTTGGAGGGTGAATCTCTTGTTGCTTAAAATTTTAAGAAATTTGCTGAAGATATAAGGGTTGTTTCAGGGTATGATGATGATATTTTTGCTGATATGTCCTCTTTGGAGGATATCCATGAATCAGATTATTTGTTACAAAAAAATAACTCCTTGCCTATTGAAAATTCTAGTCTTTTAAAAGGATTTTGTCATCTCAAATATGCAAATAATACAATAAGTCCTAAATTAGTTGTTTCCAAACGGGTTACTTCTAAGTCTGTTTCTTAGTATTTAGTCTTGCAAAATTGTTTTGAATCTCTTTCGGGTGACGAATAAGAGGCTCAAGAGTAATTTCTCACTATCTTTCCAACCGATATAGTTGAATCTACCTTGACTAGTATTTTCTTAGAAGAAGTAAATTCGGTCTCTAAGTTCTAGGCTGAAAAGATGGATAAGGAGAAATCATTAAGTGAAAACGATGAACTAATTCAAACCTTCAGGAGACCAAAACGATATCCTAAAGCTAGAGTGAAATCCAATAAGATGACATCCAAAACAGGCCAACCTAAGAAAAAGTAATGGTAGAGACGTGCATCAATATCATATGATTTTATTACCGCTGTTGAATGCAAACGAGGGTCAGTCTGATTGAATTTTTGGAATTCAATCGTTCCTCTTTGTTCTATTTATAGAAGCTACACAATAGATAATGTTCTTTTGTTTGTAGTCTTGTCTTTATTTATTTATTTATTTTTTATTTAAACTGACAATGTAGTTACTTAGGCTATTTTATATTTTCTTTTCCATAGATTTGGTGGATATCCATCAGGTATAGTAACTCATGTTTTTTTTTTCTTTTTTGTTTTTATACTATTTTTCATATAATAGCACGTGTTGCTTAATGTAAATTTTATTAAAAAGAATATGACTAAAAATTTAAATTGATTAGGTTAAGAATCACATGCATAATTTAGAGGAGAAAAAATACTGTAAAAAAATCTCTTCATATTAATATATCTTATAAATTTCAAAATAAATAAGTTAGTTATAACTTTAAAAAACACAAAATGTTTGAAGTAAATTAGTAAGAGTTTTTATAGAGAATCACCCCAAAATATGTGTTATTTTTTTATAAGTTTCTCAACAAGAGATTTCAAGGCAACAATCTATCCTCCTTCCATAATTTGTATCATCCAACCTTATATCTTGCGTAAAATATGTACGGTTGACATTAAAAGTTAGAGTTTAAAGATTTTATTTTTGGTTCTTAACTATTATCATTAACGAGAAAATCATTTAAAAATAAATAAGTATATTTTTTACCTTAAATATTTTAAAAATAAGAAAAAGAAAAAATAACATATAGAAGAATGATGATTGGGACCGATTTGATCACGCACGAGTGGAAGATTAACCAGCTTTTAACTCACTTTAAGTTTGATATGCCTCCATTAAGTTTAGAACTTGATAAACAAGCTTTAATGATTTGTTTCCAAATCACAATATAGTGCCTATCACTATTATCATCAATATGTAAGCAAATCAGTACTAATTAGGTCATTTTAGACCACTATTAGAAAAACATAACATGCAAGTCAATTAGTGGTAATGAGAACATTTTATATGTTATAAGCCTTTAAAAGATATAAGAAAATATAACAAATATAAGAAAAAGAGATGTTTCTTATTCTCTTATGTGTATATTACATCACTTCATGTATACTAGTAAATATATATAGGGAGTTTCTCTCCCCAAATTACAATCTAATTAGGTAAGATATTAATCATGAGATTCTATAATTATTAAATTAATTGCATATAATTGAGTACAATATCGTCAAATATTGCATATAATTTGATAATTATTATTTTCTTAATACTCCCCTCAAGTTGGTAGGTGAAGATCAAGAACCCCAACTTGTGTCGTAGCATCAAAAATCGTTCCTTGCCCAATGCCTTCGTAAAAATATTTGCGAGTTGATACTGTGTTGGTACATATGAAGGACTGATTATCCCAGCTTGTAATTTTTCTCGCACAATGTGGCAGTCTATCTCAATGTGTTTTGTGCGTTCATGAAATACTGGGTTTGCTGCTATATGTAATGCCGCTTGATTGTCACAGAAAAGTTGAGCTGGCAAGTTACATGGCACCTTTAAATCCTGCAACAGATATCGCAACCAAACTATCTCCAAACAAGTCTTGGCCATTGCGCGATATTCTGCTTCCGCTGATGATCTTGATACGTTTGTCTATTTTTTTGACTTCCATGAGATAATAGAGGAACCAAAAAAAATGCAATACCCAGATACTGATCTCCGAGTTGTCTGACAACCTCCCCAGTCTGAGTCGCAATAAGCTGTCAATGTCAGATTGTTTTCGGATGGCAATAACAATCCTGTCCTGGTGATTCTTTGATGTACTTTAGGACTCGAATTGCGGCATCCCAATGAGGTTTCCGTGGATCCTGTATATATTGACTTAGGGTCCGAACCGAAAATGCTATGTCAGGCCGAGTAACCGTGAGGTATATCAGTCGTCCCACGAGTCGCCTGTATTTGACTGGATCCTTTAATAACTCTCCGTCGTCTGGTGTGAGTTTTAGGTATTGTTACATTGGAAATTTGTCTGGACGAGCACCTGTGAGTCCCGTATCCTGCAAAATATCAAGCGCATATTTTCTTTGGGACATGTAAATACCAACTTTGGAACGGGAAAATTCAATCCCTAGAAAATATTTTAGGTCTCCAAGATCTTTAATGCGAAATTGTTGTAATAAACAATCTTTAACACGCTAAATTTCTGTCAAATCATTTCCTGTCAAAAGAATATCATCCACATAAATCAAAAGGACAGTAAATGATAAGTTATTCTGTCTTGTGAATAGAGAGTAATCTGTCATCCTACAGATTTAATCACATGAGAAAATTTTGAAAACCATGTTCGAGATGTTTGTTTGAGACCATAAAGGGATTTGTTGAGTCGACATACAATGTTCTCCCCCTGTCGATGATGCCCGGGTGGCAAGTCCATGTAAATAATTTCATGCAATGTGTCATGTAAGAAGGCATTTTGCACATCTAGCTGGTGAGTAAACCAATTTCTGGTTGCTGCAATAGTGAGGAGACACCTCAAAGTTGTTAATTTTGCTGTTGGTGAAAAAGTTTCAGAATAGTCGACACCTTCAATCTGAGTGTACCCCTTTGCGATAAGGCGCGCCTTATATCTGTCGACGCTACCATCTGAGTTGTACTTTATTTTATAGACCCATTTGCATCCGATGGGTTTCTGTCCAGCGGGTAACAGTGTTAAGGTCCACGTTTGATTTAGCTGCAAGGCGGAAAGCTTTTCGTCCATTGCTTTTTGCCAATTTGGATCAAGGATAGCTTGAGCATAAGTGTGGGGTTCTTTGGTGGTTGTGATGTTAGCAAGATATGCACTATGTGTAGAAGAAAATCGTGAATTAGAAAGAAAATGATGCATAGGATACCTGGTTCCATTCGGTCGGTATTGGGCAGTGGTCGAATGATTGGCTTGGGATCCCGTTACGTAGTCTTGAAGCCAGGAAGGTTGGGTTGATGTGCAACTGGATCGTCGAACAGGAAGGTCGGTTGGAGAAGGTTTGGTAATAGGTGCTAAACTTCTTGGCATGGGAGAAGAAGGTTGGTCTACTGGAGGTTCAGGTGTATTATGACGAATAGGAGAAGAAGGTTGGTTTGATGGAGGTTCAGGTGCATTGTGACGAGTAGGAGAAGAGAGTTGGTTTGATGGAGGTTCAGGTGTATTGTGACGAGTAGGAGAAGAAGGTTGGTTTGATGGAGGTTCAGGTGCATTGTGACGAGTAAGAGAAGAAGGTTGATCGAGTGAATGTTGGACAGGAGTGGGTAAGTCAATGTCAATAGTGGGCAAAATACCTTGTAATGGAGGTGAGAATTGTGTCTGTGACTGTTGGCAGAATGGGAAAACACTTTCATGGAAGATGACATCCCGACTTGTAAAGAAAGTGTCTGCATCTATATCAAATAGTTTGTATGCTTTTTTACTGTGAGGATAACCAATGAAGATGCATTGTCGGGCACACGGATCAAATTTTTGCTTAGGTGAAACAACAGTTGCGTAACAGAGGCAACCAAAAGTTTTTAGGTGAGAAAGTGAAGGTGGTTGATTATATAGTAGCTCAAAAGGTGATTGTGATTTATTTTTTAGTAAAGGTGATGGCAAGCGATTAATGATATATGTGGCGGTTAAAACGCATTCTCCCAAAATTCTAATGGTAAATTGGACTGAAATAGAAGGGCTCGTGCTGTGTTTAAAATATGTTTATGTTTGCGTTCTACTACTCCATTTTGTTGAGGAGTGTAGACGCAAGTGCGTTGACATTCAATACCTTTTTTGAAAAAAAAAATCATATATTGAAATAAATTCCAGTCCGTTGTCAACGCGGATGGTTTTAATAGATGCCTGAAATTGATTTTGTGCAAATGTAATGAATGACTCTAAGAGATGTTGGGTTTCAGATTTCTGATTCATAAGAAATAGCCAAGTACATCTAGTATAGTAATCGACTATAGTGAGAAAAAAAAACGTTTTCCAAAATGAGTTGGGGTTTTATGAGGACTCCAAATGTCACAATGCAATAGATTAAATGGAGAATGAGATTTTATTGTGCTTAAAGGAAAGGGTAGCCTTGTCGGTTTAGCTTTGGGACAAATACTACAATTATTATTATGAATGGGAATGAGATTTTTACTGATAGGGATAGGTAGTAAGGAAGATACAAGTTGTAGACACGCCGGAGAAGGATGTCCAAGGCGCTTGTGCCATAAATCAGGATCGATCGATATTTGAGATGCGTGGGCTTGGTTTGGAAGAGGGGACATGTAGTATAAGTCTGCGTGTTGTTTACCCGAGCCAATCATCCTCCCCGTAGCCAAGTCCTGTAAAACCCATGTGGAGTAAAAACGACACAACAATTTAGTGAACTGGTTATCTTACCAATGGACATGAGATTTAAATTAAAAGAAGGAACACAAAGAACATCTCTTTGAGAGTGATTTTGTCATTGAATTTAACTGTGCTTGTAGATGAGATGAGCACAGTTGATCCTGTGGGCAGATTAACATTTGAAATAAATGATGATGAAGTGTGTGTGAAAAATTGTGAACTAGATGCAATGTGATTTGTTGCTCCGCTATCCAAAATCCATGGTTTCGTAAAAGCAGAATTAGAAGAGGAGTTATGGGCAAGCAGACCTGCAGAATAGCCCTTGTCAATTGCTGAATTTACTCGGCACTGAAGCGAAATGGAGAGGCTGTCAGGGCACCAAGATCGGTGCTCTGATACCATATAAGAAAATGAAAACAAAAATGGTAAGAAGAAGAGATGTTTCTTATTCTCTTATGTGTTTATTACATCATTTCATTGTATAGTAGGAAATATATAATAGGGATGGCAAAGCGGGCCAGCCCGCCCCGCATTGGCCCGCCCCGCACTTGGCCCGCAAAAATGCGGGACGGGTTGGTCCGCCCCACAAAGTTATTGCGGGCTAGAATTCCCAACCCGCCCCGCATAAGAGCTGGTCCGCAGGTTTGCGGGCCAGCCCGCGTTCTTTTTTTTTAAAAATTAAATATTTATTTTTTTTACATTTTGTTATTAAAAAATTGTCAAATTAAACCTATATATTTGTTATTATCAAACCTAATTTTTTTTCCTTCCTTTTCAAATATAGTCAAACATCAAAACATTAAGATAAATATCAAATATCACTATTCTTCCACTTCCAAAACATTAAAAATACCTAATTCCAAAACATTAAACATAAACATTAATTCAAAAACATTAAACATAAACATTATTGACATTCTTCCATTTCAATAACATTGGATGCCACCTTAGTAGAACCTTCATCCATTTTTTCATAATTATAATCTTCCCCGTCATCTGCATATATTAAAACAATGACAATTAATTAATTTTTCATAAAAATAATACAATAAAAATAAGATAACTTTTGACTCAATTGATGGTTTGGTCATGGGTAACTTCTAAAATACCCTCTGCTTACTTCTCCTTCTCTAAATGGTGTCTTGTTCCTTTATCATGTTTGAAATTGATTTAATTGGCATGACCCAGTTTAGGTTGCCCTGCTGCTACTAAGTGTCAATATTTTTTTCTTGCGGGTTTGCAGGCCAGCCCGCCCCGCCCCGCAACTGGCCCGCGCGGGTTGCGGGCTAATGCGGGGCGGGCTAATGCGGGTTAGCGGGTTGAAAAGGTCATCCCGCCCCGCGTTTTTTACCTGCGGGCCGCGGGCCGGCCCGCCCCGCTTTGCCATCCCTAATATATAATATATAGGGAGTTTCTCTCCCCAAAATTACAATCTAATTAGGTAGGATACTAATCATGAGATTCTATACTTATTAAATTAATTGCATATAATTGGGTACAATATCGTCAAATATTGCATACAATAATTGCATATAATTTGATAATTATTATTTCCTTAATAAAAGAATTTAGAAAAAATGAATTCATCTCTTTCTAGATTAAAATTAACTTATACATAATAAATTAAAAGTATTTTTTTTAAAATTTTTCTATCTTTATCTTAATCTATAGTAAGATCTCATAACAATTAAAATAAGAACGATATATAATATTACATAAATAGTTACAAACATTATTTTATAAATTAATTTTATAAGATTAAATTTAAATTGATTTTGTAAGATTAAATTAAATTTAAAGGGAATGAATGATTTTTTATTAATGATCAAGAGAAAAAAAATTTCATACTATATAACATATAGTTTTTTCACAGTAATATATAGCTTTTTGATAGTGGTAAATAAAAGATAAAAAGTGTATCTCCCTTGAGTAGGATTATGCAAAGCGTAAAGGGAAAATGTGTATTTGATCTTGCTTCCAAGCATTCTCAAAAGCAGTGTATTTACAGCAATTACAGTGTGTTTGATTGTGCATGTGGCAGCTATTTTCCAGTTTTAACTGTTTCCAAAAGGGTTATTCACATAATGTCATTTCAATCATAACATGAGAAAGAGTGAGATTATGTGTTTGATGTTATTTCCTGCCTAATCTCTTTGACCAAAACCCAATAAACTTCAATAATCTATCACCCTTGTGCTCTTCTCAAATCACAATTTTTCCCTTTAAGGAAGGTTTTGAGTTTATCCTCATACACATTTCTAACTAATTATACTACTCTCACTATTTTCAATTTTAAACCATACACTTTTCTCTTCTCATTTAATCATTAGATATGACCAAGACTTACTTTCAAACCACACAGTAATTCAAAATTCAAGTCTTCCCAATTTTATATATATATTTTGAAACTTGTTACTTTCTCTTTTTTAAGTGTAAGATTGTTCAGCCATGCTAAGTTATGATGAAATAATAAACCATATTATAAAAAATTTCTACCTTTTTACTAGATTAGATTGTTTCAAGTCACATAACAAAGAGATTATTTGGTTAAACATGTCAAAGTAATTAATTGAAAGTTCTAGAAGATTGCAGGAACCTCTATGATGATTATTTCAAGATCTGAGACAGAGGCATAAACTCATTACCTGCTTCTAACACAATTTTGTTTGAGAAGGGAAAATGTTGGTTCATGTTAGTAGGCTTCATCAACCCCTATTTCTCTTCCCTTTAGGGGTAATAAATGGACTCAAATAAAAACCAATTCAAAGCATATAAAGAAATAATATTGCTAATATAACTACTATGATGATAATGATTTCATTACAAAACATAATACAGATTAAATATTTTATTGACACTTTTTTTTCATTGTTTTCTTAAGATCTATTCTCAAATCTATTGGGTGTTCTTTTCAATATTCAACTACCTACAAGTGGTCACAAATCTTACAAGTTATACAAATATAATAGTGGAAAGAAAGCAAAAGAATGCCAAACTTGTATCTTTTCCATAGAAATAACAAATAAAGAGTGTGAGATTAAACTATTATGGTGATTAAAGAGTAAATTCAGTAGCTAAAATAGCATGACATTTTCAATTTAACTAAAAATATTACATGGTAGCCATATAAAATATCATCAATCCAATGAATTCATAATTTTATATAAATTAAAATTTAGGAGCAAAATTCATAACAATCATCATTAGTTTCAATTAATTTGTTTGTTAAGATAATGTTGACCCATTACGTAATCAAACAATTATAGCATGCATATACACCTAACTTATTCAATGTAAGTGCAAATTGTAAGTCATGTAACACAGAAAGATAAATAGTAGACCACATAAAAATATTAAAAAAAAATATTTCCTATAGAAATGATTATGTTGACTTTTGAATCATGATATTTGTAATGAAAGTCTCCCATGCATGAAACGTGTGGGCTAATTAATTAATTACTTACTAAAATTTGTATGAATTATTAGCAACCCTATATCATTTTCCCTAATTACAAAATAAATAATAAATAAAATAAAAATGGACGGCTATACTTTAACTTCACCCAAAGACAACAGGGATGAAAAACAAGTATAACTTAGAACCTACTCAAAGCATTTGATGTATGGTATAGGAAAAAGAAATGATAAAAAATAGAAACTTTCCCTTCATTATTCATTGTATTATATAACACTTATATTCTCTAGTATAATTAAAAAAACAAATAAATTAAGAAATGAAGAGGGTAACTGTTTAATGATTATATATATTATTCATGTTTCCTTCGCTTCAAGGTGAGGCATGCCTAGTGTGATTGTGGGGCTCATGGCCTCAAAAGTTTCAACCCTTTCTGTTTAGCTCTTCCTCACTGCCTCAAAAGTTTAAACACATTAAATACCTTCCTAATCTAAATCATTAACTACATAACCTTTTTAATCTTATATCAAAATATTTTTTAATTTATATTCTTAGTCAATGTGGGATCTCCAACACATCCCCTCACGTTTAATGTGGGACAACATATTATGGATGGTCCGATAACGGTCCGATAGCAGGTGACCTGATAAGCCTAACAAACATTCGCTAGGATAGGTTCGAACCTGACTTTGATACCATTTTACTTTAAGCCTAACTCAATCCCATAAAACTGGTTTATGAGGTGAGGTTTGCACCCAGTTATATACAATGAATTGTTTCAATCTCTAGTCGATTTGGAATTTATAACATAATACTTCATTTAAAAAATTTAAAACAATAAACACGTAATCAATACTAATATTTTTTTATACCTTTCTTCCTATCACATCATATTATCTATATATTTTTTTATTTGTATAGGTATTAATAACTTTTGAAAAAAGAAATGAGGTCCGCAATCAATGGATATTTGAGGGACAGAAAACTAACGCTGATTTATGTGAAATTGTTCTGGTCCTTTTTCTTAGGTAGTGTGAACCAAAGACCATCACCATCATATGGGGTGTACCAATTGCATGCATGCAGTATGCACACCAGAGAACTTTCTCCACACCAATGGAAAAAGAGACATGAAAAAAATAAGTTAAGGCATAACACTATAGCTTCAACTTTTAACAATTGCTTTGATATTTGAAAATAAGAAATTCTAACAAAGTTCTCCTTCATAAGTTCTTTTTAAGAAATATGATGCATTCACAACTTTACACTCAATAACAATTGAAAATAAACTGTTGCATTTTCATTATATTATATATGCAGTTATTAAAGTAATATTTTCCTTTTTCCTCCTTTTAATATACTTCATATTACATATTTATTCTTCTTAGGAAAACAACCAAGTTGAAACAATAATAAAATTAGCATGGATAATGAAGTGTTGTTGTTGTTGGGTGTTCTTTTTAAGAATACATGGAAGAGCAGAAAAGATAATGAAGTATTGAACGTAAAGGTAGAAGAGTCGATGTGGTACTATTGAAGTCCAAACTTGAAAGTAGACAGATTTCAAAAGCACTGATTTTGCATCATCACGTGTGTCTCCCAGCCAGCAAACCATCGCTATCCCTCAAATTATGGTTTTCCTTTGGCTACGTGAAACATATTCAACTATAAAAGGCCCCCATTAGCACCAACCCTTTTCCCCACATTACATGAAACCACCTTGCTTTTGAATTCTCATCTATTCCATTCCATTCCTTCAACCCCTCACCTTTCTGCCACCATGGTTTCTGAGACAGTCCAGACCCAATCCAAGAACGTGTGTGTGATTGGAGCTGGACCTTCAGGGCTAGTGGCAGCCAGGGAGTTGAAAAAAGAGGGTCACAAGGTGGTTGTGTTGGAGCAGAATCATGATGTTGGAGGGCAGTGGCTTTATGCAGCAAATGTGGAAGGCGAGGACGCTTTAGGGAGAAAGCCTTTTCTAAAGGTGCATAGCAGTATCTATGAATCCTTGAGGCTTACATCTCCACGTGAGATCATGGGGTTCTCTGATTTTCCATTTTTGGTCAAGAAGGGTCGAGACATGAGAAGGTTCCCTAGCCATACAGAGCTTCTTCTCTACTTAAAGGACTTCTGTGAATATTTTGGCTTGAGAGAGCTCATAAGGTTCAACACAAGGGTAGATCATGTGGGAATGTTGGATTATGGTGTCTGTAGTAATGATTTGAAATGGATTGCTAGAAGCATAGACAAGAAGAGTGAAAAGGTGGTGGAAGAGGTGTTTGATGCAGTTGTTGTGGCCACTGGCCATTACTCTCAACCAAGATTGCCCTCCATTCAAGGTAAGTGAAAGACATAGCAATCGATTTATCTCTTCTATGACTATCTCTAACACCTTGTAGGTACTTATCTATTTCTTCATGCCACAGAAAATATCAGATCATCCACATATAATTGTAAATGCTAAGCTCAAGCATAATTACCTTAGTTTCTGTCTTTCTGATGCTCAGGAATGGATACATGGAAAAGGAAACAAATGCATAGTCACATTTACAGGACCCCAGAACCATTCAATAATGAGGTATGTGACTTAAGTAATCTCTTTATTTTCAATAGAGTAAACAGGTTTTGAAACAGGCACATGTGCACCAGCTTAAAAGTGATAAATATTATTGAACTGTCATGTTTTATCACTCTTAAACTTAATAATAGAGGCAATTTTTCATGTAACAGGTTGTGGTGGTGGTTGGAAATTCCTTGAGTGGGCAAGACATATCAATAGAGCTTGTGGAAGTAGCAAAGGAAGTCCACATGAGTTCCAGATCTCTGAACATCTCTGAGGGTTTATCTAAAGTCATATGCAAACATGCAAACTTCTATCTTCATCCACAGGTACTGCTACTTCAAGTTCTAACCAAATACAACAAAAGATACTCACTCAGCTCCATTTTGAATGAATAAAATAAAAAAGATAAACAGAAGTCAGCTTGTTTAGTAAGTTAAGTCTAACATAAATTTGTTCTTAATGAAGGGTCTTAGTTCACTGATAACTTCTTTAGCTTCCTAACATGTGGTACCTTTTTCTTCAGATAGAGACCCTTCAAGAGGATGGACGGGTCACCTTCTTGGATGGTTCTTCCATTATTGCAGACTCTATTTTGTACTGCACAGGGTAACCTCCTATAACCAACCTATGCATAGTACACCTAATCAAAGAGCAAAACTATTGTTAATAAATTTCATTTCACTAAGTTAAGTTCCAAAAGGCAGCATGATTGAATAATTATGATCTCTTAGGGTTGGAGATTTCACCGTGGGGCAATGTCAAAACATGTCTCCATGTATCCTTTTAGATTTAATTAGTTGTGTTTTGTAATCATTGATGATGATGGATTTCAAATTAAATTGGTTATGTGTAGGTACTCCTATGCATTTCCCTTTCTTGACACCAAAGGAATGGTGGTTGTAGATGATGACAGAGTGGGGCCATTGTATGAGCACACTTTTCCCCCATCACTTGCTCCATCCCTTTCTTTTATAGGCATCCCTAGAAAGGTAAACTACCCCAAAACCACTGGTTTCAATTTGTCTAAGCTCTCATGTTTTTCACACACACAAATTCCTTTTGGTTGCAATGGAAATTTGTATTTTCCCATGTGAGCTTCTAATGTAACAATAAACTGGTTGATTGAGGAGAGTGCATGTGTGTGTGTGCTTACAGATCATAGGATTCCCTTTCTTTGAGTCTCAAGCAATATGGATAGCTCAACTGCTTTCAGGGAAAAAAGTGTTGCCATCATGGGAGGAAATGATGAAATCCATCAAGGACTTCTACCATTCAAGAGAAGCAGCAGGCATTCCCAAGCACTGTACTCATGAAATTGCAAACTTTGAGGTAAAGAAATTAAAAACTTTTCACTTTAGTTTAAAGCTTTTTTATTATACAAATAACAAGTGAACTTTAAACTTAATTCAAACTTATAAAATCTCCTTCTGTCAACTCCTACATGAAACTACATATTATGAGTGATAAACTCAACAAACTCTCATTGTAATCTAAATGACTATGATATCATTCTAAGAAGAGAACTTTAAGTCTAATTTAATCTTATAAAACTGTTTATAAGATGAAATTTATACCTATTTATATATTATGAATTATTTTTATCTTTAATTAACGTGAATCTCCTAACATAGATGTAAATCTCATTCTAATCCTTGGAATTATTAGCATTGGTTTGAGTAAGTTTTTGTTGAATTGCAGTACTGTGACAAATATGGGGAGAATGTGGGATTCCCTCATACAGAAGAATGGAGGAAACAACTATGCTTATCAGCCATAATTAATGCTGATGTGAACTTGGAGACTTATCGAGATTTGTGGGATGATCATGAACTACTCCAAGAGGCCCTTCAAAGTCCTCACTTCACTCAACTTGGACTTGCAGATTCTCCCCTGTAAAGCCAAAAAAATTAAATATAAAAGTATCATTCAAAGAAAATTTTGCATGATTAGCCCTTAAATAATTTGTTTGTGTATTTTCTGTTTTTGAAACATTGGAGAAGACAAAGGAGATTGAATGAGAAGAATATTGGGTTTGATACAGAGAAGACGAATGATTGTGGAGCTGAAATTTTGATTGTATCTTTGTTGCAATTTATTTGTTTTGTAGTAAGGTTAATTTGTTTGTTTTGTAATAAGGTTAATTTATTTGTTTTGTAATAAGGTTAAGGAGAACTCTACATGAGAGAGTTGGCTAAGTGGAGAATCTCTTGAACAATTAGAAAACAAAAGCACTTGTATAAAAATAGCAAATACTATGTGAAAAGAAAATGATTATTAAGGATTTGATTTAAGTCTACTTTCTCTTTACAAAATTTACTTGTAAGAAAATTATAAGTTAGTTTTATCTTTAATTAATCTTGCATATTTAATAATGATGATAAAAAATATAAATTATTTCTAACTGAAATTAAGTTTTAAATGTCTAACAATACTTTTTTTCGAATTTAATAACTAATATTTTCAAAAATTTAGTTTAACTATATGACCTTCTTTACTTCAATTGTTTATCTGTCCATTATGTTTAAGTTAAAAAAATTGGTTTAAGAATATGACTTTTTTTTAATCCAATTGTTATGTGTTGGTAAGTTGAAATAGGCATCACACAACTTTATTTAAGCTTTTTATAATTGAAAATTTGAAATGATAGAGATTTGTTTCAACATTAAATGTTGGTATACGTTAGATAGGAAATTAAAATTATGTTTCTAAGGAATATAATTAAAAGCACGTATATTAACTTATTTGTTATTATATATAATTCATAGAATAAATACTTATGACAATATCAAAGTAAAAATATAAATATAAAACTAAAAATAATTACAAAAAAACTACTTGTAATAAAAAATAATAACAAGTAAAAGATATGATAAGTTAACCGTTTACAATTTATTTTCTAACGTGAACGTAACATCCTAATTATATATATATATATCACATCGTACAACTTCTCATTTATTTATATATATTACAAAAAATTTAAAACTTTTCAAAATAAACTTCTCTCTTTAAAGAAATTCAAAACATATATACATATTCATATTGAGGAAAAAAAATAAACAACTACAATAGATAGTTTTCTAATTCTTTTAACTCTTAAGTCTATTCCGTGTGATCCACGATCATTATCATAATTGTTAACGTACACAATTATCATAATTGATAAACGTACACAAACAAGAAAAAAAAAAAGAGTAGGATAGAGTTTAAAAAAATATTCATTCTCATTCATTATTTTATATAATAATATTTTTTTATAATAAATAAAATCTACAAATCATGCCAGAACTCTATTTCAATGGCAAACGTCATAAAAATATTTGACTGATGCCTTGAATTTGACTTAGAGATCTACACAAGTTATACTACATTCACTATGTTATCTCTCCAACACAACTCATGAAAATAGGAACTAAGTCCTTTCATATGAGAGGGTAAATTCATATGACTTGTTAGACCAACTACAAACCACAGACTCAGTCACATGGACATCTCTCGACTCTCACCACCTAATAATTTTTATATATATGATTCAAATATACCAGTAGAATCAAAATATATTCTTCTAGAAGAATTTCGAATTCAATACATATCCTAGACATCTCAACATAAATTTCCCTTTCCTGAGGATAATATGTCTTCATCATACATCATATCATATACCAGATAGTCATATACTTCTAACTAAATTCAAACACCGCTAACATGAAATCCATGTCACATTTTACTTTATAAATAAATCAATCACACACCATATCAATTAATATTATAAACTTTAATATGGAAAAACATGTTTAAAAAAATAAATTAAAATACAAAGACTATAGAATTTCATAAATCAGCATTGTCGCCAAGCGAGCACTTGACAAGCCTAACAAACATTGCACATGAGGTTTCAAATAATAAAATTCTCTCAACGAGAATGGGATCGTCAAACAACCAAAGGTCTTGGGTTTTTAGAAAAAGTATTTCACCCAACAGGAGTTTGTCTCGTCTAATGAGAGTTTGTCGCAATTAGATGGATTCCATAAAATTAGATTGAAACCTAACATACACATACAAATTACATGATATACGATCTACTTGCAATAAGATATGTTAAGGATTTCATCACACCCTATATGTGGTCTAGTTAACTGATTTTTCTCCCTCATTTGTAACTAAGTAGCAATTAGTGGTCATTGGTCTTGCAATCTCTTTGGAAGAATTCATATTGAACTTCTTGAGAAGTTCATTACAATATTTATTTGGTGAAACAAAAACTCCATCCTTGAGCTACCTGATTTGAAGTCCTAGGAAGAAATTCAATTCTGCCATCATAGGCATTTCAAACTCACCCTATATCATACTAAAAAATCTTGACATAAAGAGGGGTTAGTTGACCCAAACATTGGATTTTAATATGAAAAATGTAGAATCAACTTTACCTCTAGTAAATTCCTTTTTAATAAGGAATCTACTCAACCTTTTTAGTGCTTGTTTTAATCCAAATAATGTCTTCTTAAGCTTGTATACATGATTTAGGTTCAAAATTAGTGAAGCCTGGAGGTTGTTCTACATATATTTCCTTCTTTACATACCATTTAGAAATGCACTTTTTACACCTATAAAAAATAATTTTAATTCCTTAAGAAAAGCAAAAATAACTAATGTTCTATTTGTCTCAAGTTCGACCACAGGTGCATAAGACTCATCATATTCTATTCCCTTTTCTTGATTTTGCTTTATTCTTAATTATTAAGCCATTTTCACCAAGATTGTTTCTAAAGACTCACTTTGTGCCTATTACCTATTGGTAGTTGGACCTTGGCAGAATATCCCACAGTTGGTTTCTTTCAAATTAATGTAACTCTTCTTGCATTGACAAAAAACACTTCTCATTGTTCAAAGCCTATTTTACATCCGTGAGTTCTATATGAGATACATAAGCAACATGCAAACATAAGTTACTTACCTTTCCTCTTGTTTTAACTCCCATAGATATATCCTTATAATATTGTCAATGGACAAGCTTCTTGGAGATTTCTATCCCCTTAGTAAAACATAATCACTTATAAATTCTTCTTGTCTTTCTTTAATAATTGGGAAGGAATCATCTTCTTCATCTATTTTTTCTACATCATCAAGATTAAAAGAAGACTTCGTTCAGTCCAGAGGTGTTGCCTTATGATCCAGTATTTCATCAAAGACAACACGGATATACTCTTCCACAACTAAAGTTCTTTTATTAAAAACTTTGTAAGCTTTACTTTGAGAAGAATAACCAAGAAATGTAGGTTCATAAGCCTCAGAGTCCAATTTTCCATGATTCTTGATGAACATAATTCTATTCACACTTAATAACTTTAACCATAGATTCTTGAAATGTAATCATAAATAAATTGTTTAATTAATATTCTTCTAATTGGTTTTATTTGGGTTTTAATTATTATTTTTATTAATTTTGTGTTTTTAATCCAAGTTGTTTCTTTTGAATCAAAATAGGAAACAAATCTAAGATAAACAAAATTAGAGAATTAAATCTGCAAATGTCTAAAAAAAATTTTGAAAGCAAATCTTCGGTATGGATATTCTCCAAAAATTCTGTAAATAAACCTCCTTTACAAAACCTTTAAAAATAAAGAAAATATAATTTGAAGATATTATTGAAGAAAATCTTCTGCGACATCTCTCACAACAGTGCTGGAATCAATTACCATCAATGCCAAAATCTGAAGAAAAATTGGAAATAATATACCAGAAGAGAAGTAAGAATAAAATTTGAGACGGATAGAATGAAGATATTTGTCTAATAATTTGAAACAAGAAAAGGAACATCTGATAATTGTAAAACAATATTATGAGGCAGATTTTGAATATGATTTTGTCCAAGGAAAATATTATTATAAAAGTGATTCCAGAGGAAGAAAGAAGAGAGCTTTTGGATTGCGTCTCATTTGGTTGAAAGTAGACACATGGTTTACTGATAAGTTTCAAGTTGAATCATAATAACACACATGTTCAATTTGATTTAGTTCTGTTTGAGGGATTGAGAAATGAACAATATTTAGAGAACCTGTGAAGAATTCAGTGGTGGAAGAACTTGAAAATCAACCGCTTTTTATTTGTTGTTTTAATAATTTATTTTATGTTTACTATTAAATAAATTAAAACCCTCATTTTTATTTTTATTGTTATTGTTAACTTTTCTTGCTTGTAGATATATTTTGAACATTGATTTATTGATTTCACTATTGGATTTGTTGGGAGATAACTTGGGGTCATCTGACCAATTCTCTTTGTCATTATTTAAAACAAAACATTTACCACAAAAAAAAACTTTCAAAATGAGAATTATTGGGTTTTCTTCTTTGAAAAACTCATATGGGGTGAGCTTCAAAATAGGCCTAATAAGAATTCTATCATGAACATGACATATAGTATTTACTGCATTTGTCCAAAAATAATTTAATAAATCATTTTCATTTAACATTATTTTGGTTAATTCTTCTAAAGATTTGTTCTTCTTTCAACCATACCATTATATTGTGATGTCTTGGGAGTTGAACAATTGTGTGTATCCCATTGTTTTCCCACAAAAATTGCAAAAGACTCATTTTGAAACTCCCCACCATGACAAATTTTTAAGGATTTGATTTTTAAATCTTTCTCATTTGCTATGATTTTGACAAAATTTCTAAAGGCTTTATAATTTTCATTATTTGACGCAAGAAAAGAAATGTCCATGTGTATTTTAAAAAATTATCTATTAGTATGGATGCATAATAATTTTCACCAATATTCTTTTTTTCTGGATGTGCCAAACAAATCCATGTGAATCAGTTCAAGAGTTTCTTTTTAGTTGATAAAACAATTTTAGATTAAAAAAATGTTTAACCTGCTTACCTTCTTGACATGCAACATGATTTTTGTCATTTTGAAATTTTAGCTTTGGTAAAACTTCTACAAGATTTTTAGAGCTTAACTTTCCTAGGTGAGACATATGAATATACATGACTCTTCTATGCCACAATTATGAACAATTATCATTTGTAATCAAGCATAATATATTAGACTATGCATGATTTAAGTATACTAAATAGACATTGTTATGTTTCTCTCTAATCAAGGCAATTTTATCATAATTATTTTGAACAATTATACAAAAATGTAATTAAAAAAGCGTTGTAGCAAAGGTGACTTATATTGAAAAGGTTGTGTTGCAACCTTTCTATTAGTAATACATTTTTTTTAATTGAATCATTTATACCAATTTCTCCTTGCCTTTGTTGTCATCATCATAAGTGACAAATTTATTATTTTTTTTTAATTGAACAAACTTTGTTATGTCTTCAGTCATGACTTGAGCAACCTCTATCAAGGTACCATACACAAATTAGTTCTTAATTTTGAAATGGTTTTCTAGTATTAGCTTTTGCTATGTAACAAGTTTCTTTCTTTTTTGTATTGATTGTGTAAGATTTATCTATAACAAAACTTTTACTATTTTTATACACTTTTTAGCGCTTTTGCATGATAAAATCTTAATACAAATCTCCATTGTTAATACAAAAAATATGATGTGTTTTGCCCTTGCATTATTTTGTGCTTCTTCCTCAGTCTAAGAGTCAACAACTTCCTTATCCTCCATGTTGTTAATCACAATAATATTCCAAATATTACAATCTACATATTCAATAAATAACTACATTATGTTTTTCCATATGAACATTTTTTTCTCTAAAGAATAAGCGGAGTCTAATTTCAACCTCCTTAGAAACACAAATTATGCATAATCATGAGAATTTTTTTTCTAAGATCTTAATTTCAATAAATTTAAAAAATAAGCTTTGAGGTCAATTGTTGGAATTTTTTTATGGTTGAGCTAAACCAAAAAGGTGTGAATTGGCTTTGTAAAACTTTCGTGAAAAATATTTCCCCTTCTTATACTCTTTTGAAAAACAATACTTATTGAAATCATTATGCAATTAAATTTGGAATCAAAATTGATAAATATCACACATTATATTCACAAACACAGTTTAATATGTAAAGACAAAAAAAGTTGAAAAAAGATTATACAAAGATTTATATTGGTTTAGATTAAACTGATCCTACATCCAGTCTTAGTTCTTCAACCTCAAAAGAACCGAATTTCACTATCTTTTATATGAGTTTATACAAACACATACACACGCAAATCACATACAACATAAGTGCACAACAAATCAAGTCTTGGACATAGTTAAACAGATATAGTTAAACCCTAGGATCACCCTAAGAGGATACAACACACAACTCTTGAAATCTCTTCAAGAGGACACCAATTCAACCCTTGAAAACTCAAGAGCATACAAATAGGATTAACCCACAAATTGATAAACTTAGTAGAATGAAAATATAATACCAAAGTTTACAAAAAAATATTCTCAAGTGGTTACACAATTCTAACACATAGCCTTAAAGAAATTCCTTATCAAAGTGACAACCATATCTTTAATAGCCTGCACTGCTTCAGTCAATTCGGTGTTTCTTCTCTTGTTTGCCATCTATAATCACACATGTAAGAGTCTATAACAAATTGTCACGATGAACTCATTTCACAGGTCACACATGAAACATTGTTATGATACCATTAAGTTGTTACATCTTCTTATAAAACACATTTAATACATATAATTCTATCTTAATTTATCATTTTTGTTAGACGCAAGATTCTATTTTTGTTTCATCCAATGAAGGTGTATAATAATTTGGTATAACCAATAGGTTAAAGATGTTATTTATAATTTCATTTGATAAGTCAAGTGTAAGTCTTTCTCTTTGGACCTTTTGTCTAATGCATGCTTTTATTTAGATTGATGATTACTATTATGTGTATTTCATACAAGTCTTTTTACAAATCTTCCGGACAAGTGTTATTCTATCAAATTTAGTTTGTCTTATTTCGAAGTTCTTCAAAATGTGATGTATCAGACGAAACTTGGAATTCACCTTTTTTTTTTTAGAATTTGTTGAATTAAAAACGATGGATTTATCTATCTTACAGAATGAAGCTTCATCTAAACTTTTGGATTTGTGAGATGACCTAACAAGTCAAATAACATTTCAGATGATATTCTATTATTTTTTTTTCTTAAACCATAAATAAAAACTATCCAAATGATTTAATAATAATATTAAGTATTATATTGAATGAGTAATATTGTTACAATTTTGAAATGTGAGTAAACATCACATATATACTTGGAGTGGAAATCATAGGAATAATTGGAGTGGAAATGATACGAATAATTTGTGTTAGACAATTATAATTGTCATCTTTACCTTATATATTCTTCTATAAATAATTTATTTAGAAAATAATAGAACAATGATAAGTTGTAATATATAAAATTTCCTATCATATATATTTGTTCTACATTTAACAAGCAATTTGAGTTACTTCCTGAGGAATTGTTACAACATTTCTCCCCATTCCGAGAAGGGCGTGAATGTACGCGCCAGAGTTGGCACGTGCTTAGTTCAAATCTAAAAACTGCGCTCATCGCTTCAATTCAAATAAAATAAAATCAAACTCACTCATTCTGCTGCATGCCCAGTACTGGCAAATGGAACTCACCGAAGAACAACAACGACAAGTGGAAGCGAACCGCGCAGCGGCGATCGCAAAACGCAAAGCGTTCTTAGAATCCAAAGCACAACAACAAGAACAACCTCATCGCGAAGGAGAAATCACCACCAATCCCAACCCTTGGCACCTTTTCAAGTGCCAAAAGTTTCCTAAACCTCAACCCATAAAGTTCCTTGCAAGACTCGAAATATGCTCCTCCGATTCCTTCTCCGTCACGCCCGTTCCTCTCCCTTCATTCCCCTTCCCCGGTCACCAGCACTGCCTCTCCACTCTAAACTCTATTCTCTCAAATGTACTTCACTTCTCTCGCTCTCATTTTTAATGATCACACCACTCTTCTGTTTTCATTAACCCTAATTTCGTTTTTCGTTTCTCAGGTGATGCTTTCGCACTTCACACAGACCACCGGCGGGGTCAAGGCCTGTGTGTTCAAGCTCACGGAGTACCACGCCGTGCTAAGACAGTTGAAGGCCGAGGCGCAGGCGCTGCAGGTGGAGGAGATCCCCTGGGCGACGTTCAACGTGGTGGAACGTCTCTCGCATTCGGTCGCTGCTGGGCGGTGGACTCCGGTGCGGCCGGAGCACTTGGCCGACGAGGAGGTAGAGCGCCTGATCGCCAAACTCCCAAGGACTCTCCTTGACGTGTTGCTCCCTTTCCAGCACGACGGACTGCGGTTCGCGTTGAGAAGAGGCGCGCGGTGCCTCATTGCTGATGATATGGGCCTCGGGAAAACGCTCCAGGTAACGAAATTCATTGTTGTGATGATTTGTGTTTGGCTGAACTGTGTAAATGTGATTGTAAATTTCTGATGTGATTGTTTGATTGATGGTTTTTTTGTTTTGTATAAGGCTATTGCTATTGCCGGGTGTTTTCTGGATGAAGGGTCTATACTCGTGGTTTGTCCTGCTGTGTTGCGGTTTTCGTGGGCGGAGGAATTGGAGCGATGGCTTCCTTTCTGCTTGCCGGCTGATATACATCTCGGTAATGTTTTGCTTTCTAAGCAAGGTTGTGGTATTTGTTAATGATCAATGGTGGGGTTGGTCACAGTTGACAATGGAAACTGTGAAAGTGTTGTTCTTGAAAGAAATGTTGAGTGCTTGAGATGACAGTAAAGTTCATGTGTTTGAATAGTATGTTAATGGAATTCTTAGGATGCATAGATGATTGTACTGAAGATGGTTTGACATTGGGAGATTTGAACAGTAAAAGGAAAAGATGGTTTTGGATATGGTACCTGGACTAAATGGAAAGATTGGTTAAATGAATCAGCCATGTTTTATAAATATATGTTTTGAGCACTCTACTGTGGAAATCACTTTGTGTGGATGGGTGTTTTGTTGATTAGGTGGTTAGTTAAGAGTGGTTTGTAGTTACACAGGATGAGTTGATGATCAAGTAGGGTATTTTTGAGTGCTGGCAATTGGCCACATTAACTACTTAGAAGATTTGGAACTAAGCTGACTTCATGATTAGATTCAGGAATATTGGACATGAGTTTTAGAAGAACGTTTGGTGTTATGTGGTCATGGAAGTAAGTCCAACTTTTCAGTGCTTTACAACTTGGTGTGATTGCATTGTGCATTCAAGGCCACAATTTTCTGAAACTTAAATGAAACATGGGTTTGCATTAGTAAGTCACCAATTATCCAAGCTTATTGCAGAAAGAAAGGGAGACGGAATGGGGATTAGCTCCTCATGTGATCAGTGCATTCACTGTGATCACCGAAAGCAATGAGTAAAAGCACAACTAACTGTACACATGGTGTGAGGCATGGGAATGGGAATATACATAGGGCTATTCAGTTGGTTGGAAGAGGGGAGAAAGGGGGAGGAGGGGAAAGAAAGAGAGAGAAGAAGCAGGAAAGATCCGAGTAGATGGAATTGCAGGAATAGACCCTCTCGATGGCTTTGGATAATCTGTATTTATTTTACAATTTATTTTTGCTATTTTCTCTGCATTTATTTTTTGATGATACTGACATTCCACTGATATTTGTAGCTGAAGTGAGTTGTACACTATATGTACTGCTTTCAGTAGAGATCTGGTCCTTATTTTCTATCTTTTTGCCATGCTTGTTCTCTCAGTAATACAACCTTCTACTACTACTAGGCCATCAAATAAGTTCTGTTACTATTTGCTTAGTTTTGGCTGTGATAAAAGGACTCATTGTCCACCTCTGTATTCTTCTCCTTATGGATTTCTCTATGGCCAATCCCAAGCCCTTGACAGCCAATGTAAAGCTTGTTGAAACCCCTTATGAATGAGACAAAAAAATAACAGTGAAATCCACATGAATACTCACATATTCAAATTTGCATTTGGGTACACAGTTGATTCTTGCATTGTGACTGTTTAAGAGTAAAACAACGTGGCACAGATTTCAAAGCCAACATGATAACATTACGAAAGATAAGCTTAAAATAAATAGCTTATTAAAAATAAAATGATAGTATTATTTGGAAAATAGAATTTTCTTGCAGGGCCTCACTATGCCCTTTCCATTAATAACATACATGAAAGCCACACCCCACGGTAATTATCAGAATGAAAAAGCTGTTCAGCAATTCACTTTAGTCTGCTGTATATTCAGTTAAATGGTCTTTGGGTAATTTATTTTCAATACTACTGTAAAGCTGTTGGTGATCACTAATGTAGATTTTACTCTAAATAATTTGAAATTATGTACATTGTTTTCCTTTTTTGTTGCTTGGCCTTTTTTCTATTCATGTCTTTTTTACATAATTTTTACTTTCTCGTGCTAGCTAGTTGACATTTAGATGTTTCTTCAATTTCAGTTTTTGGCCATCAAGACAATCCTATATATTTAACACGAAGCCCTAGAGTTGTGGTTATTTCTTATACCATGCTTCATCGTTTAAGAAAGAACATGCTTGAACTTGAATGGGCTCTTCTGATTGTTGATGAATCTCATCATGTGCGATGTACGAAGAAAACAGAACCAGGAGAGGTACGCTATTGAAAGAAATAGATGGAATGTATTTCTGATGTGTATTACAAATGTGATTACAATATCTATTTTTAGACTGTTTTACAACTTAATTAAGGAAATAAATAATATGTAATGAAAGTCTGAAATAATGAGTGTTTAAAATTGTACAAATCAAATAAAATCAAATCACTAGCAAATCTGTCCTAATAAATATAGAATGGAATCTGCACTTAATTACAACATAATTCACTTGATTATGCAACACTCCCCTTAAGTTGGTGAATGTATATCTATCATTCCTTGCTTGTAAGTAAGATCTTCGAATTGTTTTGTGGGAAGTCCCTTAGTAAACATATCTACCAATTGGAGTCTTGAAGGGATGTACTCAGTGGCTATAAGACCATCATTCAACTTCTCCTTAATAAAGTGTCGGTCTATCTCTACGTGCTTTGTTCGATCATGTTGAACTGGATTGTGTGCAATACTGATAGCAGACTTATTATCACACGCCAAGCCCATAGGAGCTTCATATTTTATTTTTAGGTCATCAAATATGATCTTCATCCATAATAGTTCACACACTCCTTGAGCCATGACTCTAAATTCTGCCTCTGAACTTGATCTTGCAACTACATTTTGCTACTTGCTCCTCCATATCACTAGATTTCCACCCAAGAACATGTAGTAGCTTGTGATGGATCTTCTATCAACAATCGATCCTGCATAGTCTGCATCAGTATGTACTTTTATGGATAAATTTCCCCCCTTTTTGAATAACAATCCTTTTCCTTGAGAGACTTTTAAGTAATGAATAATTCTATCTACTGCCTGCAAGTGTCTTTCTCTTGGATCATGCATAAATTGACTAACCACACTAACTGCATAAGCTATGTCTAGCCTAGTGTGTGATAGATAAATGAGTTTTCCCATAAGTCTTTGATATTGTGTCTTCTCCACTTTTGGGTTTTCCTCATCATTTCCAATCCAATGATTTTTCTCTATTGGCACTCCAGTGGTCTTACATCCCAACTTACCAGTCTCTTTGAGAAGATCAAGGATGTATTTCCTTTGAGAAATAAAGATGCCCTCTATCCCAAGGAAGTACTTCAGCTTCCCAAGATCCTTCATCTCAAATTGAGCAGCTAGTCTCTCCCTCAAATTTTGTTTTTCAATCTCATCATCACCTGTAATAATCATATCATCTACATAGACCAAAAGTAGAGTGAGTTTACCACTCTGAGAATGTTTTATAAACAAAGTATGGTCACCTTGGCTTTGTCGGTACCCCAAAGATACCATAGCTTGAGTAAACCTTCCAAACTAAGCACGAGTTGATTGTTTAAGACCATACAGGGCCTTCTTAAGTTTGCACACCTTATTTTTTTCATTAACATTACCATAACCAGGTAGAATCTCCAAGCTTCCATGCAAGAAGACATTCTTAACATCAAATTGATGCATCTCCCAACCAAAGTGCCAAGGAGAGAATAATTTTGACTGTATTCATTTTTGCTATTGGAGCAAAAGTTTCCTCATAATCGATCCCATAGGTTTGAGTGTATCCTTTAGAAACCAACCTTGTCTTATATCGATCCAATGTCCCTTTTTGTTAGGGGCATAACCGATGAAGACACATTTGATGGCGTGTGGATCTAACTTACCCCGATACGGACTATGAACATGGACAAAAGCTAGACAACCAAAGATACGACTCTGAAGACTAGCCAAAATGGGAATAGAAGATAGAATGTGGTCATAAGTTGAATAAGAGTAACACCCTCTAAAACCCGAAAGGGTAATCTATTATTCAAATAAGTGGCAATCAAGACTGTCTCCCCCAGTAAGATCTAGGAACAGACGTTTGGAAAAGTAAAGCTTTAGTAACCTCAAGGAGATGACGATTTTTCCTTTTTGCAACCCTATTTTGTTGAGGAGTGTCCACACAAGTTAATTCATGAACAACTCCATTTTCCTTAAGGAACTTGGAAAGGTTTTGGTTCACATATTCTCTTCCATTATCAAAACGTAATCTCTTAATTGGACTTTCAAATTGTGTTTGAACCAATTTTTTAAAAATTTACAAACAAGTGAAAAACTTCAGACTTATCTTTCATGAGGAATATCCAGGTAACTTGAGTACAATCATCAATAAATGAAACAAACCATTTTGCACCCGAGATATTAGAAATATGGGAATGTCCCCATACATCTGAATGAATAAGATAAAAAAATTTAGAACTTCTATTATTATTCGAAGGAAAAGTTGTTCTGTGGTGTTTAGCAAACTGACAAACATCACAATGAAAAGACTCAATCGATAATTTTGTAAATAAAACAAGAAATAAGGACTTTAGGGTACTAAAAGGAGGATGACCAAGACGTCTGTGTTGAAGCCATATCTGAGAAGATGACCAAGATTCAGTGCCTTGCTGAAGATTAGAAGGGTGTGCCTGTATTTTAGCACACTTTTTATTTTCTTTCTTCTGTAAGTAATATAACCCGCCCTGCTCTTTAGCAAGTCCAATTGTCTTCCCCGTGGCAAGATCCTGAAAAACACAATGGGAAGAAGAAAATGTCACTGCACATTTAAATCTTGGGTAATCTTATTAATAGACAAGAGGTTATTAGATAGGTTGGGAACATGAAACACATTTTTAAAGGAAAGAAAGGTTGAAGGTGGATATTACCACGACCAGTAATGGGGGTATTGGAATCATTAGCTGCAGTAATATGTTGGTCACAAGATAAGGCATTGTAGGACGAAAATTAAGAGGAAAAATTAAGAGGAATGAGGTGTCATGATCCGTAACATCAGAGTCTATAATCCAGATATTCTCAGTACTAGAAGGATTAAAGGATAAGAAACTAGAACTCTTACCACTCATGGTTAAAGAACAAGAGCTAGTCTTACTAAGAGAGTTCATGAGAGCTCGTAAACGTTCCAACTCTTTTTTGATGAGTGAGGGGACCTCCTCTGCTATTTGAGGGAAAGGTAGGGTCGCACTTTCAGAGTCAGATGATGCTTGATTAATATGCCTTTGTATGGTACCTTTGAATCCTCCAGTACGTTCCAAGACCTTCTCCTTTCCATGAAGTTTGAAACACCTTTCCTTAGTATGACCCGTCTTTTTACAATAATTGCACCAACGATCATGACGATTAGCCTTTTTGGGAGGCTTTCCAAATGAAGGAAATGAACCTCTTATAGGGCCCTTGCCAGTCGCTAGAGCTGAACTATCAACAGAGTTGCCAATATCTGTTTTCTTTCTCTACATTTAAGGTATTATATGAAGTTCTCATTTTTCATCTGAGAATTTCCTTTCTTTTGAGTTTTCTGATCCAGTTTCTATAAAAATTCCTGTCTCCCTCAGCAAACCATTTGGTTCTAGATTTTTTCCTCCAAAATTCCTCTTGTAATAATAAATCTTGATTGAGCTCTTTGATATCAAGCTGCTCCTCTTGCATAAGATTCCCATCATAGCTGGTATTAGCAATCTGCAACTGAATCTGGTTAACTTTGTCATTAACTGAGACAACTTGTTGGTGCACATTGCCTAAAAATTGCTTACTCCATACTTTAATTCTACTTGTAACTTCCTTGTGCTTTTGATTTATAATATACACAGGGCAGCCATACCAAGGCTTGTTCCAGGCTTCTTCAATAATCTTTTCACATTTAAAGAAATTTAAATGAAGAAAAAAGATTAAATACCTGTGTATTTATTTTTGCAAAACACTGATTTCCATTGCCTTTGTGTGCATGATTGTTTGGGTGGAAACTACTGCTGTGCTACTCGTAAGATAGAGGCTTCCTGGTTCTTGTAAATGGTGGTGACAGCATAATTGTTGTAGCTACAATTACTATCACTGTTTCTCTTTTTTGCCCTGGATTGTGAATTTGCATTTACAATTTATTAAAGTTAGTATATACCAATGCAGGGCTAATTTATAATTGCTTGCTGGGAACTTGTATGAATTTGGATTGAGGGAGGAGATTTATATTAGTGGGAGATAAGAACATCTGATTGGGGTCTGGGAATCAAATAACTATATTTTATCATCTTAGAGTCCAAAATCAAACATGTTAGTTTATTTTCATTTTGAAGAACTGCTTTCAGAAGGCAGATTTTCATATTCTTAATATCAGCCTTGTAATTGTAATTTATTGTATTATCCTTTGTCTCTGTATCTTCTATTTAGCTAAAGTCAAAAAATTATTTTTTGATATCTTTGTTTAAACAGATACAGGCTGTTCTCGATGTGGCTTCAAAAGTCAATCGTATAATTCTGCTATCAGGGACTCCTTCTCTGTCAAGGTTGTAGCATAATCACAGCAAGCCAGCTGCATTTGCTTTCAACTTGGAACGAAAATGAAAAATGTTATTTAATATTTTGGTTTTGACTCTATATTTAACTTTCTGCTCTTTGTGTCCACTTTTCCTGATTTTATTATTTTAACAATTCAAATTTCTTACATCTTATGGTGCCTTTCTTCCTAGGCGCTCATAGACCGTATGACATATATAACCAGATAAATATGTTATGGCAAGTATATTCACATTGAGTGTTTTTCATATTTATATTTTTCTATCTACAAAGCCTCTGAATGCAATTTTCTGCAACATGCTTCTATTTACAGGCCTGGTTTGCTGGGGAAGACTAAATACGAGTTTGCAAAAACTTATTGTGATTTAAAATATATCAAAGGCAATCAAGGCAAATATTTTGCGGTAATCCTGATATAGAAGTACTTCATATCCTCTCTATGAATGTGTGCTTGGAGAACATCTGTATTTATATATTTTGCTTACATCATAATTATCTTCTAGCTGCTAAGAAGTTATTTCTTACTATAGAAGATCATTACCTTTCCTATGATGTATTTCAGGATGATCACTTGTGTTATTCCCATACCTTGGTTGGTATAAATATATTTTAAATATGGTTGCAGTCGACCAATGAAAATTTTATAAAATTGTTATTAGGAAAACAGGCTAATTCAAAGGTTATAGAGTTTTTAGATTCTGTTTTGGCCTCTTGGAGGTGTTGTTTAATACCCATCATTTACTTAAAGATTGTCATCTTCTTAATCTTTAGTTACTTATGATGAGGGAAAAGTGGTGGAATATATATATAATTCAGTTTCATATTTCTTTTTTGGGTTGTACTTCACTGTTAAGAAATTGACGTAATGATGGGATTATGCCGCAGGATTATTCAAAGGGTGTGCGCTTGGAAGAGTTAAACGTGTTACTAAAGCAAACTGTTATGGTTGGATCTCATCCCATGTTAATCATCTGATCAGTACTTCAATTTTTTGTGTTTTCTTTTTTTTGGATTACTGACATCAATTACATTTGTAGAAGCATTTGTCTGTTTTGGCATCTGCTTTTCAAATGACTAGCCTGGCATTTTGAAGCAATGAGAGCAGTTTGGCTGTGAAATTTGCACAATTAAATTAGACTCTTAGATGAATGTGATCTGATAGTTTTCATTTTATTTACCCAATTTTTCCTTGTGGGATATGGCTTGATTGTTGTTCTAATTTGATGATTTGGTTATTTCATATAGGCTTATATCCTTTTCTAGTGTATCAAACAAGACCTAGGAATCATTGTTGTTTTTAAATAATTGTATTTTGGCTTCACAATAGTATTTTCCATTAAGTTCTTACAAGCTACTGCTTATTTTGAAAAAAAAACGCTTAGGTAGTACTTCAGAGATGACTTAGATTGAGTGATTTTTTATTTTAAATCTTCATTTGGTTATTGAGTGCCACATTTTACTTTTAAACACTTATTGTTCTTTTTATTATGTCTCTTGTTTTTTCCTTGATTGCAAAGAATACGGTTATATGATGTCGTCCATTGTAGATAAGGCGTCTGAAGGAACATGTGATGCTACAGTTACCTCCGAAACGTCGGCAAATTATAAGACTGTTGATAAAGCGATCAGATATAGTTGCTGCTAAAACTGCAATTGGGGAATTAAGTATTGAGGCCACTGAAAGGGAAAGTGAAGACATACCTTTAGAAAATTTGGATGAACCTGATGGTATTGTCAAGGAATCTTTGACTCTACTTCTGTGAGATGTTGAATTTGTGTGTCATCTAATGTGTCACATGATAGCCTTAAGTTCATCATTGTTTTACTAGATTGGGATGATTTCGCGTAAAAACGTACTGCTAAGGCAGGATCAAAAGCTTTGGAAATTGTTACTTCAAAAGAATGAATTTGATTGCTTACCACATGAATAGCTCAATTCTAGTTGTAAACCTAGATGATTTAGAATTTTCTTCTGATGCCAAAAAGACATATAATACTGATGGTCACAAGAATATCCAATAGGACCCAAAAAAGTAATAAAAAATGTTCAATTGTTACCTGCAATATGTAACTTTACCAACCTACTTTTGAACTATGCAAAAATTGGAAAATTAAATAAAATTTCATGTTCTTGTCAAATTTCTTTGTCAATGCACCTTGTCAAAAGGGTTGCTTGGTAGTTATTTTTTGTGTTGTTCAAAGAAAATGGCTGTGCTATTTCTCTTGTATCAAGATAATAATACCGTTTGTGTGTGTGTGTGTGTATATATGTTATGGCTGTAATGCAGAAGATTGTTATATAAGTTTCTTCATTCATCTCTTGTACCTGTTGTCAGGAAAGCTTTCTTATCAGGAACTTGGAATTGCTAAGCTTTCTGGTTTTCGTGAATGGCTTGCCCTCCATCCAATTGTTTCTGGATCAGAGAATGCTTCAAAAATGATAATTTTTGCTCATCACCTCAAAGTTCTTGATGGAGTACAGGTTTGGAAACTATTGCTTACTGTAAATCCGCTTAGCAGTTATGTAAAATTGTGGAGTGATGTCAGTGACTCAATGTTTTTCCTTTTGGCCTTTCTCTTTTTGCTTTTTGCCGACTATCATATTTCAGCTTTAGGTAGTGTTTGGTCCAACTTGTTTTAGGCTTTTCTTAAAAAGAGAAGTTCGGCCAAACACATTTTCTAAAAGTTCTTGAAAATTAAGCAACTTATTTTTATAAAAGAAAAGGAAAAGTAGTTTGTTTGAATAAAAAATATGAAGAAGGAGCTTTTAGAAGTTAAAAGAAATGAAAAACTGTCAACAGCTTCTACTTTATTTTAAAGCTAGTTTTTGAACTTTAACTTTGAAGGAACTTTTAAAGCAAATATTGCCCTAGTAAATCATGCTCCTAGCCTACCTTCATGAAGTAAATAGGAGGTACAATTTACTTTTGGAATACCTGGACTACTTGATCCTGTTTTGTGACTGGAGCATGATCTTCTCCTGCTGTCTTCATTTATTTCATTGGCTATTTATTTTTCCCTCTTGTGATTTGATGACTATTATGTCTGACAAACATTTATATGCATTTTTTATGTGAAGTTTTTCTTTCTGAACCATTCAGGAGTTTATATGCGAGAAAGGTATAAATTTTGTACGAATTGATGGAAATACTCTTGCCAGAGATAGGCAATCAGCAGTAGTCTCATTTCGGTCATCACCAGAGGTATCACAACCATTGCCTTTTCTCCTCAAGTTATTGTGAAAAATTACCGCTCTATTTATTTTATTCCCTATTTATGATATTTTCTATTTTTATGTTTATTGTGTTTGAAATTATAACTTGTAATTTTTTTTACTTTCTATATCTCCTGTTGCACAATTAAAAACTTTGAAGTAGCATTTTCTGACAATCAGACTGAGTTTTATTATCATTGTTCTATTTTCCAAATTGATGTTTTTTTAATCTTGTTGTGGGCATGCATCAATACTTGACCAATTTATTAAGCAAATTAATGTCACATTATATCAAGTCTGTTGCTCCACTTATTAAAAGGACATTTTGTTGCGTATGCTAAAAGTAAGAACCATGTCATTCCTAACATAAACTACCTTGAGCATTTCCGTCAACATCAAACTCCCTTTACTACCGTACTTTCTTATGCACTTCATGCAACATGTGTTCTGAATTTCAGGTTACTGACTTATGAGTTTCATGCTTCATTTATGATTACTGACTTATGGGTTACATTTTTATGTAAGGTTAAAATTGCGATAATAGGTATTCTAGCAGCAGGTTTTGGACTTGATTTCTCAACAGCGCAAGAAGTAGTGTTCTTGGAGCTACCACAATGCCCAACTCTAATGCTCCAGGTTCTGTTTGTTTGAATACCACTTCATTGATTAAGTTGTATTTATAACTATTGTTGGGTTGTAGAATTGGTATCATATGCTAGTGACTTGCGTTTTCTGTTGTGACATTGATTTGGTTCGTGTTAAATCGTGTTTCTGTGACAATACAAGTGATTTATTTATATTGAGAAAATAAAATCAATTCAATAAATAGAAAAAAATTGATATAATACTTGAATAAATGTCACTAGTAATAAAAATATGATCCTTAACTTTGTAATTACACTCCACCTCAAGGACCATATAAGTCATATGAGTTCAGCTTAGACTATAGTTGACAAATCTCGTGGTGATATATTCAGATTCCAACTTTTTCTCGTATGAAATGACATGGTACACAACCAAAGGCAATTGTAATGCTGATTGCTTGTCACATATATGACACATTTGGGAATTTTCTTCAAATTTAAGTTTTGAGAAATTACTTTAGCCATATCAGCTCATAGGTGACTAAAGCAATTGCCTTGTATTTTTCTTCTACACTTGATCTTGCCACAATATTTTTGTTTTTTGTTATTCAAAGATATTAAACTATTCCCAACAAAAAAACAATATCTAGAAATAGAGTGTTTATCGGTAGGCGAGGTTTCCCAATTAGCTTCAATGTGCTAAACCTTATGGCCTTTTCCAAGAGCATTCTTCATATTTCTTAAGATTTGTACAATTGCATCCCAATGATCTTGACAAGGAGAGTTCAAGAATTGACTTATTACACTCACTACAAAGGAAATGTCAGGATGAGTCACAATGAGTTAATTTAGCTTACCGCCAATGGATGTACATCTACTTTAGTCATCAATAAAGGAAACAATATTTAAAACTAGAATGAGTAACAATATAAGAAGAACCCCAAATATTAGACTGAATTGTAGAGGAAGGAGATGAAGCTTGTTTATTGATGCTTTTAGAAAATGAATGATGAATATGTTTACCTAACTGACATAAATCACATTTCAAACTAGACATTTTTTAAACTTGACACCATCTTCTACAATTTGTTCAACTCGGGAGTCTTAATTGTGCATGAATCATCATGGGAGAAAGTAGATGTACAAACAAGTGTTGATGGAGAAAGATAGTAGAGGCCTTGCAACTCACATTCAATGACAATTGTCCATATTGAGATGTGATCTTGCAAAGTAATCCCCATCACATGTAGCATGATACTCTTGTGGCAAGCCATACAAAGCATAAGTCAAAAAATGTATTGTGGTTCTCCAGGTCCTTCTTTACATCTACAAATGGTGCTAGAAGTTTATTAAAATCATGTATAATAACTTGAATCTGCCCAATCAGACATAGGCCATCAAATTGTCGTGGAGCAGCAATGGCAAAAGAACTTTGTCAAACACTATAAAAATGCTAGGTATCATTGGTATGGGGGCTTGGCCCTCACTTCAAATATTATAAAATGCATAGTCTCATAAGGATGGAAAATAGGTTTGAATGAGGTGTCGATAGTGGACTTGAGAACATTGCACAATCAAACATCAATTTTTATCAATTGTTCACATTCATCTACTTGTACGAATTCAGTAGTGGTATTGAGATGAGATTTTTTGCCCAATCCTTTGAACCACAACTTAATTTTGGAAGCCCAATTGGAATAGTTAGATTGTCCATCTTCTCAATACTAACAATATAGTTAAAAAGATAGGAGAATATATTCGAGATGCATACTGTTGGTGTTGGAAAATGTTTTTTTTTTAAATTTAAAAACATTAGAATATAAAAGGAGAGAAAAAAAAGAAGGTCGAACCACCTAATCAATTTCAATAGAACTGCAACTTTTGGTGTATGGTCACACGAGGGGCGACCTAGGCGAGAGGTGGTCAACTCTCGCATGCATGAGGGTGTGTGGGTAGGTATTTAGGTTGTGTTTTGTATGTTTGTGTAGATTAGCACAACACAATCCCAATCTTTTGGTCATTGGAGAAAAAAGACTGTCACTAAAAAGGTTGTCAGAGACATGGAAAACCACCATTAGGAACATTAAGTAAACCTCGAAAGGAATAAAAGGGTTTGCCATAAAGAAATCTCCTTTAGAGACCGTGGGTCCATTGGGGAAACATAGTTTTCAAGAGGCTCTAGACACCGCGTTAAACTATTTGTAAAATAAGAATTGAGTTGAAATAGTGTGTTTCTATGATAGCAGAAATGATTTATTTATTTGTGAATAAATATGATTCTAGAATAAATGTCACTAATAATACATATATGATTTTGATATTTCTAATTATGAAGGGATCGTTTTTTATGTAATTATAACATCTTGAAATATTTTGCGTTAGTGGAGTGTCAATGAGTGGGAAACCCTAAAATAGAACTGGTTAGTATAGCAAAGGGAATGAAGTAGTCCTATTGGTGAATGATATACAATAATGGAATTGTAACAAAGGGAATTGACACTTAGGTGTATCTGTACACGGTAGTTGCTAATATTTTATTGCAAATTTGGAACTAGCTCACTGTAAGCCGATAAATCTAATGGAACTAATGGTTCATCTTTCTTACAACTAATTGTGCAAAGTGTTACATTTGATGAAATCTTTTCTATTGTGCCATAGATGCAGTGTATCATAAGTAAATAATGTTAATATGTTTTGAAGGCTGAGGATAGAGCTCATCGTCGAGGACAAACAAATGCGGTTAATGTTTACATATTCTGTGCAAAGGTGATTAGGTTCTCATTCATTCTGACAGTTTGGGATTAGGGCTTGTTGTGATATGCCTAATGTCTCTTACAAGCTGCACTTTTTGGTATAATATCTCTGCAGGATACATTGGATGAATCACATTGGAAAAATATGAACAAAAGTTTGCAACGTGTTTCACGTACAACTGATGGCAAATATGATGCGATGAAAGAGATAGAGGTATCATATACCAGTTTTTCATTAGCTAGTCACTTTTAGCTTCATGTTGAAAAGCAAATGTATTTGCAAATTTTCTTTACCCTAGTAAGCTATTTTTAAATCTTAAGTTAGCTCATTACGATTTGTGGGTCTACCATCTATTTCAAGTGACTTATCATTGACAGATTTCGTGTAGATATTTGTAAAAATCAGAGTGTAACACTTGGTCACAGTGTGCTATTTTTTCTCAAATAAATGAAAATAATACTGATAGAACTGACATGAGAATAGGAAAGAAAAGACACAATCTTGAATTTTATTGCCCTTTTTGAATTCCAGTCCCACACCAATGTAGTAGGGATAGAGTTGAGGAATACAAAGAAGACAACGGTACACAATACAATCAGAGGTTATTTGAGAGAACCTCACTCTCCAGCTATCCTTCTATTTTTCTTTTCTCCAAAAGTATCTCTACTAACTCCCCTAGATACAGCTGTACCTTACCTTTTCCTACTGAACCTATCAAATACCAAATAAATTTATGCAGTAAATAAATGGATTGGAAGATGCATGTGGGATGCATAGATGAATTCCCTTTCCTATATTGATTCTCTTTGCAAGTAATGACATATCATAAGTTCACTACTTCGTTATATTGAATGACTTATTTCTCATTGGTTGTCAATAAAGTCTCCAACCTGTTGAGAGCTTATTTTGGTTTCAACACTGTACATGTCTTTGGTGTGAAAGCTTGTCTTACAAATTTTAATATTCTGATAACCTAACAAGATACACTTCTTTTGCCATTATTATGAAAACAAAAATGTTTGATATTTTGCTACATTTTATAACGTTTTTCCTCATATGATATCTTCTTCCTTTTGGGGATATTTGGTGGCAGGTTGAAGGTATTTCGTTTTTAGACTCATCTTTTAAAAGTGATAATCGTAAAGAACAATCTGCATGCAAAGTTGCAGTAGAAGAAACACAATTGGATGAGCAACCTCCTGCAGTAAATTCAAATGATTCAGAAGCAAGTCAAGATGATAAATCTGGCGAGGGATCTCCTTTTGTTAACAAGTCAACTGAGAGTTTTAATGTTTTGGTAATACATTGGTACTTAAACTTTAAATTTTTTTGCCTCAATTAAGCCTGTTATTTCATTGTCTTTGTTTATTCACTATATTACTTGCTTTTTCTTAAATTATTCTAATTTGTTGCTAGAATAGGCTGACGATGTCTCCTGCCAAGATTTAAGCAAAGCTTCAGTTCTGAA
Source organism: Phaseolus vulgaris (assembly GCF_000499845.2). NCBI lineage: Eukaryota > Viridiplantae > Streptophyta > Magnoliopsida > Fabales > Fabaceae > Phaseolus > Phaseolus vulgaris. Next base: position 29,026,745 of record NC_023751.2, read on the forward strand.
TGGAAGTTGTGATGCTGATGTTTTTGAAGATATGGAGAGATATACTGGAAAGAGTTTTGAAGACACAAATCCAGTAATTGGGGTCCAGTTTCTCTTTCAACTTCCTAATGTATAGAATGACTGCCTGAGTGCTTAATTGTCTTATTTATAGTTGCAGGATATGAAATGTGTTTCAACAACAGAAGCAGATGACAACCAGTCTGTTCAGCTGGTTGAAGCTGATAGTCATTGTTCTAATCAAGTTGATTTTCTGCGATTTGAGGTAAATTTATAACTTGTTGGTTGAATAAATCCATTGTACAAGAAAATTGATATCATTTTAGTCATTTATTAGTTATTATTACAAGGGAGAAAATAGAGGCACCTTCAGCATAAAATTGTGTGCTGGAATACACCATTGATGCATGATTATGTACTCTTATTGCATTCATTACATGTGATCAAAGGATATTGTTTCCCCTAAACATGATTCTTATTAGGTAAACTTTAAGTCTAACTGAAACTTACAACATTAGCTTGTAAGATGAGAGTTGCATCTACTTATATACTATAAATTTGTCATATAATCGATGTGGGATCTCCAATAGTCCATATTAAGAAGTGGACTTTAAGCCTAACTCAACCCCATAAAATTGGCTCAATGAGGTGAGGTTTGCACTTACTTATATACTATGAAAGACTCTAATTTCTAGTCGATGTGGGATCTCCAGCACACCCCCCTCACGCCGAGACTACCAACTCGTGCGTGAGACTATATATTATGGGTGGTCCGATAACGGGTGGCACGATAGGCCCAACACAAACATTCGCTAGGATAGACTCGAAATGACTCTGATACCATATTAAGAAGTGAACTTTAAGCCTAACTCAACCCCATAAAACCAGCTCATGAGGTTGAGGTAATGAATTGTCCTCACGCCGAGACTACCAACTCGTGCGTGAGACTATATATTATAGGTGGTCAGATAGCGGTCCGATAGTAGGTGGCATGATAGGCCCAACACAAACATTCGCTAGGATAGACTCGAAATGGCTTTGATACCATAGTTTGAGTAAACCTTCCAAACCAAGCACGAGGTGATTGTTTAAGACCATACAAGCCCTTCTTAAATCTGCACACCTTATTTTCTTCATTAACATTACCATAGCCCGGTGGAATCTCCATGTATACTTCTTCCTCCAAGCTTCCATGCAAGAAGGCATTCTTAACATCAAACTGATGCATCTCCCAATCAAAGTGCGCTGCCAAAGAGAGAATAATTCTGACTGTATTCATTTTTGCTACTGGAGCAAAAGTTTCCTCATAATCGATCCTACTAGTAGCAATTCACTCTAGATTTAATCTTCATTTACATGAACCAAGCACCTCCTTTTATAGCATTGGAGGGCCGGAATTGGAATAGCCAAATACAAGTGAATTGAAAGCTAAATTCAAATGGAAATTGCATTTGAATTTTGGCGCCTATTTTGGGACTTCGCACATGGAGCATGTGATGGGGAGCACATGTGGAACATGTGCACTCTTCTCCATGGCTCAGTCATAACCGGCCTTGGTTAAATTAGGTGTTTTAAAGAACCCTAATTTAACCTAGGTTGGTTTTTTTGGTGCCAAATTTCATCTAAGGAAAAATAACAAATAAAATTCCTAATCTACACTAGAGTTATGGCATCTTTGAACATATATTGGGAGGTTTCTCTGCCATCAGTAACTGTATTCCAGTCCTCTTGAACCTTCTTTGCCATAGCTCTAGTAATTGGCCCTGATCTTCTATTTGTTGGGCTTGTACTTGGTCTTGTGCTTGGGCCTCTTCCATCACAATCTATATTTATTGTAAAGTAAATGTGCAATATTTACACCCATATTTCAACAAGAACTCCTATTCACAAGAAGTATTTTAGTCTTTTGTCTGAAATTGACATAGAATAAGAAATTTTAAGCAGTGGATTTGAAGCGTATTCTTAGGTACATATGTCTGATGTGGGCCTCGTAAACAAGGGTGATGGAATGTGTCTCCTTGTTGGTGATATGAATGCAAGACGGTCTATTAATGAAGCCTATAGTTGGGAACTTATTGATCAGTTGTAAAGAATTCAACAACCAATAATAATGTTGTTTATAATTGAAGCATAATACATGGCTCAATAATGAAAGAAGTCCTGTCATGATCTTGTTGAAGAGATGCAAATTTACGAGTAGAGTCATAACGTACTTAGTCTTTTTCCAATAAAGAGTGACATGATTTGAATGCTCTAAGAGTTCTCAATATATTGGGTTCAACATATTGCCACAACAAGGCTTAAAGTTGAAAATCTATCTTTTTCGACTGGTCAACAATGTGTAATGGTATTGCACCACCATCTTTTAAGTGGTCGTAAAATTCTTCTTCTTGATTTTTTTTCTATTAGGCTTCTTTGAAGTAATTGTCGGTGACCTAGAAGACGGTGATCATGTCCAAAAGCCATTGCAAAAAAAAAAGGAGGGCAAAAGGGTAAAAAAGGAACTTTGAAGGTGTTCAAAGGGGAGGCCAAACTCCAATCAGTGGGAAAGGAAGAAAAGGAGGTTGGATCAGGGACAAAAGAGGCCAACAAGAGCAACAGAGGCAACACGACGTCTCTATGGTGATCTGAAGGTGGTGTGTGGATTGCACGTGCTTGGGTTCATCATGCAAAGATGTGCATGAACTGACACATGTGGAGGAATTTATCTCCGGGATTGGTGGGATTCTAGTCGCTCTGAGAGTTGCTCTTGATTTGGTGCTCGTAGGTAAAATTTGTGGCATGATCAACATGTTATGATGTCAACTAGAGATAGAAAAATGGAGGAAAGAGCTTGAGAGTATGTATCATCTCTTTAGCTCATTCAATAGTTTATAGGAGAGCCTTACATTAAATATACATAAAAGTAATGAGAAATCCTACCATATAGTTTAGGTAGGAAACTATGAATAAGTTGCTCAATTTTGACAATTTAAAAAAAAATGTAGAAGGTCATGCTATTTATTAAATAACACTTTGTAGAAGTACATGGCCCTAAAAACGAAGAGGTACATTATAGTGAAGGAGGAGGGTGAGTTGTAACAATTAGGTGACCATTTTTCTCTCAACTACAACATTTTTTGTGCGGTGTGTGGGCACAAAATGTTTCTCTTAGAACTCCTGCAAGGTAGGTTAGACTGAAACTAGGAAGACAAATTACATATATTGTTAGTTTGTAAAACTTTTGTACAATGGATAAAACATTAGAGTGATTTTTCATTCAGAATACCCAAACTAACTCTATTTTGCAGACCAACGTGAAGTGCCACATGCAATGTAATGCATAAGTAGACTTCCCATTATCTCATGTATTGCATGTGCTAAATTATAACATTGCACGTGTGTCTACTGAAGATCACATGCATTGAATACAAAGTTTCTGATAAAGGGTGGGTCTGAGAGTTGACAAAAAGTTGAGTAGAGGCCAACCCATATCTTTGAAAGGCTCATCCTGCCTCCTATAAAGTAGTGTCGTGATCATATGACGTTATGGTTTCAAACTTTCAAGAACCTTAAGAAAATCAATTGTCACTTAAACTTCCTCTGCAAGTTAACTCCTTCTGCTCCCATGGGCATGATTTCTCATGCAAGCCTTGGTATTCTTGCAACCCTTGGTATTCTTGCAACCCTTGGTATCCAAATTCAAGTGTAGCAAAAAACCTATTTCGCTGAAACGATGTAGGATTTTCTGAATGTTTATTAGAACATAGAATTTTGTATTTCCAACAGTCAAGAATACAAAATATGGAAAGAAAATAGAGAGTAATAAGGGATATAATCTGTGTTAGCTATACATATTTCCCTATTTGCATAGTATCATACTTAATAATAGGCTGTCATATCATGTGTACAGGAATTTAATGTACTATAATAATTTGTGTTTATTATAATCAGTTTATATATAAAATAGACTCTGGTATGTAGTCCATGCACGCATTTTTCAGCATCTCTTGCATCTATTGTTCTCTCTTTTAAACATGTATTTGAAAGAATATAGGAGCTTAAATTCTGGTTGTAGTGTGGGTTTATGTGATTTCCTTGGTGTACTTTTTGTTAGAGCATAATGTGCACATTTTCAACTGTATATTTGCCACTCTTGGTGCTATACGTATAGGCTGAATTGTGCCATTGATTATTATTTATAAATGCCAATAACATTTTCTTTTTCTTCAGGTAAGCCCATACACTGGAAGGATCCACTTGTATACTTGTATTTTGGGTACTGATAAAAGACCACAACCACTTTATGAAAATTTTCGACCAGAGGAACTTGAATTGTTATGTTATGTTGCTGCTGATGAGAAACAAGTTCATGGTGGAAAACAAAAAAGAGAATATGTATCTGTCAAGGACAACCCCTCCTGTAAGCATGCTCTTCTAGCTTTTGCGGAAGAATGGAAGAACTTAAGGTCAATTGAACGCAGGAAGTTAATTGGAAAACCGTTACAACTTCCTTTGGATGTTGAATTATGCTATTTGAGTGAAAGCAACAACCACAACAGCAAAGTAACTATAGCGAAATTGACTTTTTTGAGTGGATATGATTATTTTTCATGAAGTTAATCCATGCTTGCTGGTATATTTTTCGTTTTATATAATGTCACAGAACATAAGTCTATGTTTGACAGGGATTATTAAATGGTGGAAGTAAAAGACGCAAGACACCCTTAATAGAGATCAGCTATCCTTTACCACTAGATGCTGTTTGGAGGAAGGTTTATTTGCGAAGTGGTCACGGTAAGAAGGAAAAAGAATACACTCAAGGCTGGACTATGACAGATGATCCACTCTGTAAGCTTTGTCAAAAGCAGTGCCAGTAAGTTCCGTACCAATCGAATATTGCCTTTATTATTAATTTTAGTGTTCAATAGTTAGCAACTCTACTTTCAGGGGTAAGAATGCCAAGAGACCTGAATTTCTAGAAGATCTTTTTTGTAACCTTGTCTGCTATGAGGAGTATCGAATGAGAACTAGCAACAGATTCCTCCGTGAGGTCAGAACATTGATCATATTCACTTCAAATTAAGATTTCGTTTATTAATTTTGCTTTTGTAATTTGAATGTTCTATCTCAAACAGTATGTTGTAGTTTTGTCTTGTCTCTGAGGTAACATTAAATGTACTTGAGTTGAGATCTTCAGGAACTTTTCAAAATTGAACATGGTGTGTGCACAAATTGCCAATTGGACTGTCATAAGCTTGTTAAGGATACAAGACCTTTGTCATTGGAAAGGCGACGAGAGTTCATAGAAAAAATAGCACCAAATGTTGCTAAACGGAAGAACATGTAAGTATAAAGTATGAAAGTGAAATAGCTAGGGTTAATTCTCTTATGTTAATAAGCTTACGGGCTTGTTGAAATACTGTCCATACAGAAGAGTGTTAGTAAACTTGCTTGTTAACCTTACACCTACAGTATTCTAAAGTACTAGTTGACCATTTGCAGGCTTGAGAAGCTTGTCAATGAACCAACTGAAGGAAATGCATGGCATGCTGATCATATTGTTCCAGTATATGAAGGAGGAGGTAGAATTTATTTGAAAGTTTAATCCTACTTTCTTCTTAGGAAGATATATAATATCAATTTCTTGTAATAGAGACATGTTTTTCCTACAAAATGACCCATACATTGTGTTTCAAATTTAAAATTTATTTGAAATTAGTTAAATAGAATACGATAAAGATAAATGATGATAACTGAAAAAATTATAAATAAGATATAGATTATTAGTCTGGATACCTTTGCTAAAAGTAATAGACCAATCTGAAGCAAGTCATGTGAAAGAGTTACGGTGAGTATTGGAGGAAGATCTTAATAATGAGACTTTTGGAAGAGTGGGAGGAGCTATTTGTGTTGTGCGTTTGTATGTAACAAAAGGTGGTGGAGCAATGTCTAATTTGGTTTCATTATGGTTGGAAGTAGAAAAAGCTGGAATCATTAGAAGGCCATAGGTTGGAACAGGGAGAACCTCTTGATTGAAAGCAAGTTCATGGATGATGAGAAAAAAGGTGTTCCCAAAAGAGGTGACATCAACTGGCATATAGTATATTTTGGTAGTTGGAGAATAGCATTTGTATCCTTTTTAAAGGTGAGAATATCCCAGGAAAACAAAACAATTACAACTAAACACTCTAGGATAGACATGAAATAAAGGATCATTTGGAAAAGTAATGGAGTGAGGAATTTGATTTTCAAGAGAGGAAGAAGATATTCTATTTCTTAAAAAACAAGTAGCGAGAATTGCATCTCCCTAATGATGCACAAGAGTATTGTAGTTCTCAAAAGAGGTGACATCAGCTGACATATAATATATTTTGGTAGTTGGAGAATAGCATTTGTATCCTTTTTAAAGGTGAGAATATCCCAGAAAAACAAAACAATTACAACTAAACACTCTAGGAGAGACATGATATAAAAGATCATTTGGAAAAAATAATGGAGTGAGGAATTTGATTTTCAAGAGAGGAAGAAGATATTCTATTTCTTAAAAAACAGGTAACGAGAATTGCATCTCCATAATGATGCACAAGAGTATTTGTATTCAACATTAAAAGGCATACAATTTAAATGAGATTTTTATTTTTTTTCTCTTTACAAAAGCTTGAGAGTTGAGGCAGCGAAACAAGAAACAAGTGGACTCCCTTCCAAATAATAAAGTTCACGTGATTCATGTGCTTGGCTAATTAGGTAACCCATACCATGTTCTTGTATGACAAAAATTAGCATATTTTCTTATATGCTACTTTGGATCCATTGTCTATAATAACAAGGTGCATAATTTTTGAAGAGATATGTGAAAATAAAGTAAAAAGAGGAATAGGATTAATCCCTTGTGTATATTGAAAACATAGGGTTATGTATTTATAGATAAGAAACATACAAAACGTATGGACTAACCCGTTTCTTGTAACACTTCCTTTCAAGTTGGTGCATATAAATCGTATGTACCAACCTTGTTTCAAATATAATCAATTCTAGGTACCTAAATATCTGCCAATTGATCCTTCAAATTAACAAACTCAGTCTTAGATGTCTCTAGATACAACCTTTTCTCGAATAAAATGGCAATCAATCTCAATATGTTAGGTCCTCTCATGAAAGGCGGGATTTGAGCTAATATGAAAAACAAATTATCTAGAGATCAAGTTATCACCAATGGAGACACAACATCTCAAAGTGGATCATGTATTAGAAGGAGTTCTGTCGAATCAGCATCTGAGTAACAAACAACTTAGTATGGTTATTGTGACCATATAACAAACCTTTTTTAGGAGAACCTTTAGTGTACTTAAATATATGAATGACTACATTCCAGTGATCTACATATGGGGACTTAAGAAATTGACTTACCACACTAACTGCAAGGGAAATCTCATGACGAGTAACAATAAGATAGTTTAAGTTTCCATCTAATCTTCTGTACTTCTCAGGATCTTAGAGAGGCTCCCCTTGATTTGACATTGGGATCCATGGGTGTGTCAACAAATTTTGAATTAATTAACCCAATTTCTTCCAAAATATCTAATGCACACTTCCTTTGAGAGATAACGATACCATTGTTGATTGTACTACCTCAATCCCCAAGAAATATGAGTTTATCAAGATTTTTTGGTCTAAAAGTGGTGACAAAGGTGTTGCTTTACTTGCGAGATGTTATGGTGATCACTGCCTATAAGAGCAATGATAACATTTACTACTAGATAGATACACTAAACACTTGGTGAGATATTCATGGGCGTTATCACTGCACAAAATTCAAACATAAACTCCAAATTGATTTTTAATTTCATTGGAAAAGGATTGAAATATAGGAAACAACTCAAGATGATTTTTCATTAAAAACAATCAAGTACATCTTGAATAATCATAAATAAACATAACAAAATACTGAAATCCTAAATTGGACTTAACACAATTTGGTATCCAAATGTCAGAGTGAACTAAGGCAAAAACAGACGAAGCACGTTGTGAGAAACTACTAGAAAAAGAATTGCGACTTTGTTTCCCTAGTTGACACGACTCACATGACAAACTCGATAACTTTGACAAAGATGGAACAAGCTGTTGGATCTTGGCAAGACTAAGATGACCCAATGAGCATGAATGAGAGATGGGGAGTCAATTACAGTGCCGCCAACATGTACAGATTTTTGTAGGTGATAAATACCATGAGACTCACATTCGGTGTCAATCATTCATTTTGAATTCCACTCTTGTAAACAAACAAAATCTTTGGTAAAATAAATAACACAATCATGGGAACGAGTGAGACGATTAACAAATAATAAGTTAAATAAAGACCCATGAGATGAGACGCTGCAGTCATTGGCCATGGTAACAGAATGTAAATAACCTGAAGTAGACTGAGAAGAGAAAAAAGATTTATTACCAGTAATGTGATCTGTGGAACCTGAGTCTAGAACCCAAGGGACAAGAGAATTGGAGTGAGTGAGGCTAGCAAAAGATGTACCTGTTTGTGGAATAGAAGTAGTGGAACTAGAGTGCTGATGGTTCTCATACCACTTCAGAAATTCATTGAAAATAACAGTTTGTTTTAACATATTACATGAAGTAGGCGGTTACGAAGGAACAGTTTGGACAATTGCAGCAGATCGAGGAGAACGACCGTGTAAGGCATAACACCTGTCAATTATGTGGCCTAGCCTATGACAATATTCATAGTTGTGATGCCCTTTGCCCAGCTTGCGAGGGCGATTGCGATGATCACACTGAGATACCAAAGCAAAAGAGTCATCAACGGAAGCAAGTATATCAGTGATTGGCTTACCTGACACACGTAAAAGGGTGGAACAAGTGGAAGTAAAATTAGGCACAACTAGGGATCCCAAAATCTGATCATAGACATGTGAATAATCAACAAGAAGGCATGTAAAGCCAATAACATGAAGAACTTTGACCATTGCTCGAGTTCTTGAGAAGGAGTGGAGGCAGGAGGCAATAACTCATTGAAGTGGTGAAGAAGAAAATGAACTTTACCCAAATATTTAGCCATTGAACCATCAAGATGTCTGGGGGCAACAATATTGAGGAGATTTTGTAAAACACCATAAAAATGTTGAGTATCATTGGTGTATAATAATTTGGCTTGTTCCTAAACTTATGAAAATGTCTCGTAAGCGTGAAATATTTGTTTTAAAGATGAGTGAATAGTATATTTGAGAACAATGAATAATTGAGCATCAATTTTGATCCAATTGGTTACTTCATTTTCAGCAATAGTTGTTACACTTTGAGTAAGTTGATCAACCCTAACTCTTAAGCTAATGCTCAAGTATCATAATTAGTTCCATCCAATTTGTTACCGGATAGATGTACATTGACATAATTAGTATAAATTTTTTTTTTCCTCGTGTCCTATTCTTTCTTTGAATTTTCCAATTCACATTATGTTATTTTTATCCAATGTTCTTTTTCTATTGATTTCACCATCTTCTTTAACTTTTTTTACTTAAGTCCAATTGTTCTTGATTATTGAGTGACCTTATAATCTATCGTGAATGAATGGAAATGATTTGGTGTCATTTTTCCATCATTGTACTTTATTTATTGTAATTGATACTTGAAGAATCCTTAAATGGTGATTGATTTGATCCAAACGTCATTAAATATTCAGCAGCTGAATCACTTAACATTTTTTATAATTTTTCCTTGTTCTGTTAGTCTTTTTTATTGAAATGCATCCGTGTCTCTCCCTCCTTTCTATTTACTCTTGATCCGAGTTATATTTTAGCTTAGTGCTTATTTGATATCTTAGTTAATTTTTTCTCATTGATTTATTTCTGCTATTTTGGATGAAAAAATGGATTTTACCTTTGATTTTAATTTCATACCTTATTTAATTATTTCTATAGGTGAATGCAAGCTAGAGAATCTGAGGACTCTTTGTGTGGCCTGTCATTATGATGTTACTGCCGCACAATGTGCTGAACGATGTAAAGCAAAAGCAAATGCTAAGAAAAAACTGAAAGAGTTAATGAATAGTATGAAAAATGGTATTAAGGGTTCTGCTGGCGCTAATATTAAGGTATTGTTTATTGTAATCAGAATTAGATGATTTCATTTTGTCAATTTAATATTAAAATTTATTGTAATTAGAATCTGTTGCTATTCTTTCTGTGTTTTAGTACTAGCTTTATGGAAAGAATCTTCCCTGATATTTTTGCAAAATCCTTGGGAGGACTTCAAATTCAATATATATATTCTAAGCTTGGTACATATAATTTGTATGTTCCAACTTGAGAAGGGGGAGTGTTAAAATAATTTATATTATATTTTGAGCAACTTTATATAAGTTGTTGTGTCCTAGCTATATATAATCTAGGTTATAGGGGTGAACTATCTTTTATTTCTTTTCTCCCTCCTTGACTTTCTTACAAGATTCACATCTTTGAAAAGAGACCTAAGATAAGATCTCTTATGTTCCTTTTCTCCTATATTTTTCTCTTGTCACACACACACTTACATATAAAAGCCCACTTGAATTTAGATGATGGCCAGAAATCAGTGATTCCTCCTCGGCCCTCAGCTGATGTATTATATTATATTATATTATATTATATTATATTATATATATATATATATATATATATATATGAAAACATGTGAACAAGTACACTACAAGGAAAAGCCTGAATCTTAACCCTGACAATAGATAGTCCAAAAGAGGGAAGGTTTATAAAAGCTATACAACAACTAATGAATATTGTTTAACACTCCTTCTCGAGGTGGAACATAAAAATTGTATGCAGCAAGCTTGGAAAATAATTATATTTAGATTTGTTATTTTGTTGTGTTCTACTATTGGTTACTCACTCAGCTGTTCTGTATTTATTTTATTGTACTATATAGGTTGTTGATTACTTTTACACCTGCTTCCTGATGGTATTTTCATAAGTTGCTTTGATTACTTTTGCATGCCTAGGAAGTAAATTTGAGCTAGTTGTAAAATATGATTTTGTTCTCCACCTCACTATCCAAAATTGTTTAAACAAACACAAGTTATTTACAGTTTACACGCACATGTAAAACCATTAACAATATATGTTAACCAAAGTTGTTGAATGTTATGAGCTTTCAAATGACATCACTTCATGAATCAAATTCAGGACCATAGGGTTATCGATGAACGAGGTAGTATAATCGAGGATGAGCTTTTAGTCGAGGTTCCTGGAAGTGCCTATTCTTTAGCGGATAGCTAATGATGTAGAGATGCACCATGGAAGGGATTTTGAACAATTACAGAGAATTTCCAGAGTCAATCATTTATTTGTGAAAGGAAAAAGTAAAATTTGGTAGCCTCATGATGGAAACTAGCACATCAGTGCAGTTGATTTCCAAACGATATTCTCGTGGAAGAGGTCGAGCCATGAAGGAAGAATTACTTACACCATAACGTCCTTTTTTAACAGATGCTGTGTTGTTGTATAGGTGAAAAGCATGCAGCAGTCAGCATGTATACGTGGAAAAGGTCATTGTGCCCAAGATATAGATCATTTTGGCACTGTAATGACACTGATTGGATCATCCATTTCTAGCCCATCATTATGGCCTGGCAAGTGTTTCTTCCTGCACTCCCATATTTCAAAAGACAATAAAATTACCCTTCTTGGGTAGTTTTCTGGAAAATTTACATTTCGAATTGGATAATCTAGAATACAAAATTTGCATTCTGGATTATTCAATCTAAAATAAATAAAAAATACAAATATTAGTTTTTGGATTTTGTAAGCTGTGAAGTCAATAGATTCCATATTCTGGAATTAAAAAGAAGTCAATAGAATGAGAGTAATTTGATATTTTTTGGAAGTATGGGGGTGTAAGAGGAAAATATGGAGATGGAGGAAGTACTTGCCTTGTTTTCAGGCCGTTTTTGTATAATGTAAAGGCAATGATTGTTTGCCGTTTTGTATAATGTAAAGGCATTGATTGTTCGCCATGGTTGTCTGCATAAAATATTGGTTTGTATGATTTGACTAAATGATACGTTTTTATTGGTATAATTAATCTTAATGATATCAATTGTTTTACTATTTTTTAAAAAATATCTATAAATGTCATTTTAGTTTTACTTTATTGTTTTAATGTCTCATCCATTGTGGTCAAGTCATCCAACAACCTTGTCTACTCCAATGGTACTCTCACCAGATGATAAAGAAAGGGAGGAGGTTGATTGAAGAGTTCACCCTTTTATTATTGGTGCTTAAAAAGGGGAGAATTATATAAAGAGCTAGCATGGAGAAAGAGGTTATAAGGAAAATTAAAGAAATGATGATTACCTCGGGAGGAGCTTATTTGAAGATCATAAGAGCATGTGCTAAGGGGGAGGAGAGAACATAAAAGAAAAGAAGAGAAAATCAAGAACAAAAAACGAAGAAAAGACAAAGCTCACAAGCTCAAGGGGAGCTTTTAGCCTTCAGAGTCAGTTTAGATTGTTTGAGCAAAACAATGACATTTATTTTGTTAAAGTAGTATCCATTGAAATCGCTCTATCTTAGGCTCTGATACAGTTATGGTTTGATCTAACTTTGTACTAAATCTACAATGTAATGAAAAGTTAAAAGATATGTCAACTAGATATAATCCGACTTAAAGATAATTCAATATTTAGATTCAACAGTTTAACAACCCGTCAAACTTATCCCTTTTATATATCACGAGTCTTTTTTATGTTAAAACCTTTTTATGAAAACTTGATCCGTTAAACTTGCTCTTGAAAATATCATGGTTTAAATTTTATTATTTTAAGCACCATAGAAAAGGGGAGATTGTTAGGAAAAATTCCAACACCCATAATTTTGAATAAGTGCTTAAATACAACAAAGCATAAAACATGGTCTTGCATCATTTATAAGACAAATGCTTAGTTCAACAACAAATCACGTAAGATGCAAGTGTTTTGTATGTCACACGACACAATACTATGTAGTCTTTCTTTCCATCTAATATGACATTTATATGCTCAAACAATACACGCATAGTTTGAGCTAACCTCATACTTCTCGAATATCTATACTATAAGTTTATTCTATGTTGCGGGAAATGTTTGTTGTTTTCGCCTGCTAAAGAGATCCATTCAAACACAAGTCACATGAAATGTGATCTCTTGAAAAAAGAGCTAAAATTGTTTTCTTCAACAACAAGCTAACACAAGCATTATTCAACTCTATCCAACTATATGTCCAATACGATGTGCAATTTTACCATAGTTTGGTGCAAAAGGCTATGCTAAGGATTGTCAGTTATCCAGGATGTTGTATAAATAAGAAAGATAATTTAAAAATGCATAGAGTGCTTTTAATAAATGGTCCACTGTCAATCTTGCCAGATACAAAAAGGACATTCAAGTGAGTTGAAGTTGTCCAATGGCTAGAAACAATTATTTTCTTAATTGCTTATATAAACTCTTTTTAAGGAAATTCCTATTGTTTTGTCTAAACCTATTGTTGTTCAATATAAGTATGTTGTTGCTCAGTACAAGGAATCTAACATCACTAATAGGCAAAACGAGGATACTCATGTGGTTTCTTAAAGAGTAGAGGAGGAAAACATGTACATTTTGCAGCATGCTAACGACGTTCAAATTTTTGACATTGTGACTAAAAAGGTATCCTTGAAGAGTGTTCATGAATCTCCCATTGTTTCTGCTATTAATTCTGGTTCGTTTGAAAACTCTTTTCAATGTACTTCAGCAAACAATGCAACGCGAATTAGATCTGCTTCTGCAAAATGAGTTTTTTTTCAAATCTGTCTCTCATGATTTGGTCTTGGAAATTTTTTTGAGTCTCTTTCAGGTGATGAACACGAGGTTATTGAGAATACTACCTTGACTAGTAACTTTAATGAAAAAGTCAAATTAGTCACAAAAAATTGGGCTGATGGGATGGATGAGGAAGAATCATTAAGTGCAATAGATGATGAACATGTTAGATCATTAAGTGCAATAGATGATGAACATGTTAGACCTCTAGGAAACCAAGATGTCCTCCTAAAGTTGGATTAAAAGTCAATACGACCTCCAAAGAAGATCAATCCAAGAAAAAGTAATTGAAGAGAAATGTATGTTCTAGAATATTAGAGGACTACAAATAAAAAAATTCTGGTTATGTTGGGGAGGCTTATGAACAGGTGCTCCCTCATAGTTTATTTATTTATTAACCAATGGTTGCTTTCTCTAATCAATTTGCTTCCTTATTCCAAGAATTTAATCTTTCCATTATTGCGGTGTCTCAAAGTAACCAAAAATCTTTTAGGCTTTGGTGCCTTACTAATCCTAATCTTATATGCAATTTTTATGCACACGCGCAATTTGTAGTTGTTTTAGAAAATATGTTGGTAAAGGATTTTAATTTTGTTGGTGTCTATTGGAAAAAATTCCTACTCTACAAGGAAAGCTCTTTGGAATGATTTGAGCAACCTTCAAGGCCCCTATTGCCCGGTAGGGGATTTTAATGTTATTCTTTTTCTGAAGGATGCAAAAGGGGCTCGACTCCTAATCAAGTTTCTTGCACCGAATTCTTTGATTGGATTAGCACTAGTAATCTTCTTGATATGCCTTTTTTCTAGCCATTCATTCATCCAGTGTAATGGGAGCATTGGGAATAGAAGGATTGATAGAAAGCTTGATAGGGCTCTTTGTAACTTGGAGTGCTTGAATGAGTGGTCTTCTTAAAGATACCAAGTTTTTGTTAAGAGTTGTTCTGATCATACTCCTCCCTTGGTTTCCATATCTAATGATAATTCTAGCCACAAATATTCTTCTTCAAAGTTCCTTATAATGTGGCTTTAGCATCCTGATTGTTTGGATATTATTAGACAGTCTTGGGTTGTTCCAGTTAGTGGATGTACTATGTTGTTTCTTCAGAGAAAATTGCAGCGTCTAAAGATATCTCTTGGAAGTTAGAATGAATATGGTTTTGGAAATATTCATGTTGTGGTGGCTGATAAGCAGAAAATTCTCTTTTTAGTTCAACAACCATTAGACAAAGCCTCTTTACAGCATATTGATGCCCTTGTTGCTTAGGAATAGAAGGCAAAAGATGATCTTTAATATGCTTTGGAATGTCATCATATTTTTTTGGAAAGAGAAGGCACACATGCTTTGGTTCATTGATGGTGACAAGCACACAATTTTTTTGTTCATATTGTGATCAAGAAAAGAAACAATGCATGCACTATTTATAGGCTCATAGTTAATGGAAATTTATTAGAAGGCTCTAAAATGATTTAGGATCATATTCTCTCCTTTTACAAAATAGATTGCTCACTGATATGGAGGTTCAACAGAAAGGATTGAATCTGTGTTCTATGTGTAATAATTTTGAGGAGTCTCTTTCTCATCTTAGTTTTTAATGTTCTGCCGCTCGAAAAGTTTAGTCTTGACTTCAGCAAATCTTTCCCACGATGACTTTTTCTTCTACTAAGGATTTGATCATGAAGTCCCTGGGAATCCCTTGGACCATATCATTTTGTCTAGGTTGTTCAAGGGATTTACTTTGTATTTCTTAACATGGATTTGGTCTAGTCCCCATGTTTGTATTCATGGGCTGAGTAAGTTCCGTTTGATCAAGTTCAGTCTATCGATTATTGAGACTACACAAATTTGGTTAGTTTTTTTTTTTTTTATGTTAACTCAATAGAATAAGAAGAAAAGAAAGATTTGGGAAATAAAATCCTTAAAAAATTTATAAATATCCATATTTATAAGAGAAAATAGTATAAGTAATTGTATATTGTATTTTATATTATTAATCAATCATAATGAATTCTTTAGTAGTTAACTTAAAATTCATCCTGAATAAGATTACTTACTAATTTTTTTTTATATAAATAATATCTATGTAAAAGGCTGGAGGAATGTATTCCAGTTTGCTTGCTATGTATATAATTTTTAGCAGCTTTAAGAGACAAACCATCATCCCTAGCAGACCAGACCAGACAGGTTCATCATCACAATCAGCTAAGGTCATGTTATCCAAAGTAGATTGCAGCAAGGCAAAATTATGTAGAACCTCATCAGGAATGTATCCAAGTCAGCAAACCAAATCAAGTTTCTAATCCATCTCTCCACAATAAAATTTCTAATCCATCTCTCCACATACTTGATAAGATGAATAGGCCACTGATAGCAACACAGAATTTACCACTTGGAACCTTCACATCATGCTAAGCAACCTTCTTTTCCATTTCTGCATCTGCAATTAAATTTTATCAATAAGGGGAGTGAAATACTTCTTTTCAGGAGGACTTCTAAAAATTGGCGCATCAAGATATGTAAAAGGAAGATTCCCTTTTGAGAAACCCAAATTCTGAGATATAAAGCATTGGATGCAGTAAAAAAACTTCTTTTATCCTTTTTCACCCATTGACTAGAGACTTTACCATACATTTCAGGCTGCTGCCTCAAATTGTTAAGAATTTTTTTGTTACCGCTGCAGAAAATAAACACACAACTTACCTTTCTTGCTAATCCTTTGCTGCACACATCCCATAGCTGACAGATTGTGATCCCAGCCCCTCTTCAGCAAGGCTTAACAATAAAGGAGAAAGAGGATCTCCTTGTCTGACAACCTTATAACATTTAAAGAAACCAACATAACTCCAGTTTATTCCAATAGAGGCTAGCAGAATCTAGAATAGTTTTAACCCCATAACAGAACCTATCATTAAACTCAGAATCATTTAAGACAGAAAGAAGATATCGCTAATCCAAAGTACCAAAAACGTTTTTAGTATCAACTTTGAAAACCACATAACCGCCAAAAGCTTTTTTATCCAGCAAATTCACAGCTTCAGAAGCAACAATGATGCAGTTCCTAATATCCCAACCTTTAAAAAAACCGTTTTGATTTTTCGAGTCAATTCTAGTAGCAATAGAAGACAATCTATCAGCCAAGATTTTAGAAATAATTTTATATCTAAAGTTGGCCAAACCAATAGGCCAAAAATCCGAGACAATAGAAACATAGTTAATTTTAAGAATGAGATTAAGAATATTGGAATTCTTACATGTAAGGATCCAACTTTTTGTGAAGAATTGTATGACCGCCTCATAAAAATCCCTACCCATGTTGTGACAATACTATATAATAAAAAAGACCACCAAAACCATCCTAGGACGGTGCACCATGTTTATTTATACCGAAGATAGCAGCTTTTACCTCTTCTCTTCTAAAGATGGAAGAGCAGTAAGCATTTGATTTTCTTTTTTGGTAACAAGATTTGGAATCATGATCAATCTGTGAATTAGCATTATAAAGCTTTTCATAGTAATTCAAGATGTGTTCCTCAATATGTTCAGGCTTCTCTAAAACCACATCAATGAACCATCACTTTAGACTGCCTTTTTCCTTCCAAAAAAATTCCTCCATATGCAAAGCCTCATTTATATTTTGTTGGATTATTTTTGTTTTCACACTTTCTATCCGACTCCCCAAACTACAGCATATTCTGCTGTAAGGATTCTAGATTTTCTTGCAACTGAGCAACCTGCACATAAACATTTCAAACAGTACTTTTATTTCACTCAATCAATGCTGCTTTGAGTGCCTTAAGCTTTTTCTGCAAGGCAAGCATAGGAAAACCAGCAACAGAAGTACTCTGGATTTATTGAACAATATTCTGGCAGTCTTTTCTTTCATTCCACATAGCCAAAAAATTAGACAGAATTCCTCCACATAACCAAATCTCCCATTTTCAGAAAGATCAGGTGGTGATCAGAATAACAACTACCTAAAGTGCTACAAGCAATGGTTTTGTTACCTCTGCAGAAAATAAACACACAACTTACCTTTCTTGCTAATCATTTGCAGCAGAGATCCCATGGCTGACAGATTGTGATCCCAGCCCCTCTTCAGCAAGGCATAACAGTAAAGGAGAAAGAGGAAGTCCTTGTCTGACAACCTTATAACATTTAAAGAAACCAACATAACTCCCGTTTATTCATATACAGGCTAGCAGAATCTAGAATAGTTTTAACCCAATAACAGAACCTATCATTAAACTCAGAATCATTTAAGACAGAAAGAAGATATCCCCAATTCAAAGTACCAAAAACTCTTTTAGTATCAACTTTGAGAACCACATAACTGCCAAAAGCTTTTTTATTCAGCAAATTGACAGCTTTAGAAGCAACAATGATGCAGTTCTTAATATCCCTACCTTTAAAAAAACCGTTTTGATTTTTGGAGACAATTCTAGTAGCAACAGAAGACAATCTATCAGCCAAGATTTTAGAAATAATTTTATATCTAACGTTGGCCAAAGCAATAGGCCAAAAATCCGATATTATAGAAACATTGTTAATTTTAGGAATGAGATTAAGAATATTGGAATTCTTACATGTATGGATCCAACTTTTCGTGAAGAATTGTATGACCGCCTCATAAACATCCCTATCTATGTTGTGACAATATTTTTTATAGAAAAGACCACCAAAAGCATCCTAGGATGGTGCACTATGTTTATTTATACCGAAGATAGCAGCTTTTACCTCTTCTAAAGATGGAAGAGCAGTAAGTATTTGATTTTCTTTCTTGGTAACAAGATTTGGAATCATGATCAATCTGTGAATTAGCATTATAAAGCTTCTCTAAATGTGTTCCTCAATATGTTCAGGCTTCTCTAAAACCACATCAGTGAACCATCACTTTAGACTTCCTTTTTCCATCAAAAAAATTCCTCCATATGCAAAGCCTGGCTTATATTTTGTTGGATTGTTTTTTTTTTCACACTTTCTATCCGACTCCCCAAACTACAGCATATTCTGCTGTAAGAATTTTAGATTTTCTTGCAACTGAGCAACCTGCACAGAAACATTTCCAACAGTACTTTTATTCCTCTCAATCAATGCTGTTTTGAGTGCCTTCAGCTTTTTCTGCAAGCCAAGCATAGGACAACCCGCAACAGAAGTACTCCGGATTTGTTGAACAATATTCTGGCAGTCTTTTCTTTCATTCCACATAGCCAAAAAATTAGACAAAGAATTCCTCCTCTTAACCAAATCTCCCAGTTTCAGAAAGATCAGGTGGTGATCAGAATTACAACTAGCTAAAGTGCTACAGGCAATGGTTTTGTTACCTCTGCAGAAAATAAACACACAACTTACCTTTCTTGCTAATCATTTGCTGCAGAGATCCCATAGCTGACAGATTGTGATCCCAGCCCCTCTTCAGCAAGGCATAAAAGTAAAGGAGAAAGAGGATCTCCTTGTCTGACAACCTAATAACATTTAAAGAAACCAACATTTCCTCCCGATGTCTGGCAGCCATTTCCTCCCGATGAATGGCCTTCTTAGAATTGCCATCCCTTTCAGCATCCGCTAAACCCTTTTCTTGGTTGGAAGATACACTTGATTTTTCTTCTGACTAGCCGAATCGGCTTGAAGACGTCTACAATTGCGCAACCCAATCATCTGACAAAGTGTGCAGAAATCACGAAATTTCTCATATTCCAGGTTTACCACCAGGGCAAAACCTTATCTCTCGACCATGACTTGAACTCGAAGTTCATCCACAAGAATTGTAGCAAAAAAAACCCTCTTGTTCTTGATAATGTACATTCATCCTCCGAAAAAGGAGTTCCAATACCCGAGCAATTGAGAAAAGAGTTCTAGGTTTCTAAAACTCGCTAATCCCTTTAGCTTTAAACTCCAAAAATAGTAAAATAATAATGCTTAAAAATAAGGTTAGATTGTGTTAAAGAAGTCAAGTCAGAGTAAAATATTTATTTTTTATAAGTATTAAATCAATTAAAAATAAATTCTAAATTGATTAATAAAAAATATTTAACCTTTTGAAATATTTAATAAAATATACCACAAACACGAGAAAAAAAAATTAATAACTTATACTGATCAACATTGACTTATATATTATCTTCTTAATGGAAAATGTGTGGTATTCATTAATTACTTAAATTTCTTTTTTGTTTTAGAAAATAAAAGAATATTCAGTGATTTCTTTTCTAATTTCATTTTTCTCTAAATTTTCTTACTTTTTCCATAACCATAAAAGAGCACACATGAGAGGATAATGGAGCAATAATTGTCCCTGTTTGATTAATCATTGTTAACGTTGTGCAGTTTATCTTATTTAATGTTTGACTCTACAGTCTCACAAGAGAAGAACGTAGAAGAGAAAGGACCCATGTTTTCTATTGGATTTTTTTATTTCTTATTAATATGGTGGGTGCCTCTGAGCATCAGACATACCGACACTGAAAACCAAAGCAAAGAAAAAACACTTTTTTCCGCCATTATTGACACTCACTCCTGAGACTCATCAATGGCGAAAGAAGCTTCAAGTTGACAACCCCCATCTCCAAAGTTTCCTCCTTTCTGTGCCCCTGCTTCTGGTTTTTCAATTTTCTCTTCTGGGTTCCTCTTCTTCTTCTTCTTGTCATGTGAGTTTAGTTCAGAGCTCCACATTTTTGCATCAACTAGTCAAGGAAGGTCAAAACCCACTTCATTTCACTCTTTTTGAAGATTTTAAATTACTGTGGCAGTTTTGTCGTGATCTTCAATATTGTGGCAGACAAACGTGATAGATGCAGTCACTAATAATTTTTTTTTTAAATCTTGATACCGTGGCTGAAATCGTGGTCACTGATATTTTTTCAAACCTTGGACCTTCTTATTTAATACTATTATCTCATAATTCTTTGATGTTTCATTCGGATCTCGATCTCTGCATATAAAATATATCTGAGTGCTGTTACGCTTCCGGTGTCTCTGTTTCTGGTTAACCTTGTTAATGGATTTATTTTATTTAATTAGCGTGTGATTTTGATCATGGTAAGAATTCTGACTTTGAAATTATTTCTGTAATGCTCCAAATTTTGAAAAGTGGTTCTCTATTTTTTAGTTGCCTTTCGCTACAATAAAGTTGTTTAGGACACTGTAATTCATGATTGGGACACACCATGATAGGACACCAGTGTTACTCTTCACTGGTAACATCAACTAAGTAGTTCTAGCTTATGTTTTGAAACTATCAATTTGGGTGATCATAATATTCATTTTATTTTATTTTTTTTAAATAATTTTGAGCACTATTACTTTCCATTTCAGGAAATTAGGCGATCATAATATATATTCCCCTTGTAATCTTCTGGTTTCCACCCAACAATTTAACTATGAGCAATCATTAGGTAGTGTTCATTTAAATGTTTTCCAATTATATAGCTTGAGAAAATCTCTCTTAAAATTTTCTTTATATCCTTTGCTGCAGTTGGTTTGGATTAGTTGTGTTGGACTTGGAGGCCGCTGCTTATACAGTTGATCAACTAATGAGATTCCTCCTTGCATTGTTTCTTTTGTTGGCTTCTCTTCAAGCCAATTTAAGTCAAGATATTGAACATGGTTCACTTCTAGTAGATGGAGCTCAAACAAAGGCTGAAACAGGTGATAACTTTATTTGTGCCACTATTGATTGGTGGCCTCATGACAAGTGTGACTACAACCATTGCCCCTGGGGATATTCATCTGTTGTAAATTTGGTGAGTATTTTGAAATTCATTTGTATGGGAAATGAAATGAAACACTCTACAATTTATCATCCCTTTCCACTCCCACCTCTCCTATTTAGAACCATGGATACCAATTAATCTGTTTTATTCATTGTTCACTTCAATGTGGATTGATTTTCCAGGACTTGTCTCTTCCTTTCCTTTCCAAGGCCATCCAAGGTGTGTGTATATTTGCATTACTTCTTTATGATCTAGAAAGTCTTTATGATATCTTTAACTTTGGAGTATTTATGTTAAGTATGATGTTATTCTTTTTGTAATGGTTGCATGATAGCACTCAAGCCATTGAGGATACGACTTGGAGGTTCTTTGCAAGACCAGGTTCTATATGATGTAGGAAGTTTGAAGTCTCCTTGTCATCCCTTGCAAAAGATTAAAGGTGGATTATTTGGATTTTCAAAGGGATGTTTACACATGAAAAGGTGGGATGAGCTGAATCAGTTTTTCAATGAGACAGGGTGAGAAGTTTAACATTGATACTTATCTATCTTCACCTCCTCCATTGTCCCCTCTTCCTTCAACTCAAAGCAAAAGTATGAAAAATAAGATGAGCTATTTAATGTGGTACTTTAACAAAGTAATGACTTTAATTTGCTTGGGTCACATTTTTAACATTAATAGATGCTGAAGGAGTCTCTTCTTCTGTTTAAATGTTTCATCACAAAAGTATATGCTAGTGAACTTCCCTTCATTGGTAATTGAGACTCACTAGTGGCATTCTTAGTTATTTTCTTAAACTTTGTTTTGAATGAGTCTACCGACTTAGCTGTTTATTAACATGCAGTTTATATCCAGTCATTGCTTGTATAATAGGCTCTATAATTGTGTCACTAAGTTATTCTACCACTCTTGATCACAAAACCTTGCAAATAAAAGCTTATATGACTCTACCGACTTACTTTCTTATTCCAATAACATGCAGTTTATATGCAGTCATTGCTGGTATTATAGGCTCTATAATTGCATCTCTAAACCGTGCAAATAAAAGCATATTATTTAACTTGATTATCACACTCTCTAGATGCTTTATTTATTTTAATTATTATAGCTTCTATATTCCATTTTTGCAAGTATTGGTGTAGATTTTTGTTCTGGTGAATATCTGAGATATTAGTCTATGATCTGTAGGCTTGATTCCATTCCTATTACGTGACTTTGTCTAGATAAATTAAGACATGGAATACGAATGTCAGTACATGCATGATTAGTATACTATGTCTTTATATGCATTATGTAATGGTAAAGGGTAAAGAAGAAAGGATAAGGGAGGAATTGTTTAGCTGTGATGTAATTTAACTGGAGTTTGGCACTTGCAGGGCCATTGTGACGTTTGGCTTGAATGCACTACATGGGAAGCACCAGATTAGTCATAATGTTTGGGAAGGAACCTGGGACCCGACAAATGCTTATGATTTTATAAAATACACTATTTCAAAGGGATACAAGATTGATTCATGGGAACTTGGTAGGACTAAATATAACAAGTGGAAGGGTTATTTGTTATGTTTATTTTTGTTTGAATTAACCTTTATTCTTGAATCTGCTGCTGTAGGGAATGAGTTGAGTGGTAAGGGCATTGGTGCAAGTGTTGGGGTTGCACAGTATGGGAAAGATTTGATAAAGCTTAAGCAAATTCTAGGAACATTGTACGAGAACTCCAAGTTCAAGCCTTCACTTGTGGCACCGGGAGGATTTTATGAAAGACAATGGTATGACAAGCTTCTTCAGGTTTCTGGCTCAGGCATAATCAATGTTCTGACTCATCATTTATACAATCTGGGCCCAGGTTTGACTGTCACTTAATTCTTTCTACTATAGGCTTTCTTGCCAAATGTTTAATAATCTGAAACTGCTGGAAAGTCCTTCCTTTGCTTCTATTTCTCATTCTTGTGGGTAATAATATTGTTAGGCAGGAGCAAGCACAACAAGGTTATAATAAGACAGCATTGCTTCTTTATTATAGGAGAAGGTTTAAAAATAAAAACTAAGAATACAGTTTTAAGGTAGTTTTTACAGCTAAGAGTTAGTTACAAAAAGGAGCCCTTTAACAGGAAGCCTAGAGGAAAAAGGGAAGGAGTTTTTGGGATTTGAGAGACTTGTAATTGGAATAATCCAGTGGAAAGGAGAGTGCTCCTTTGTAGCATTTTTTTTTTATGTTTGGTGATATAAAGAGGTTATCCTTCTGATTGCTAACAATTTTGGTCCTATCTGTAAGATCTACGAGTGGCATAATGAAAAGTAGAGTGAGGGCTTTGGAGAGATGAGTTGGTGAACAGAGGAAGGAGATTGCAGACCTGAGAACAAACACGACTCTGGTGAAAGAAAGCATACCGAACATGAGAGAAATAAAGACTTTACCTGTTGAAGGGAGTGATCTACAAGGATTTGATAGCAAGGGGAAAAAACTTCTTTGAAGTACAAATCGTCAAAAGGTTGGAAAATTACGCCCAGGCTTCATTAGCATGGAAGGAAATGCTAACCATTGGTTCAAATTCTAGTGACAAAAATCGAAGAATCCTTTTGATAGGACACAACCTCCTATTATGAAGGTTTATTATGAGAGAAGAAATAAGAGAAAAAGGGAATAAAACTATTATGTAATTACAAATAGTTGAGAGTCAGTTACCGTGTCAATAGAGTTAGTTGTTGTTTAATATATATATATATATATTAAACGTGCTACAATAAACGGTGCAGCACATGAGTAGACCTTCATATCAGGAACCTAATTCAGGTTTTCTTTATCAAGGTGGAAGAGGAATTGTGTCTCGAATGGACACTCAAGGATGCAGCTTAGTGCATGTTCAATGAGTTTGGACAAACATGGCATGGGGTAGGAAATTGTTCTCTGGGTTGTCAATGGGCCAAGGCTCATTTGGGTCAGATAGGGTTAGAGATTAGAGAAACCATGAACCTTTCATATCTTGAATACGGAGCTTTTGGTCCAAATCATAAGTGTCTAGAAAAGAGTTTGAGGATTGTTCTTTTAGCTTAATGAGGCAAGAGAGATATGGCAATTAATGTCAAAAGAAGAGGGTTTTGTTGAAAAAAGGAGGATGAACACCAAGAGTTAAATTGTTAGTGGTTAAAATTATTAACTTGGTTAGTTGGGGATATGATTTGACCGCAAGCAATGAAATTATAAAGGGAAATATAGCGTCGAAAGGTGTTGATTCTAATTGATAGTGGTGCTGGTGACAACTTCATATCAACATGTTAGGTATAGAATTTGGGGTTGAAGATTGGTCCGACAAATTTGTATAAGGTGAGATTTGGATGTGGGTATAAAAGAACTCAAGGCCAATATAAGACCTAAATGTGAAGGTGGGTGATTATAGTTTTGGGATGACTTTATTGCTACTATAGGTGAGGTTAACATCAATTGAAGGACCTTTACTATGACTTTTTGTCATTGAGATCAAAGGGTAGAAATCATAAGAGATCCTAATTTATCAAAGGCTTTTTTTTCATCCCGAGCATTGTTGAAGTTAACAAAAATAGAAGTGGTTGCTAGGCTTTGGATAGTAGAAGCCCAAGCCACTTAAAGTTTAGAGAAGCAACAACGGAAAACGTCTATGGTTTCTACAATCAAGGATAGGAAACTTCAACAAATCTCTAGAGTTCCAACCAATCTAAGTGCAAGATGGACCCTGGCAAGTAGGAAGTTGGTTTCTGATAAAAGTGAGCTTAAAAGGAGCAAACAGGGAGAAGCCAAAGTCTAAAAAGGAGCGAATGGAAGTTGCTGCATTGAAGTGATTAATTCTGTGACTAGTGCTACAATCGTGCCACTGCAAGCTGGGTAGAAGGAATGTCAATGAGGTGGTGGAGATAACCAATATTTTGGTGTATTTTGATGGTTTTGTAGCTGCAGTTTGCAGTGCTTATACGAGCACGGTGCTAGCTGGAATAGGATGTCTAGCTTATGCAGCAAACATTATCTATCTATTGCTTCTGGGGTGCTTGTTCATCTCTTTATTCTTGGAGATTCTTAATGTGATTTGGTTTATGTAAAAGGGTTAGGATACCCCTTTTGTATCCCTCTTAATTTAATTTCATTCTTTGTTGATAAAAAAAAAATACTTACTATTTAAAGAACCTAAAGGCTTACATCAGAGAAGTAGACCATCACATCCCTGTCAAAGCAAGTATTCGCATTTTCAATAAAATAAGATTGGATAGTGGATGCCTTATCAAGGAAAGAAGAAGACAAAGAGCTATGAGCCATATCTAAACCTTTTTGGCCGGATATTGTGTCTATTGATGAGGAGGTTAATATTGACCTGATTTTGTCAAAATCAAGGAGAAATTAACCAAGGATCCAAACTTGCACTCCCATTATATTCTGGAACATGAACAATTGTATCATAAAGGAAGATTGGTGTTGGAAACATCATCACAGTGGATTCATAAGTTACTACAAGAGTATCATTCTTCGACTATCGGGACATTCGGGGACATTTAGGAATATATTTCATTTATTGCAAAATTGTGCAATCTGCAAAATTGAGCAATCCCTTTATTTGATTGGCGCAGAACCTTATGAACAAAGATGATACTTTGAGACAACTGAAATTTCATTTGCGAAGAAATCAAGCTCAAAATGACAATTCATGATAACGATCATATACCTTCTAAGATCAAACTAGGTGATTTGGTGTTTCTAAAAATTTGGCCAAGTAGACGGAGTTAAGTCTAACAAGCTTCATCCCAAACTGTTAACATGTTACTATGGACCATATTTGGTTCTTAAGCAATCAATGAGGTGGCTTTTAAATTACAATTACCGCAACTAGCTTGAATTCATCCTATGTTCTACATATCTCAGCTCAATAAGGAAATAGGGGATCATTAAGTGGAAGTTGCACTACCATTAGAAGTGCAAGAACATGTGTTAATTCGGGCTTACATTTAAGGTATTACTCAAAATGATGCACCCATACAACAAGTATCAATGAAACGGAAGGGGTGCAATGGAAGGGGAAAACAACTGAGGAATTGTTAGGTTCCCAAACAGAAAACCCAGAATCCCTCCCAAGCACAGCAAGAAGAAAGAAACTCTGTTTTATTACAGTGCAGAACAGAACACCCAAAAGGGTTACAAAGAAAAATAGCTCCTTTCACACAGGTTTATTCCTGTCAACTTCATACAACAATTCAGATCCCCTTCCCCACAGTAGGTTGGTCTTTATTTAAAGACCCCCTCACCACAACTAACTAACCCAACAATTAACTAACCCGCTCAACCCTTATTTTTTAAATTTCCTTCTATGATACACCCTCCAAGTGCTGTCTTTATTTTCCTGCCTAACAGGAATCCACGTGGGAAGATTTGTGTACTATACCAAATAAATTTCCTGATTTTAGCCTTGAGGAAAATTTTGGTTTTGAGGGTGGTATTGTATGGCAAGAGCAAGCACACCAAGTTGATAACAAGATATAGGAGGTTTAAAAGAAAAACTAAGAATACAATTGTACGGTAGTTTTTGCGGCTAAGAGTTAGTTAGCATAAAGGAGCCCTTTAATAGGAAGCTCAGATGGAAAAAGAGGAGTTTTTTGAGATTTGAGAGACTTGTAATTGGAATAATCTAGTGGAAAGGACAGTGCTCCTTTTTAACATTTATTGTATGTTTGGTGAAATATATAGAAGTTTTTCTTTTCATTATTCTTCTTTGAAAATAGTGTTAATTTCTATCAAGTTTAGAAGGAATAATATTTTCTTCTATATAAATTATGAGGTCATTAGACCTATATATACATGAGAGCTTGCTAGTTATTTTAGGAAATATGGACAACTAATTCTAGAGAAACAAATCCCTATGATTGTGGAATTGTTTCTAAATACATAATCCTAATATTAATAGTAAGATACAACTGTGATACAAAATAAAAATATAATAAGGATAAAATATAAAACTTCCTAAACAGTTTTGACACTTCCCCTCAAGCTGGTGAATAGATGTTCTCCATTCCCAGCTTGGATATAATTCTTTCAAAGTTACTGCAGTTCAGTCCTTTGGTGAGTATGTCTGCAAGTTGACTCTGAGTGGACACATATGGGGTGCAAATCAAGCCACTGTCTAACTTTTCCTTGATAAAATGTCTGTCCACCTCGATATGTTTAGTTCTATCATGCTGTACTGGGTTGTGGGCTATGCTAATTGCAGATTTATTGTCACAATATAACCTCATAGGTTCATCCCATCTTATCTTCAAGTCTTCCAATATAATCTTCAGCCATAGAAGTTCACATATTCCTTGGGCCATTGCTCGAAATTCTGCTTCAGCACTTGATCTAGCTACTACACTTTGTTTTTTACTCTTCCAAGTCACTAGATTTCCACCAAGGAAGGTGCAGTATCCAGTAGTTGATCTCCTATCCACAACTGACTCTGCATAATCTGCATCCGTGTATGCTTCAAGACGAACACTTTTGTTTCGTTTGAACAAAATCCCTCTTCCTAGAGTCCCTTTTAAATACTGCACAATTCTAAGGGCAGCTTGCAAATGTGCCTCCTTTGGTTGGTGCATAAATTGACTGACTAGACTCACAGCAAAAGCAATGTCTGGCCTAGTGTGAGATAAGTAAATAAGCCTGCCCACGAGTCTTTGGTACATTTCCTTGTCCACGGCATTATCCTCCTCCGCACTTCCCAACTTTATATTTGGATCAACTGGAGTACTTGCTGGTTTGCAGGCTGTCTTTCCTGTTTCTCTAAGCAAGTCAGTAATATATTTTTGTTGAGATATGAAGATTCCTTTCTTGGAATGGGCCACTTCAATTCCCAAAAAATATTTAAGTCTCCCTAATGTCTTAATTTCAAATTCCGTGGCAAGACATTGACTTAACGTTTGCTGCTCCTCTTTGTCATCTCCAGTTATTATAATATCATCTACATACACCAATAATATTGTTACTCCTCCTGAAACTGAATGTTTAATAAATAAAGTGTGATCTCCTTGGCTCTGTTTGTAGCCCAAACTTGTCAAAACTTTGGTGAATCTTCCAAACCATGCTCTTGGGGATTGTTTCAGCCCATATAGAGCCTTTTTTAGCTTACAAACGGTTCCAGCAGCAACCTGTCCATCATAGCCAGGGGGCAACTCCATGTATATTTCTTCTTCAAGGTCTCCATGTAGGAATGCATTCTTCACATCGAACTGCTGCATATCCCAATCATGATTTGCTGCTAATGACAATATTACTCTGACCGTGTTCATCTTAGCAACCGGAGCAAATGTCTCCAAGTAATCCACTCCATAGGTTTGAGTGAATCCTTTGGCTACTAACCTTGCCTTGTAACGCTCAATAGTCCCATCAGCCCGATACTTTACAGCGTATACCCACTTACACCCTACTGGTTTTTTTCCAGTTGGTAAGGTGACAAGCTCCCAGGTCCTGTTCTTGTT
The DNA here is from genome assembly GCF_000499845.2 of Phaseolus vulgaris. NCBI lineage: Eukaryota > Viridiplantae > Streptophyta > Magnoliopsida > Fabales > Fabaceae > Phaseolus > Phaseolus vulgaris. Next base: position 29,055,731 of record NC_023751.2, read on the forward strand.
TAGTGCCTCCATTTCCACATCCATGGCTTGTTTCCATTTCCTGTCAGATAATGCTTTAGATACAGAGGAAGGTGTGGGTGTAGAGTTTAAGTTTGTGAGAAAGGTTTTATGGGTAGGAGAGAATTTTTCAAAGGATAGGAAATTTGATAGAGGGTAAAGTGGCTGTTGGGTGCAGGTTCTGGTTCCCTTTCTAAGGGCAATAGGAAGATCCAGGTTTTGATCCTCCTGTGCTTCTGAATTTTCCAAAATAAACTCATTAGAATTATTGGAATTTCTAGGATTAGAAACTGTTACCTCATGTAAAGATGGTAGGTTGGATTCTTAGACATGGATAGATTCTGGAATGACCTTTCCTCTTCTTGAATATACCAGATTTTTTCCGAATTTCCCACCACCATTAGGTGCAGATTCAGCTGCTGATTCAGGTGCCTGTTCAGGAGCTGATTCAGGTCTTGCTGCTGGTTCAGGTGCTTGTTTTGTTCTTGTCTCAGTTTCAGGGACAGCAATGCTATTTGTCCCAATTTCAGGTCCAAATGCCATATTTGGAAGCATGAGAGGCTCATCTTCCTCTCTTACATTCTCCCCTTGAAGATGAGGCTGGAAGTAGCTCTCGTGTTCGTTGAATGTGACATCCCTTGACACAAAGAATCTCTTTGACGGGGGGTGAAAACACTTGTATCCTTTTTGTGTGGTTGAGTACCCTAAGAATACACATTTGACAGCCCTAGGGTCCAACTTTCCCCTTTCATTACTATGAACATGCACAAAGGATACACACCCAAATATTCTAGGTTGGAGTTTATTTGTAGGGTTTAGGTGTGGGTAGAAGGAGGATAGGACTTCCATGGGGCTTTTTGATGCTAAGATTTTAGAGGGTAACCTATTGATTAGGTAGGTGGCCGTAAGAAGGGCTTCCCCCCAAAATTTCTTAGGGACATGATTTTGAAAAAGTAGAGCTCTAGTTTGGTCTAATAAGTGCCCATTTTTTCTTTCTGCAATCCCATTCTGTTGGGGTGTGTTAACACATGAAGACTCATGAATTATCCCTTCCTTTTGGCAAAAAGAGTTTAGCACCAGGTTAAAGTAGTCCTTGGCATTATCAGACCTAATTCTCTTGATATTAACTCCAAATTGATTTTTAATCATAGACACAAACTAAACAAAAATGGAGCTAACCTCAGATTTATGTTTCAATAGGAAAACCCAAGTCACCCGTGTACAATCATCTATGAAGGTTAAAAACCACTTAGCACCTGAGATATTAGGAATATTAGCAGGACCCCAGACATCAGTATGGATAAGAAAAAAAGGGAAAGGACTCATTTTATTACTAATGGGAAAAGGTACACGCTTGTGTTTCGCAAGCTCACACACCTCACAATGGAGACTCTCCACATTTAAATTCTGAAACAAGGAAGGGAAGAGCACTTTTACAACTTGAAATGAAGGGTGTCCTAGCCGACAATGATATAGTTGAGCTTTCTCTTTACTGGTCATGGTGGATTCAGATATGAGAGAGTGACTATTGATACCAAGATTAGGATCCTCCATGTAGTATAGGCCATTCCATTCTCTAGCATGTCCAATCGTCCTCCCTGAGTTTTTGTCCTGAAATACACAATAGTTGTTATGAAAAACAACGTTACAAGAGAGATCTTTTGTGAGTTTCTGTACAGAAATCAGATTGGTGGACAATTTAGGGACATGAAGGACATGTTTTAATGTTATAGATGGGCTTATTTGGACTTCTCCTTGACCTGCGGCAGTTATACATGTTCCATCTGCTGTGGAAATTTTCTTGTTGCTAGGACATGGGATATATGTGGAGAAGTATTTAGGTAGAGGGGTCATATGGTCAGTAGCACCTGAATCTACCAGAATATGTTAAGGAGCACATACCTGAGGGCTTCTCCAATTTACTAAGGAAGGACCTTACCCTTTCTATCTCTTCATGATTCAGCTGGACAGATTCTTCTCCTTGTCCATTAACAATGTGTGCTTGTCTTTGTCCTTCCCTTTTTGGAGGGCCTCCTTTCTGGCCCCATTCTCTGCTTGGGGGTTTTCCATGTAATTTCCAGCACTTTTCCCTTGTGTGGCGCGGCTTGTTGCAGTAGGTACACCAGACTTCCTCCTGTTTTTTCTCTATATTGGAAAACCCGCTTTTCTTCTGGTTAGTTAGCATGGCTGTTTCTCCTTCAGCTTTCATTGCTGAGCTTTCAGTAGTTGGGGTCTCCAACATCAGTCCTCTCCTGCTTTCTTCACTTCGAATAATGGCTACCACTTCATTAAGCCCTGGGACCTTCTCTTTTCCCAAGATTTGGATTCGAACCTGATCATATTCAGGATTCAGGCCTACCAAGAAATCATAGACTCTATCTTGTTCAATATACTCCTTAAGGATTGCTGAGTCTTCTGAACATTTTGCTTTTATAACTCGGTAGTGATCCAATTCCATCCATAGGGACTTGAGTTGATTGGCATATTCTGTAACAGATTTGTTTCCCTGCTTGGCAGCCACGGTTTTCACTTTTACATCATATATTTGAGCAGCATCCTTGGCCTTAGAATAGGTTTGTTCTACTGCCTCCCAAATTTCCTTTGCTGATTTAAGGAACATGCAGGTATCACTGATTTCTGGGACCATTGAATTCCACAGCCATGCCATGATCATGGAGTCTTCTTCATCCCATGATTTGAACTTGGCATCCTGTTCATCAGGGGCTATATCAGTCAGGTGACTGACCTTTCCTTTTCCTTTCAAGATGGTTCTAATGAGTTGAGACCATTTGAGATAATTTTTTCCATTTAATCTATAAGCAGAATGAACATTCTGCAATTCTCCAGCAGTTTGGGATCTGTCCCCAATAGGATTCACGATCTCAGTGATCTCAGCCATCACAGTGATGAACAGTAGCGGCGGTGAACAGTAACCGTGATGAACAGTGCGTGGTGAACAGTAACCGCGGTGAACAGTAGCCGCGGTGAAGGCTACACAGCAATGAAGGCTGCGATTAGGCCAAGGTTGTGCAGCAATGAAGGCTGCAGCAAGGCTCAATGTTGTGCAGCAATGACGGCTGCAACTTAGGGTTTTCAGGCACGGTCAGAGACTCCTAAAGATCAGGAGCTCTGATACCATATCAAGTTTAGAAGGAATAATATTTTCTTCTATATAAATTATGAGGTCATTAGACCTATATATACATGAGAGCTTGCTAGTTATTTTAGGAAATATGGACAACTAATTCTAGAGAAACAAATCCCTATGATTGTGGGATTGTTTCTAAATACATAATCCTAATATTAATAGTAAGATACAACTGTGATACAAAATAAAAATATAATAAGGATAAAATATAAAACTTCCTAAACAGTTTTGACAATTTCTAACAAAAATACTGGCTTGAGTTAAATCAGTTGAGGCAATAAGGCATGTTCATTGCTTCTCTTTCATGACAAGATAGATGATGGGTCTGTTTGGACAAACTTTTTCATAAACACTTTTAAAAGAATAAAAAAATTGAAATCAGTTTCTCCACAAGCTAACATTAACTTCTAAAAATTAGCTTATAATACATAAGCTCATTTTAGCTTATGGAGAACCTTATTACATTTGTTCTTATTTTTCTCTCCTTGAAGTGCTTATGGAGAAACTTGTTCAAGCAAAGCTTGAGGTCTATTATCATATTTGTTTATGTATTGCATTCTTTTAAAGGAAAATGCTGCATTTTTTAAAAAACTAAATAATTGCAAGAGTTTGCTAGAGTAGAGTATGATCAACCTTTTTTGACAAAACTCATTATCCAGAGGGCTAATATATGAACCTTGATTATCTCCAAAGCCACCCAAAGATTGTTACGCTAATAATGAATGGTAACATGAAATTGTCCTGTGTAGAACTACCTGCTCATGTACTTCAATACAGTCAGTATTTCTGTTTAATTTATTTTTCTCATAAATGCTAGAGACATGCGCTGGCAATTGATATATTTATTTCAACATTTAACCTTATCAGCTTATGTTGTACCAAAGATGATATACTTTGTTTACAAGTTGGAAAAATAGTGTTGTTTGTCATTCATGGTCAGTTTCTAAGTTGATTTCTCTTTCAGGTAGTGATGAGCATCTTGAAAGTAAGATTCTAGATCCTGAACGCTTAAGCAAGGTGGAATCGATTTTTGGCAATCTTTCTGAAACCATTCAAACATATGGTCCTTGGTCTTCTGCATGGGTAGGAGAAGCTGGTGGGGCATACAACAGTGGTGGCAATCATGTATCTAATACTTTTCTTAACAGTTTTTGGTAGGTGATATTGGTTGTCTATTCCTTCCATCATTTTATGTTCCAATTATTCATAGCTGAAGTTATGATGTTATATTAGCAAAAACAATTACTTGTGATGTGATTCTTTTAAAGTTTTGAAATTGAAATGGCTTAGGTACTTAGATCAACTTGGAATAGCATCCAGATACAACACTAAAGTCTATTGTAGGCAGACTCTAATTGGAGGGAACTATGGACTTCTCAATACCACCACCTTCACTCCCAATCCTGACTACTACAGGCAAGTACAGATAGAAATTGCAAAAAACACAGAAAAAGAATACCCTTTTTTTTTCCTTAAGGTCACTTGATGTTTTATGCTATCATGTTTGAGCATAACTAAACCTAGTTTCTGGTTTTGTTTCTAAACAGTGCACTTTTGTGGCATCGATTAATGGGAAAGAAAGTTCTTACAGTTTCAAGTGATGTTTCTTCACCCTTTTTACGCACTTATGCCCATTGTTCAAAAGACAGGGTAAGTTCCATAATTTAGTTCAACTTGGATAGTTATTGAATCACATTATTATCTGGTTCACTCTTCTATATATGTTTTTATTAGCATTCCAACTACCACAAAATCAAACATGATATAACATCATATGAAGCTTAGCACACTTACACGTGATATTTAAATTTGACCATTAGACTCAAGAATATGTCAAGGGAAGTTATAGGCTCAAAAGTTTATAAAAATTGAATTTTAGCTCATCCACCCAATAAAAATCTTTGATTACTTGTTTTTGATGGTCTGTTATATATGACATTGTTGGTAATGAATTTGGGAAAATTTGTTAAATAAATGGAATTTGATAGAACTTGAGCTTTACATTATATGACTTATCATTCTGACTCATTTAGTACTTTTTTTAGCATATTTCTAGTTCTTATCAATTTCATTCTACAGGTTGGTGTGACATTACTTCTAATCAACTTAAGTAATGAGACTCGCTTTACTCTCAGTATTCGAAACCCTGTGAGTGCAAGTATTGAAAAGGAAGTGGCCACAAACATCCATAAGGAAGACTCATTCTTTGATAAACTGAAGAAGGCATTTTCTTGGGTAGGAACAAAAGGGTCAGAGGTGACATTTAGGGAAGAGTACCACTTAACTCCAAAAGATGGTTATCTCAAAAGCCAAACCATGGTGCTTAATGGTATTCCACTGGAGTTAACAGAGCAGGGAGATCTTCCAAGGTTGGATCCAGTGAGTAGTAATGTGCGATCTCCAATATACATCACTCCTTTGTCCATTGCATTTGTTGTATACCCCAACTTTGATGCTCCTGCATGTGCTTCACAGCAAAAACATTAGTTGAAGGATTATATATAGCAAATAACTTGGCAATTGCAAGCTCATGGTAATTGTAAGTAGTGAGCTATTATTGGCTTCAGAAGAAAGTTACAACCTTGCAATAATTTAGTATTGAAGGAACATGCAAGTTGTATCATCTACTTGTAAGCAAATTGTTTGATCAAATTTTAGTTTCAAGTCCAATGATAAAGAAGTGATTTTGTTTCACTCTTAGTTTGGCAAAGCCATTTAATTCCGTTGTAAGAAATCAACATGGTTGACAAATAATATTCTTTTTAGTGTGGTTAAGAGATTTTATTCAAGTTTGTGTGTATAAGAGAAATATTGAGAGAACTCAGTCTTCTAAATGTCATTTGAAAGGTGGTTCCAGCTTCTCATATTCTTCTTGCATAACCATTTATTTCAAAATAACCACGTTATATTTTCTATTAAGTTATGGTTTTCAAAGTTGTTTTTGGATTTTTTTTAATTTGAAATAGAGAATTACTTATTCCATTGTAACTATTGATTGTACAATTTGATACACAAATCGTTTTATTTTGAATTGTAAAATAAATCAAGAGATTTTTCTTCTTCCATCTTTACTTGATTTCGCTTCTTCTCATATTTTTTAAGTTTTACTGATTAATTTTTCTTAGGATGATTAGTTCTCTTATTTCTATCATTTTCCTCGTTTTATGGTGAGAAATGTGATATAGGAGAAATATAAGGTTAGGGGTTATGAAAGACTAATTTCGGATTCATTTTATAAAAGATATATGTTTTCTTTTTAACATTTTATATGAAATATTTTTAGAATCACCATTGTTCTTTCATATGAAAATCTTTGATTATGAAATGTTTTATGAGAATTGTTGAAAGTTATTTTTATTTTAAAGTTAAACATAACTTTAGTGTGATAAAGTTTTAAGAAGTTCATATTTCACAAGTTGTTTAGAAAAAGAAATTGTGAAATATACTTGTGGAAAACTTATCATTGAAAGAGTATTCATATGTTTGTCTCTGAATAACTTTGAGTGGGATATAAACATCGTAAACTCATTCATGATGAGGAGAGGGACACTTCTCATAAATGATTGAGCTACCGTTATGTCAACAACATGAAAAAGAAAAGTCAAAGAAATCTGTAAAACAAACAAACATTACTACTTCTTAAGTTAGATTTAGTTAATATATTTGAGATATAATTTCTTTTAATTGCTTTTGAAATACTAACTTATAAAATGTTTAATTATAAAAAATTTAATGATAAACTTATTTATTGTATGTTATATCATTATTCCCTGAGTTAATCTAACGTAGTTCAAAAGTAAGTTATATAGTATAAAGTAGCTTTAAAGTTTCATGCAACTTATGGATTGCTTCGTTAGCTTTTTGTATTTTTCTTGTAAACTCATAAATATAATATATGGATTAGCTTTTAGTTTGATTTTATACCTTTTGGGAACATCAATGTATAACAAATATTGTGTTATGTAAATATTTTTTATGTAGATTTTAGGTTTAATTACTTATTTGATGCCTACATTTAGGGTAAATATTCAATTTACTACAGTGATTTTTACAAAAATCAATTTGGTCTTAGAAGTTTTTAAAATATATTCAAGTTGGTCCCTTCCGTTAAATTTAGATCAACGATATTAAGTGCTTATGATGTGGCACAAAGAAGTGCAAATGTGGATTGTGAAATGGGAGAAATTTATAATGAAGGTTTTTGATGTGGCAATTGGAGGGTTTGGGAGATTGTTAAACATGACGAAATTGGGAAAAGAGAGATTAGGATTTGTTTAATTGCAATCACTAATTTGGGTTTATGGCAATTTGGATTCTTGATTGTGGTACAATGTTGGTTTTGGTGTTCGCGTATTAGTGGTGCAGATCATTGATTTTGAAGGTTAGGTACTCTTCACTCGATGTTGTTTGTTATGTTAGTTTCTGGAATGGATTGTGGTTGATCGTTTGATGTGGTGATGCAAGTTCATGATCTAGCAGAGGCATTGAAGTTTATCCAAAGCTTACACTCTCTAATTGATTGAAGGTGGTGGCACTATTAGGAAGGGAGGTAGTCACACGCAGAATCTTCTAAGAGTGAAGTGCAGACATGACATGGTCAGAGTACTTTTTGAGAAAATTCTAGTTACTAAGTAAGTGCGTCACTCACGGGTTTACTATTTACTTAAATTATTTTATTCAAACTTTACTATATTGTGTTACAATTTTGTTAAGACGCCACAGAGCAAGGTTTGAAATTGTCATTGTTGATGTTATTGAAAATTGTGGCTACAATTTTGGTTGCAACTTGGTAGCTGAGGCATCCGAAACCATGATGTTACAATCGCAATTTCAGTTATGATGTGGTGTTGAGACCTCCAAAATCTTGATACTACCTTACCATCACAATTGTTGATGTTTACTGTTTCCATAACCTTGCCAGAAAGTGGACATGGAGTGTAGTAAAACTCCAACAAAGAACACAAACCTCACAAAACCTTCAATCCAAAGGACAAAACCAACCCCTAAAAGGGGGCAAATCCTAAACCCTAAATGTGTCCTACATGTACATAAGAGTTTCAATGTGTATAACACTTCACGGTCAACATTTTCACTTCTTTTTGCCACATCACAAGAACTTAATGTCGTTGGTCCAAATTTAACAGAATTGACCAACTTGAGTACATTTTAAAAAACCTTAAAATCAAATTAATTTTTTTAAAAAAAGTCATTGTAGTAAATTGAATATTGACCTAAATGTAGGGACCAAAAAGGTAATTAAAACTAAATTTTATGATTCATATCTATTATTATTTATGTTATTCCTGAATCCTTTCTTGGGTTTTATAGTCCTCCACTCCATCCCTTAAAAATTGCACTTAATATAAAGCTATTTGGTCACATGTTATTATTTTTATTTAGATACAACCATATTTTGTTAGGTTTAAGAGGAACTGGAGTTGGTCTCCCATAGTCGCAAGTTAAGAAAACTTGTGATCCCTTACAAACAAATTGAGGTTGTTGTGCTTGCCCACATGTATGACTAGTTTCAAACACCGCAATCAGGTGGTTATGCTATGTTTTTACAACTTGTATTCCAAAACACACAATTCATAATGCAAATATTGTATTCTAGATTATACGTACCAAAATACAAATTTTGTATTTCGAATTGAGCATTTTGGAATACAATCCAGAATAACAAAGTTGTATTTCAAAATGTACTATCGAAAATATAATATTGTATTTCAGAGTGTACATCATGGAATACAAATTTGTCGTTTTGAATTATATATTTTGTAATACAAAGATCTAAGTTTTATGTTCCAAATTGCATAATCTGATAGATGTTTGAATTGCACAATCCAAAACAATCAACAACCAACACCAACTACTAACTACCACCACCTACCAAGCACAAAACCTTCACAAACATATCCAAACACTACAACACCAACTCACTCAATACTCACCATAATTATTTTTTTTTCATAATGATAAAATTGAAATTTCAAAATTTATGGATTGTAGCTTGAAAACATGGGGTACAAGAAGAAAAAGCCTTTAAGCATGACTATGCATGGGCCTAGTAAAAATGAGCCCAATATAAAGTTGAATATAAAAGCCCAAAACCCTAGACAAAGTTGGTCTCTACACCTAGACTGAGAAGGGGTAAACTCTTCCCACACCTCCATATTTTCCTCTTCACCCATACTTCTAAAAATACCAAAATTATCCCCCATATTCTATTAATTTTTTTAAAAAAATTGAATATGGAATCTAAAGACTTTCTTAATAATTTGAAAGTTAATATTTATGAAATTTTGCATCATTTGTATAATCCAAAATGCAAATATTACATTTTGAACTCTGAAATACGAAATGCTAAATGCAAAAATTTGTATTTTGAATTGTAGAATTCAGAATATAAAATTTATATTTTGATTTGTGCTATCTAAAAAAAATAAATTTAAATGCAAAATTTGTATACCAATTTTCCTAAAATCTAAATGAGAATGATAATTTTAGTATTTTTTGAATAATGGAGGTGTAAGAAGAAACACATGAAGGTCATAGGAAGAATTTGCCCTGAGAAGGTATGATGTTAAATTTTCTTTTGTTAAGATGTTAGATTAGTTCGTCTACTATGGTTTAAATTTGAAATTTGGAAATTTATCGTAACAAGTTAACAAAAATAATCTATTATTTCTCTAAAATAAACTTAATCAAACATTAAGATGGAAGACCTAAAAGAGAATTATTTGAAACTCTGAAAAGACCAAAGCAGTGGAGAGCAAAACTACATAATGTTACCCCAAATCAAAAGGAGAAATAGCACGAAGAACTCCCTGATAGTTAAAAAAAAACTCTTCAATACAAAGTATAATTTCTTGGTAAAAAAATACGAGTTATAGAATGAACCATGCCCAGAAAAGGTAAAGTAGGAATCACGATGTGGATAATAGAATCATAAATAATCTCACAAATCAATCAATACTATATATATTTCAGAGACAAATATTTCACAAGTGGATTGTACATTATTATATTTGAAAGCAGAATCCTGGAACATTGGAAGCTCCTTCAATTGAAAAATGTATAGTAAAAATTAGTATCAGTCTCATGATATACACCCCTATTTCCTAAGCAAATGACGGCCACGTTGGTTAGCACCATTCACACGGATGGTCAACTTCTCCATATCCTTGTCAAAACCATTCAGGGCATCGTTATGCCTGCAACATTATCAAAAACAGTATAAATTATGACATCTTGAAATAAGTGAAACGGTTCTGAATAATTATTAACTAGTAGTACTGCCTGAGCAAACATTGTTGTCAGCGTCAAAGAATGTCTGTAAGGTAAAATTAGAGATAGCATAGAATCCAATAAACTTACCTCCCAAGTTCAGATCCCATATCAATGGCCATGTCTTTCAGTTCTCCCAAGAGATCACTTATATCTGAGAGTGCATCATCTTGCTTTCCCTTTTCAACCTGTTCAGGACATTCTAGTCATTAGCTGAGTTCGACGCTAAGAAAATGTATTACAATATTCTACAAGGCAAAGTAGAAAGTCACAAAACAAAAATTAGTATCCAGAGTGCACTAATATTGACTATAGAATAAGATGGTTTATGTGCAGAAGGGGGAGGATAGTTGCAAAATTGTCTCTTTTTGAATAAAATGGTTGGCTCGATACTAGTGATATGGTAGTCATTAAGGACAAGCAGAAGCAGAATAATACTACAAGAACCTATGTAACACAGGATACTGATACGACACGGACACGGAGATACATAAAATCTCTAAAATGTAGGACACGAAAACACAGATATATATTATATAATTATGAATTATATAAATTGACAATAAAGATTTATAAGCACAAATATGTTTCAAATTATTTTTAGAAAAAAAAATGTTTTCAGAAGGATTTGTTTCTTATTTTTATAATCATAATAACAATTTATACAATAAAATTTAAATTTTTAAAAAATTAATATATTTTTCCTTTTTAAAATTATATTACAACCGTAATTGTCATAAATCTAACAAATACTGATTTAAAAAGAGTGTCATACACAAGAACACATATATTCAGATATTAATCACACATCAAAGCACTAAGAAACTGAAGCTTTGTCATGTTCAGCACTTCAAATGACTTCAACACGAACAGTTAAATCTGCATCAAATCAATACGAACCTCGACTTTTTCAAACGCATTTGTTGACTCAGAAGGTGTTGTCCGTGACTTTGATTGGCCTTTAGGAGCAGAAGTCAATCCTAACTTCTCTCTTTGCTCCAAGTGATTGCCCTTTCTTCTCACAGGATCATCTATATCGTGAAGAACATAACAAATACAATTATCATACAACCCAAATCAGTTGAAATAAAAAAGATGAAAGGGGAGAAAATACCAACCTCCAAAAACAACTGGGCCAGTTATCGTGCCTGTCTTCTTCGGTTTCCAAGTTTTGGAAAACATGCCACCAAGAGATCCCAAAAGTTTTTCTCCCTGTAAATACATCAACAAAACAGTCAAAATAGTAGCGAAGAATACGAATTGAAGCAGCAACATTTTTTTTTCACAAGATGAAGAAGCTGCCCATATAACTGAGGAATAGCAAGATCGATACCCGACTCAGATCATGATCAATATCAGCAGCAACATGGTGGCTCCTTGTAATCTGCTCCCCCTGTTGGTGCAGCATCACCAGAGTCTTGGTAGCATCCTCTCTCATTTCCTCAGCTATCTTCAAACAACTGTTCACTGATTTTGTGGTCTCTTCAGCCTTGTAAACAGCATAGTCCTCCAATTCCTGCACAGATTGACTCTCCAACCCCCCGGAGTCGCGGAAATCGTTCTTATACCTATTTCTATGAGCAGAAGAAAGGCCATAGGAAGATGATGAAGAGTGTCCACTGACCTCAACACCATCATCAAAGGGGTTGGTGTTGGTTAAAGTCTTCTTAGAGGAATTATACTTTTTATCTTTTGACTCTTGATCAGAATCGAAGGGGTTATGGACAGGACCAACAGAGCTAGGTTTAGCCTCTCTCAAAGGAGTTTTCCTTGAACCAAACATCCTCTCTCTCTCTCTCTCTTTCTCAAGGAAACAATGATCTTGTGTATCAATTTGACCCCGGAAAGACAAACAAGCAAAAATCCAAAGATCAAAATCAAGCTCTATAGCACGAACCCTCTACTCAAAATTGAATTTTGAAATTACGATGAATCCAAGTTCATAGAAATTAAGCTGAAATCATCAAAATTGCAGTTAAAACGTACTGAGAGTCACAAAATTGAAAGTGAAAAAAAAGATATATAAAGAATGGTGAAAGCAGAACACGGTGGTAGAAGGAGAAAGGAAGAGACGTAGGTACCTGCAGAAGATAATGTAATGAGACGAAAGAAGGAAGAAAGTGAAGACAACGAATTTAAGGTTAAGAGATTGGATGGTTTCAACGCGGAAGCTCTGCGAAATGGCGTTGAAATTTTCCTGTGGGAATTGCTCGCTGCTGACGTATGCGTTTGTTTGAATTAATATTATATTATTATTATTATTGCACTAAATTATAGTTGTCAATTTTCTTACACCAAGTTGTTTCTATTTGTTGATATTTAACATTAATATATAAAACTTAAATATTATTATTTTCTCTAAATTAAAACATTACTGTATTATTTAGTATCTCATGTGAATAAATTATTATTACGTGTTAAATAAATATATATATATATATCATCCAATTATGATTAATTAAATTTATTGATTTTAGAATATTTAAAATAACTTAATTAATTGAAAGTGTGTAAAAATATATCAAAATTAAAAGCAGTATAAGTTAAGAAAATAATTAATTTTATTTTAAAAATAGAAATTTATTTTTTTATTTTTCTTTTTCAAAATTGTCTTTAGTCCTTATACTTTCAAATTGGTATATTAATTCATTCAACTTTTAGAAATAATAGTTTTAATTATTTTATAACTAAATTTAATATTTAGTGGCAACTTTTTACAAAGTTGATAAAAGAAATAAATTTATATGAATGGTATTTGTTCTTTATTATACTTAAATTTAATATTTAGTAGTGATTGTTTTATCATAGAAGGATTAAGTTTGCATGTTGTTAAAGTTTGAGAACTAATTAATCTACTTTAAAAGTATAAGAACTAAAATTAACTTTTATGTAAAAAACAATGATTAAGTTTACATATGTTTAAAGTTTGAGAACTAATTAATCTACTTTTAAAGTATAAGAACTAAAATTAAAATTTATGTAAAAAACCAAAGGCGAAAAAGCATTTTTTGAATCCATATTTAAATCTATAAAAAATATTAATAGTTTTGAAAAAAAATGACTAAAATGTTAAATATATTGAACTAAGGTCATAAAACAATTTTCTGGTTTTTCTTTTATTCATTAGAGAAATAAACATTTAAGTATATTTATTTTCATGAAAAACTAAAATAATAATAATAATATTAGAAACGTAATAGTATTGATTTCTAATTTATTTATTACTTTATATTAAAAGAAGTAAGTTTATAATTGTATAATGTATATAAAAAAGTTACAATATGAAATTTCAGTTAAATATATATATATATATATATATATATATAAACAACTGAACTGAAAAAAAAAATCAATTAAAAATCCCATTTATTTATGAATCAAATTAAACTTGTTTTATATTTTATTAAATAAAAATTATATTTTTTCAAATATGTGTTCAGTCAATTTTTCCTCCTTGGAATTAATCTACGGTGGACCTTTTAAGATGTAATAGGGTGGATGCCATCTTAGACTAAAAGTCGTAGATGATTTATTTATTTTTGCTAATAATAAATTTGTCTAATATTAATTAATGTCACGTGTTTATATTTTGAAATTATTTTTTCCCACTTAATAAGTTTAATTTTTATTATAAATTTATACTTTTATCAAAATTAAAAGCTTTTTTTTTCTTTTTCAACTTCCTTTTCTAGAATGAAGGGATTGTATTTTACAAAATAATTAATGCATCAATTTACATAAGTTAAAATTAATTTATGTATAGATTAAATATAATATTTGGAAAAGTTATTTTAGGATACAACTTATACAAATCAGTCACAAGTTAATTTTAATTATGAAAAAACTTATTTTTTTTATCGGATTAGAGCCATAATAAATTATTGACCATTGCTTTCAATATCTTAATGACAAAATCTCGTTCAAACATCCTTCAAATGCAACTTTAGCCTTCCACGTTATTTTATATTTTTTACTCTAAAGAATTTTAATCGACTTTTGGTCCCTATAAAATATTTTTTCGTTTTGTATTTATTATTTTATTTTAATCATTTTAATGTATCTATTATTATTTTTAGTCCCCAAATTGTTCTTTTTAGTTTGAATTATTCCCTTGAAAAAATTTATAAGGACGAAAAGCAAAATGTGAACATATTACAAAGACCAATAACTAAGTAAATATTTTATTAAGAAAGAAAAATAACAACGAAGAAAATAAAAATAAATAAATTTCATAATACTAAATTTTAAGAAAATAAATTAGAAACAAAATTATTTTTGTATATATAATATTTAATTAACATTTACCATATAATTTAATGGTATATTTATTAAATAAAAAAATTTATTATATTTAATAAATATATCTATAAAAAAATTATATAAATAATTTTAGTTGATTTATTTTGTAATTATTTTAAATTATATATAAGAATCAGATTATATTTGTGTAAATTATATCATCATTAATTTTATATATTTTTTATCAACAAAGAATAAAATAAATTAATAGAGGTATTTCAGGGATACCCCAACCCTTATACATAAAATCAAAGTTTAAACCTAAGTAAATTGACAGAAAACATACAAAACACATGTTTAAAAAGTATATCTAATCCCACCCAATTTACAAGTATAAAACTTTATTGTGTCTCATCAACCAATAAAGTATCCAAACCCTAAACACACATCGGCTCGTAGGACAACAACCACACAAGTTGAGGTTTATGCACATTTGGTTCACGCAGCACACCAGCTACTGTAGTGGTTGAAGCTGTAGTGGTTGAAGCTTAAACAGTTGAATGATAAAGTTGGACAGATCCATAGAACACCATTATGACTTCTTTACCCATGTGTTTCCTTTTGTCCAAATTCCTCCATTAACATCAATCCTTTGTCTCATTGTATGTCCATTCAAAATAATCCAAGATATATGAAAAGTGAATTTTAAAAATCAATATGTTTAAATTTTTTTTTTATAATTATGATTATTCATTTGAAATTTAATTCGATTTTTTTTCTTTTACATATATATATAGAGCAAACTATAAAATACTCTCATAAAAATTAATCATCTAAAAAATAAATAAGCATTGTAGTTCAAATTAGACTAAAAAATATATATAATGTACTATTATTAATATTTCCTACTACAAACACATTATGTAAATGTTCATAGTATTGTAAACCTAATACAACAATTTTATACTACAAAAGGAGTATATTAATAGATGTATAATAATAGTGTCTCATTTTTCCATTTCCACTTACATATAAAAAAGTTTTGTAATGTATTTAAATTACTAATTTTAATTATTCTTTTGTTGGACATATTTGTAGATTAAGTCGGTTGAATCATCTTGATATTAAACTAAACAAAAATCCATTTAACAAAGAAGAAAGAGATGTGCTACATAGACTCACTACACTTATGGGATCAGGTGGATATTCAGAGCCAAGCTTTTTCAAGAACAAAGTATAACATTTTGAAGAATTTGTGGGATATTGCAATGGTCAATTCAAACACTTCATCCTTTAAAAGCATTTTTCCCAATTATAATGGAGCAAAAGAGAACATTGTTGGGTTCAATAAATGGGTTAAACACATATATCATTCCATTATATAAAGGGTTTATAGAGTAAAGAAAATGACATCACTTAAGAGTTCTTAAAGTTGTATGAATTTTGGGTACATACCATCTTCTCAAACATTTTTTTCATAAGGAGTGATTACAAGTTATACATATTTACTAATCTAGATAATTTTGGATTTCTTAATCAATGTTATTGTTTGAGAAGTATGACATGGTCAAAAAAATTCATAAAGCTTAAGTAACTCTGAAAACCATTGAAGCAAAAGTCTTTTTCTTCATTCCAAATGCCCTTTTGTCATATAATCTTGAAAATGTTTTAACCCATTTCTATAATCAACAATGCTTCATCTCATTTTGCTCAATTATGATTTGAATTATTGATGCTAGAGTACAATGTGTTTGAACCACAAGTTAAGTCTTTGAAGATCTCAACTTGGATTACTCCATTCATTTTCCCACAACACAAACATGTTACTTATAGATCTTAGAAGAAGATGGCTATGAATATCCAAGTGACCCCAAAAATATGGCAAGCCCTATGTACTTTTCATCTCTCTCTTCCTTGAAAGGAATTTTGGTTATGTTTAAGATCAATTAAACAACTTAATTTACAATTTATGTGAACAAAAGTAATTAAAACTCATTATTGAAATACATTACCAAAGCATTTTAAATATTTATAAGAAAAAAGAATGAGACACTACTAGTATTATAACTTTATTAATATGATGTAGTAAAATTAAACCATTTCTACAAAATATTGTTGATTTATATACTCTTGTGACAATTCCTTATAAAATTTGAAAGACAAGAAAAAGAAAATGTTACCATATGTACCTTCTGAATTAGAACAGCAACTTCTTGAACAATTAAGCATGTTCTCAACTCTACCTTCACTGAAATAATGGCAAATTTATATTCAAATCTCATCACGATCTCAACCTGTTTAATCATGTGCATACTAAAGCATATGAGAATACCCTTTATGCATATATATTAAAAAATTTAAAAATAATATTAAAAAATTTCACTTGCTTGTAAAACTCAGTCAAATACCTTCTTATCAAATCAAATTCATCCAGTGTTAGTGTACTAGATGACATGCAAAAAGTTTGGGCAAATTAAAAATCTATACTTATTTATAGTTAATACATATATTTTTATAATTTTTAATTGATAATTAAATCATAAAAAATTAGGGATACACCAAAAAGTAGGGATTTGGTTTGTAAGAAAATAAAAATATTGAATAAAGAGAAAATTACACAATCAACTAATTAGATTTAAAACCATAAGAACTCTTGATAGTTTATGAAAGAAACGATTTGATATGATATGATTTTAATACACCATATCATACTATAAACCAAGAAAATCAGTAAAAAATGTGTGATGAAAGAAAGTTCTTTGATTAAATTATGGGTGGATTTGAAAAACATTCACAATGACCAGATCTTGACAAAGTGACAAAAAAAATGGTTTTACCCAAAACAATTTTGGTTGAAATGATATAACTTCCTCCTTTCATCCAAAAGGGATCTCGTTTTAAATTTTCTTGAATGAACAACCCACAAAAAAATTGAATGCAATCATGAACTGTACAAGTTTAAAACAAAGGATTAGAAATTGTAGAATAAAAAAATGGAACAAATAATAATTTGATGAATTTAAAAAAGCCATAAAATGGTTTGTTCATGGGAAAATAATTTACAGAATTGGAGTGTGTCTTTTTGGCATGACAAGGGTAAGATTCAGATGATGAGTATTGACTCATAATCAAGATATAAGGCAAGTTTCTGTAAAAGATAAACAAAAAAGAAAAAAACTATTTTCTAGAAGTGAGTGAAAGCAAAAGCTGTGGAAAAAAAAAATATGAGTGAAAGCAAAAGCTGAGGAAAAAAGAAGTAAAAGATTAAGGAAGAACAGTGTATGAAGTGTGAAGAGAAGAAAATGTTATGTGCATGATCTTCACCATGAGAGGAGGCAATGAAAGTGAGTGTGAAGGAATGTTTGAGAGGGGACTATTTATAGATGTATAAAGTTAGGGTTTACAAGTTTGTGTTAGAGGGAATTGTTCCATGGGCAGTTTTGGAAAAGAAAAAAAAAATTAATATTTTTATTAAGATAAAATTAATTTATGTATAAGTTATAAAAGATAAGGTTTTAGAAATATTATTAATACCCAACTTATACAAATATTAATTATAAGTTGATTTTCAATTATGAAAAATACTTATTTCATTTAATTCTTTTTTCTCTCTCCTAAAATGTATTCAATTAGACTTGTAACATATTGTTGACTATTGCTTTTGATATCTTAATAGTCCATTTTTACATAAACATCCCTTAAATAAAATTTTAGCCTTCCAAGTATATTTTGTGTTTTTTACTCTAAAGAATGCGTGTTCGAGTTTTGGTCTTCATATTTTTTTTTTACATTTATTATATTTTTAATGTATCTATTATTACTTTTAATCCCAAAATTTATTTTTTTTTATTCTTAATTATTTAATTTTTAAAATTTATAAAGATCAAAGAAACATTAAAAAAAATAAAAAAATTAGTCACTGTAATCACTAATTAAAATACTATTTTATAAATTAAAAAATTATTGATATTTAAAATAATTTTTAAAAGTAATAAAATTTATAAAATAATTTTTAAACTAGTATTTAACATTAACTATCAAAATTTTAGTTATTATAAATTAGTTTTTAATTTAAAATAAAAGTTAACTTAAAATTTAGTTAGTAACTAAAATCTTGATAGTATACCACCAATACAAAAATATTTTATAAATTTTTATTAATAATAAAAAAAATTAAATATTAATAATTTTTTTATAAAATAATATTTATGACTAATTATTTTTTTATCTTCAAAATAGTTGGTATTAAATAATTTTATTGTAGTGAGTAACTAAATATTTTATAAAGACCAAACAAAACGGTCCAAATAAAAATTAATTAAATTTCTTTCATTAAATATAATATTTAATTAACATTTATCATATAATTAAATATATATTAAATAAATTTGTTGTCATATTTAATAAATATTTATTATTTTTCTCACTATTTTTTTAAAGTTTATCTTTCTATCTATCTATAAATATATATTAGTTTAACTTATCTATTAATACACTACAAGAAAATCATCAAATAGAAACCTTTTGGTTTCTAAATTAGTTTTCATTGTTGTTAAATGATTTATAAATTGATATCTAATTAACTGTTTTTGCTACCAAATTTAGAATCTAAATAATTGGTAGTTAAAACCTCGGCTAGTTAGATATCAAATTAAAAACTATTTAACAGAAACTAATTTAGAAATAAAAAATTATTTTAGTCTCTAAAATGGTATCTAATTTAGTCACTATAATAACTAATTATTTTTTGTCTTTAAAATTGATTTTTATTTCATGATTTTCTTGTAGTGATACATGTGAATTTTTTTCCAATTGAATTGATTAATTATAATTTGGTATCACCACTCTCCTTTCTCTCTTTTATAATATATATATATATATAAATAAAGTATATTTCTATTTATATTTACAATTATATTTATAGTCACACATATAAAATAAATTATAATGTTGGTTTCAGTGGAATTGGTCATATCTTTTAAGTAAGGTTTCAGATATTTTCCTTTTGAATGAAAATAAAATATGGTTGAAAGAAAATCTAAATAAAAGTTATAGTTGAAATGCTAAACATGCTAGGTTAAATTACACTAAAAAACAAGTCTTAAATGTACAATTTATTAATATTCATTTATGTATATTCATTTATGATAATATTAATATATATTAATAACAGTATTTGAATAAATATTATCTTTATCCTATATTAATTAATTAATTAATTAATATAAATAATATTAAGTATGAAAGAAATGCATGATTCTTAAATTAATTTTAGTATGAACTGTTTCATCAATCAATTATAATATTTAATTAACATTAATCATATTAGTAAATATTATATTTATTAAACGAAATTAATTTTTTACATCTAATAAATATTTGTCAAATATATAAACGTTATTAAATAAAAATAGTTATTACAAATTTAATATATATACATATTTTTCTAGGGATAATAAATAAACTCTCCTGTGTTGTCTGGACAATGGTATTTGTATGTATATACCTATTTTTTTTTAAATTATGAAAATAGATATGGATAAGTATATGTTTTTTATCTTCATTTTTGTAAAATATTTACTTTTAAATAATTATATTATTTATTTTATCTTTAATTTAAATATAAAAGTTTGAAAAATTCACGCTTTAACTCTTAAAACAATTTATATTTTAAAACTTATTATTGTTTTATCCGTATAAATTAAAAATTAAAAAACAAATCAAGTATTTTAGAAAAAGAAGTATAGTAAAATAAAATGAAAATAACAAGATTTTTTTTTATAATAATGCAAACTAAAAAAAAGT
The DNA here is from genome assembly GCF_000499845.2 of Phaseolus vulgaris. Classification (NCBI taxonomy): domain Eukaryota; kingdom Viridiplantae; phylum Streptophyta; class Magnoliopsida; order Fabales; family Fabaceae; genus Phaseolus; species Phaseolus vulgaris. The sequence goes on from NC_023751.2 coordinate 29,076,207, forward strand.
TGCAGGACAAGTTTTAAATAAAAACAATAATAATAAATAATAATAATATTTAAGAAAAGTCAAGGTTTTGGATTATCAAATTTGTGAACCTTAGTTAAAAAAAATCAATTAATATTTATAAAAAATAAATACTTCTAACGTGCTACCTTCTCTTTCAAAACTTTCTCTTTCACTCCTTTTCTCTCTCCTTCTCTCTCCCATTTATTTCTCTTTCTCTCTTTAAATATTGATCTCTCTTTTTCTTTCTCTTTCTTTATCTTTCCTATTTTTTTTTTAAGTTTAAAATTTAGAATTCTTTTAATAATGATACAACCTGTACCAAATTACAACTAAAAAAGAAAATATTTTTTTTTCATTGAAATTGAATAATTTTAAAATTATATTAATAATGACATGTTCACGATTTTATCATATTATAATTTGAGAAGAAAATATTTTTTTTTTAAAATTTAACAATTTTAAAATTATATTATGACATATCATCCATAAAGTAAATTGGTACATATTTGTCAAAATAATATTTTTTTTCTTAATTTCTTTCTCTCTACATTTATTATCTATGTATTACAAAATTTATGATATTGTCTCGTGATTTAATTAGTAAAAGGTAAGGAGAAATGTGAGGTTAAACTCTTTTTACATTAATATTTATAGACTTATATGTGTTCTAATAATTTTTTATTTTATTTTGAATAATATTTTTTAATATTTTTTTTTTATGTTTCTATTGTTTAATTTATTTTCAATAATGCATTAATCATTTTATTTTTATTTTGCATGTTTATTTAATTTATTTGTTCTTTATATTTTATATTTCTATAACTTCATTTATTTTTAGTGCACATTGATTTGTGTACTCTCATTTCTCTTATTATTTATTTTTCTCTCAGATATGTACTAGTCATTTTATTAATTTATATTTCTGATTTAATTTACTTTCCAATTATGCAGTGGTTTTTTTATTCTTTTATGTTTTTGTCATTTAATTATTTATTAAAACCATATTTTTCTCAATTTATTCATCCTTTTGTTGTTTAATTTTTTCTCAATAACATATTGGTCCATTTCTTTTATGCTCTTTTGTTTAAAATTATTATATGTAATATGCTAGTTCACATCTAATTATTTAATTAAAGTTTTTTCTTTTAAGTCTTATTTTTTTATGATGTATTATGTAAAATATTTTAAATATTATTTCTTTTATAATTTAAGCTAATAAATTTATACACAAAATGAAAATAAAAAGGTAAGTAATTTAATATAATAAAATTGGATAAAAAGAAACTATTTATATACTCTATTGTTATATTCATACTTTTCAATTATTCTTTAATATTTGATTAGTTGTGTGGTTAAGACAAAATATGATGTATTTTAGTAGTAATCAAAATCTTATGATCCTTGAAATGTGTCTCAAGTTATTTTAGTTGAACATAGGATGAGTCTTAAGTTTCTTTGTTTGACCATGTTGACAGATGAGAGCATGTAGTTCGAAAGTCATAGGTACAATGCCGAATGAAAGGTAAAAATTATTGGGGAGTCTAAGAAAGTACTTACCAAGTAGGTGAATATCTAGATAGTTTAGAGTATCACCATGAACTAGGATATTTATAGGAGAAAAGTTTGATTGCATTCAGTTGAACAACAAAGCCTGTATACTCTTATTTGTTCTTTATCTAAAAATTAGTATAAGAAATTTTACAAGTTAAAGATGACCAGGGAGATATGAGACTCCTTAAAAATCAACAATGAAGGGAAATAGGATATTCAACTAAAGAAGAAGGTCCCCCTCACATGTCAATATGAGTCATTCACATGAAGAATTGTTGATGACATATTTGGAAGAAGGCTTGTTCTTCTAAAAGAGTTAGAAGTTTTAGGAGAAAGCTTATTCAAAGCTCAAATAAATAAGAACTTGCTAGACAACATGCCAAAGGTGTGGGAACCCAAAACCACTACCATTAAGAAAGCTTGTGACTTGAAGATGCTTACTTGGGATAAGTTTCTAGGGTCCTAAGAGTCCACGAAGTGTATCTCCAAGATTGAGATCAGAAGGAGACCGCAACGAAACATAACAAAGGTCTACAGGAAAGGTCAACGAGAAAGGTCTACATCAAAACAACTTTAGATTAGACACAATTGAATGTGGAGTTGACTCTAGAAGGATGGGGTTGAATGGAGCATGAAATCAATTTACGAACCTGAAAAACAAATCAAACATAGCGTCTAACAAACGAAACAAAGTTTCTTCTCACGCACACCTTTAACTCGTGCCAATTCAATATCTTTATTTTTTTTCTAATTGGAACATTATATTGCCTTTGTTTCCACCAAGACAACATATTCTTGAAAACTTAAAGTACTCATGGACAATTTTCTTTCTTCGTCTACTTGGTGGCATTCCAAAGAATGAGGGAAAGTCTACCTTTGGTTCCTTAGGAAAGGTGGGATATTTAGACCTATGATGCCTAGGGGGTTGTTGGTAGTAGTCAACATTGTGATGACTACTAAACATCCATCACTTTGAGAATAGGGATCATCATGATAATCCTTTCTCCTACTGGACCCCACTCCATGTTTGTTCCTAGTTTTTTCTTGACTCTTAATGAATTGAGCAAACATGTCCTTCAACTCAGTTATCACTTTTTTTGTATTTTGAATTTTAAATAAGTCTTTCATAGTTAAAGATCCCTTATAATGCCTTTACAATTTTCCTTGTTAAAAACATAAAAAAAAAAAAAAGAATTCTAATGTGCATGTAAAGTGTCCTATTGACCAAAGAAAGGTTACTATTTAAAGAACTTACCCTAAGTGTCACAGATACCTAAATAAGAACAAAGAAGCACAGTAAAATTTGTAAGAAAAAGAAATCAAATAAACTAGACAAATTCCTAAGTGAAAGTGCAAGTAGCACTCAGAACCCCTTGACACACTTTCACAACTAACACGTCCTAGTTATTACAAATTTTCAATAGAATTACACTAAAGACATGTTCAAAAACATCAAAGTAAAATAAAGATTACAAAGAAACCAAAGATAAAACATAAAAATTATGTGACCAGAACAAATGAACATCGAGCTAATTCAGTCAATCTTCCTCTCAAGTTTTTAGCCTCTCTCAAGCTCCTTGTCCTCCAAAGTCTTGTATGCAAGAACCCTTGCACTATCTCTCCCATCAACACCTAAGATGCTACCTTAGAAGTGTTGAGTTTCAAGCAAGAAGCTTAAAGAAAAGTTTCAAGTTCCAAATGACTTCAATAGAAGTAATAAGCGATTCAAACTAGAAAAGCTCAAATTGAAAAGGTAAACATCAAGTGATTTAGGGAAAATGACAATACTCAAAAGAAGATAGAAGAAAAGACAAGCAACAAAATAAAGCATAATTTGAAAACTAGCACATTAAAAAACCTAGTGAATGGCTGGTGCGTGGGACATATAAATATAGTTCTAGTTCAAGAAAATCTCATTCTTTTACTCAACAAGTGGACTGAGTCAACTGTAGTGCAGTTGAATGTTATTGTATCCACAGAAAATTAATGATAACACAATATGATTATATTTTATAATGAAGTGATGTGTGTTTAAAAGTGGTTTTCATATAATATATGTAAATAAAAATAATAATAGTACTAATAATACTACTTAATTAATTAGATTGAGAGGTGAAGTGTTAGACAATCACTGAAGTAGAGAGATATAAGATAACACAAATGTTGGAATTGGAATTGTTGAACAAGGTGCTTTGATGTCTCCAAATCCAAGTGGAAAGCTAAATTACATATCATGATGAGAAGCTACAACAAACACGGATCCTTGAATGTTGTGGCCAACTTGGCTTATAGATTCCCTTCTCCAAAAATTGATCTTCACTTCTTTTGAGGCTTTGGGCTTCTTAACCTGATTAGATTATGAAGTTATACTTTCTAAGTCTAAATTAGTAGAACCTCCTTATCTAAGCCTCTTTAAGGATCTCACTTGATTCTTCTACCTAAATATCTTAGTACCTCTTGATGTTTTGAGGCCTCTTACTATCTATCACTCACTTCATCTTGGTACCTCTCAATGACTCTCAATGTTTGGGCGTTACCTCAAGGTCCCTATTTAAAGATTTTAGAATTAGGATTCAAAGGAATCCAAGGTAATTGGTGTTTCACTCAACGCAAAGCAATTCATTGGGCTTCTTAGGATTCCAGAGTCAGGAATTCATCAAAGATTGACTTCAGATCTTCCCAATCTCTGCCAAATCTTTAATCATGATGTAGGATTGGCTTGTCAGAGGCTCCAAGTGAGATTCTTTTAGTCCCAACTTCGGTGCATTTAGGCTTGAGCCCTTTCTGAACGAATTTGGGCTTTCTTCATGGTTAAGTATTGTATTCGCCCAACCCTTTATCATTTGAAAGACTCACAAATAACTTAAAACTTTTTCCCAAGTTTCAAAAGAGAAACTTGAGAGGTGGAGAACCGAAGAGAAAGATACTCCCAAATTTTAAGTGACATGATAGAAAATTTTAAGTGAAGAATAAAAAGACAATCTAATATGCAAGTTCAGTCTTATTCATTTTAAAAGTGAGTTCAAAAGGGAGATATGTCTCTTATTTATAGTAAAAGGAGCTTTATACACACAATGATCAAGGATATGTGAGACTAAATGTACATTAGAATTTTCATCACCCCATATGATGCAAGTCCCACATTACTCAATTCTTTGATTTTCAAAGTGTTTATGAGCTCTAATGCTCCTCCACTTGTTGTTTAGCCATGTGGGTCTATAGTGGGTCATGTTGCACTCTCTCCATGTCTCTCCAATTAAGGTCTTGACTTCCCTAATGGAGATGGTTGCATGTTGGCTCCTCAAATTAGGGTTTTGACTCCAACCCTAATTTGAGCCCAAATTAAGCCCACTTATGCATCTAATTTTTTTACATAAGAAAAATCCTAGTCTTATACAATTTTCTACTTCCATTTTATTTACTCCTACACATTTTTACAAGACTACTAAAAATAAGAAAATGATTTTGAAATATTGATTCTCCCTCCAAAAGACTTTATCTTCTCCCTTCATCTTAGCCAACGATGTGATTGTTGAATGGTCCTCCATCACTATTGTTTTTTTTTATATTATAGTTTTTTATAATTATTATATTAGAAGATTGACTATTGTTTTAAATATGGTTGATTACGAAGAATATGGTTATGAAGTAGACTTTTTTGAACTGTTTGTGGATTGCAGGTATGGAATAACAAAAACAAAACAAAAAAGCAAACATTTAAATAATGCAATATATGTGACGATTATGGTTATAACACCAGATGTCATAAAAACAATCATATGAAACCGATTATGAGCACAATAGTGATTGCATGGCTTCAAACATTATATATTGGATAGTGGCATGACAACCATATAACAATGGATTCCTTATAACCTTGAGTGTATCCCCACACCTACATTAACGGTTTTCCTTGAACCATGTTGTCAAAACGTTTAATAATGTATGTATCAATAATGGCTTTGGAACCGTCTTCATTGGCTTTTTTTTAACTGTTGTCTATAAAGCAAAAATCAAATTTTAGATAGGAATAAAAAGGCTAAAGAATTTAATTTATAAATGGATAATATTTTGAGATTTAAGTACGTAATATATATTGAACGATGAAGAGAGAAAGAATTTTACTTTAGAATAACATAAAAAAATAAATTGCATATTCACCCAAGATCGACAAAAATATATAAGGAATTAAAAGAAATAATTTAGTGATCTAGAATGAAAAAAAATAAGATAGAGTAAAATATATAACATGATGTTAATATGTAAAAAGTTAAAGTTGAACGTCTCATAAATATTATTAAATTAAATATTATTTTATAAATTAAAAATTTATTAATGTTGATTAAAATAGTTTTTATTATTTTAATAAAAATTTATAAATTAGTTAATTACCAAGATTTTAAATACCTACTTTAAAATCTTTTGATAACTAATTAGATATCAATTTAAAAATTAATTTATATTTTTTTATTAATAATAAAAATTACTTTAAATTCAATAATTTTTTTAATTTATAAAATATTATTGAATTTATTTAATATAATAATTAATTATTTTTTATCTTTAAAATTATTTTTTATTTAATTATTTTTTAATGAAACTAATACAGAAGTGAAATTTTAGGAATTGTACCATTAACTAAGACTAGTCAAATATATATAAGAAAATATTAGATTATATGATGTATCAACTATAGTATAATATTATATATAGGGATCAAAATTTTGAAAAGCTCTATGAAGTAACTTATATCATACGTTAGCCTATCATTGTAACACCTTCTTTTTATATGTACATAATGTAGGAAGAAATATTAATTATTACTTTTGTTTGACTTTCTACTTGAATTAAAAATTTATTTTAGATCCTTGAAAAGTAAAAGTGAGTAATATTGTTAACTCTAGAAATATTTTTATAATTGTATATAAACCCTTACCATTTATTAAAATGACAAATTAATCACTAATTGCAAATTGATCCTTAATTATTATTTTTATTATTTTCAACTTAGTCATTGAATACTTTTAGTAATTATAGTTTAGTCCCTAGCCAATTTCCAATCATTACAACTAAGTTTCTAGTAAACTAATTAAGTTGATTTTTGTAAACATTTTAAAACTTCAATGAAAATTATTAATTTGATTTACAATTAAATAAACTTTCTTTCATATTTACTTTTTAATATAAATATCTCAACTAAAATTCTGATGAATTCTGGATTCCGTTAGCCATTTCGTTGTAATGCCCATCATAAATAAGATTTTTAGAAATTTTTATTCTTAAATTTTGTTTAAAGGTGAGGAGAAGTCGGAGAAGTGTGTTTTGTTTAAAGGTGGACTATGAAAAGGCCTATAACTTGGTTTGTTAGAATTTCTTGTTCAATATGCTACAGAGGTTGGGTTTCCATAGTAAATGGATAACATGGGTAAAAGGCTGTCTGGAATCGACAACGACATCAATTTTGGTTAATGGTAGTCCTACGAATGAATTTAAACCAACGAGGGGGTTGAGGCATGGAGACCCTTTGACACCATTTCTTTTCCTTGTTGTAGCTGAAGGGTTGACTAGTCTAGTAAGAAAAGCTATAAAGGAGAACCTACTTAAAGGGCTAAAGGTGGGGAGGTCTGAAATTGAATGTTGCATGCTACAATTTGCGGATGATACATTATTCATGTGCGAAGATTCTTATGCCAACATTTTCACAATCAAGTTTATCCTAAGGTGTTATGAGTTGGCTTCCGGTCTTAAAATTAATTTTCACAAATCGAATTTGACGGGCATTAAGGTTGAAAGGAATTCTCTTCAAACATATGCAAGAACTCTCAATTGTAACATGATGCGGATTCCCTTCAAATATCTGAGGTTAGAAGTATGAGGTAACCCAAGGAGGAAGCAGTTTTGGGAGCCAATTGTGGAGAAAATTAAAGCTAGATTGAGCAAATGGAATGGGAGATGTTTGTCGTTAGCAGGTAAAGTTTGCTTAATCAAATCAGTCTTTACTGTTCTACCTCTCTTTTACCTTTGGTTCTTTAAAGTTTCGATTTCGGTTTGTAACAAAATCACTAGTATACAAAGGAGATTCCTTTGGGCTTGGGGCAGTGATCATAAGTGTATTTCTTGGGTTAAATGGGAGAATGTTTGCAAACCTAGGGAGGAAGGAGGATTAGGGATCAAAGATATCAAAAAGTTTAATAATGCACTGTTGGCGAAATGGAAATAGAGACTATTGAGCGAGGAAAAAGGGAAGTGGAAAGACATTATTATCTATAAATATTACAATGGAATAGGAAGAACTCAAGCCTATAAAAAAACATCACTCCTGGTGGTGGCAAGACTTGTCTAAGGTATGTGGTGAGGAAGAAGGAGACAAATGGTTTAAAGAAAAACTAGCTTGGAAAATTGGCTCTAGAGACAAAGCCAGATTTTGGGAGGATCCGTGGGTTGACAACAACTGAAACTCAGCTTCATGTTCCCTAGGTTGTATTCTTTATCTTTAGATCAAAGGAAGACGGTGAGGGAGGTAGGTATTTGAGGGGATTATGGGTGGCTATGGCGATTAAGTTGGAGGAGAGTGAGGTTTGACTGGGAATCCATCCTGGAGGAAGATAAGTTTAATCTTATCAATAAAGGAAGCATAGTTAAAAAAATTAAGGATCAGATTGTATGGAAAGGGGACTCGACATGAACATTCTCTGTGAAATCTGCCTATAGATGCTTGAATAATCAACCCAGTGGCTATATGGATGATGTGTTTAACCTCTTGTGGCAATCAAAAGCGACGCCTAAAGCTTTAACCACAACTTGGAGGATTCTACTTGACAGAGTAACAACCTTATCAGAAGAGGGGTGATGGGTATCTCTTCAGTTTGTATGCTTTGTAAAGCGATGGAAGAATCTTCTCAACATCTGTTTCTTGAATGCATCTATGCACACCGAGTTTGGTCCCTTTGTTTTAGATGGATAGGTATCTTATCTGTACAACATAACAATATCAAATACCATTTTGAGAACTTTCACTTACCATTTATGTCTACCAATCACAATAAGGTTTGGAAAGGTATGTGGGTGACCATTGTCCGGTGTATTTGGGAACAGAGAAATCTGGTGGTATTTAATGAAGGAGTTCCCGATGCTGAGGAAATTTTTCATTCAGCTCAGATTATTTTTTGGCTAAGAATGAAGTACAGGTTCCACTCTTTAATTTTGCTTTATCGGATTGGCTTTTGAACCCTGTTCTCTGCCTAAAAAGTTGTTGAAGTGCTGGTTTCTGGTTCGGTCAATCATTGATAATGGAAAATGGATGTTGTTGTTGCTGATACAATACAAATGCTGCTACAAGAGATTGCTTGAGATATGATTGTGGTCAAGAATTATGAGAACAATGACAATTTGTCAAGGAATACAAAGATTTGTAGAATGCAGAACATATGTCAGCTGGTTCCAGTGTGCGTGTGGTGCAGGTTTGCTAGTTTTCACCTTTTCAGGTTTCTAGGATGCAGTTGAGAGGAGTCAGCTAAAGTTGTTGTCATGAGCCACACAAAAGGCCTGATGATTGGATTCAGAAGGAAACTTATGGTTTTTTGCAGCTTGATGCCAGTTGCTGCTATATAGGAGTTAGTCTAAGTTGGTACTGGTTTAGACTAATATCTAATGTGACAACGACTGTTTTGTGTAAACATAATTATATGGTTAGTGGAGCCATGTACTATGCATCATAGTGGTACTCTTTGCCTGCATAATTAAGTTTGGTGCTATACTATGCATCCTATTGTTGCATAGTAGATGATGAGAAGTGGAGCCTATAGGTTTACAAGATAGGAAGTGTGGTGGAAGAAGCTGATATAGATGGCCCTTTTTGACTTAGCTACGTTTTTATTTTATTTTACCTAAAACCAAAGTAGTCCTTTGTGCTCGATGAATATTTTGGTGAGTTACATAGGTGTTGAGAGTATATAAGGGTTAAGACACCCTGAAGTGTTCCTTTTAATTTAATATTTTTATGCGACCTAACACTTGTAAAAATTATATTTTACACTTTTACTAAATTTTGACAAAATGGATATACAGAATAATTATAATCTATAATTTAAATTTAAATTTGGTTCTTTAAATTTTAGGAATGAATACTAGATTGATTTTATGTTAATAAAAACGAAACCATTATTTTAGATAACTTTACAAAACAAAATTCTTAACTATTTAATAAAATCGGTTTTATAGTTTTTAAAATATTTGAAAAATAAGAAGAAGGTTGAATAAATAATGATGGTAAGTATGACTAACCTATTGAAAAACTAACCCTTAAATCTATTTGACCTTATCAAATTCTAGAAATGGAAATGTCACCTACTACATAGCTTTATGTATCTAAAACTTTATGGTGTCTTCCATTTGTCATAATTATAACAATATATCTTTAACTTTCATCAAGTCCAGCTAAAAGACCTAGGATAAGAGCGTCAAATATTTAAGAAGACTCTTTGTTATAAATTAATATCTATATATTTGAAACTACAAATCATTCTTTTTTTTTATAGTTTTTTAATAATAATTTTATAATTCAAATATTTATACACTACAGAAAAATCATGAAATAAAAACCAATTGTAGAGATTAAAAAAAAAATGATTTCTAAATTAGTTTTTACTATTGTTAAATGATTTTTAAATTGATATCTAATTAGCAACCAAGGTTTTTGCTACCAAATTTAGAATATAAATAATTGGTAGTTAAAATCTTGGTAGTGAATTAAATACTAATTTAGAAACTATTTTACAATAATAGAAACTAATTTTAGAAACCAAATTTTTTGTGTCTAATTTAATCACTATTGCAACTAATTATTTTTTGTCTCTAAAATTAGTTTTTATTTCCTGATTTTGTTGTAGTGATATTATTTTAAAAGTTGTAAATCTCTGTTTTCATCAAATTAATAATAATTAAATTATTGAACGCAATATAATTAAGAAAAATTAGGAACCGTGACAAGAAAAAAAGATAATTTATTAATATTATTATATTGATTTGATAGTAATTGATTTCATATTTAAAGACTACTTATAGTGTGATAAACTTCAAAACTCAAACAAACACATAAAATATACCCTTTTCTCCTATCTCTACTATTTTCACATTCTATTTACTATTTTTATCTTCTTTTATTTGTAAGGTTATACCGTTTTTAATCTCAACTAAACACATTTCGGAAAAGAAAACTAAATTTTATATTATACAACTTTCTTTTAAAGTATTCATCTTTAGAAAAGTAAAACATTGTAAAAATAACTTAGTAAGTAATGCACTTTATTTTAATTGAATATATATATATATATATATATTTTAAATTATTAGCCATGTTTTTTGGATTATTTAAAAACTATATAATTATAATTTTGTTGTGAAATTTGATGAGTTTTATATTTTTAATTGACCCGACGAGTATGACCTGGCTCCATCCCTGTTCTGGACATGAGACCCTCTCTTTAATCCTTTCATTTTCAATTCAATATATTAAATTCTAAGAATAAGCAACTTTGTTGAAGATTTTTTTTGGTTCACACTTAATGGCCAGCCATACAAAATTCCGTTTGACCCAATCCCTATTATTTTTTTACCAATACAACATATAAAGTTTTAAAAAAAGTGGAAGAAATACACAATAATAATCAAGTTTAAATGACTTTAGTGATGGAGTGAACGTAATTTTATTCTTGTGGGGTAAATTGTATTCTATGATGAAGGTAACTTTATGGTATCCTAATTTAAGTTTAAACTTTATTATTATTTAAACATTACTATATAACTTAATATCTCACTTAGAGAAAAAAATAATATTTATGATAAAAGTGTTTAAACTTTATTATTTAACATAAAATATTTATATTTTATAAATTTAATTTAATTTTATAAATTTTACACAAATAATACATAGTTAGTAATTTTTCAAAGGTTCATAATATATTAACAATCGAATAATTTTTTACTGATTAAATATATATTTTTTGTGTTTGGAGTATAATAGAATAAAATTAGTTATTTTTCTAATTTAAACTTTAGATTTTTAATTGTTTATAGTAAGAAAATTATTAGAATGTTTTCTTATTAAAAGAATTTTCAACCTGGATTCTATTATAAATATTATAACATCAACGGTATCTATGAATCAACGTGAAATCTTTTAGCATATTAGTCGATATTGAAAATTCATTTGTTATATAAAAAAATTAACAATGACTCATTTTATAATAGTTTTCTTATTACACATCCAAAAATTTTAAAAATTTTAAAGTTTGAATTAGGAAAAAAAATCAATTTAACTCATGGGTTAACCCATATGTAGAATGTGTATTTGAGTATGCATTTGTGAAATTAACATATTTCTAAGATTGGGGAATTAGTGACGTTGGGGTGGGTGGAGAGAGGGGGTAAAAAACAATGGAGACAAATTTTATATTATATTGTTGAAGCCTGGAACCGTGTATTTGCATTGACTTGATCTGGTATGCTACCCAACAACTTGTTGCATTAAAATATGAAAACCCAGCTAAATGCTCCATCAAATTTCTCCATTAATAATTCGGAGTTAGCCTCTCTATCTTCTATATATTCAACGCAGATAGAAGCCACATTCAAGCCATTCTTAATTCTCAGGAACAGATTCATCAACCAAACAGGGTCGATCTGATAACACATTCATAACAAGATGGGTCAGTTTCTTAACATGGTCATTCTTGTAGCAATTGCAGTTTCTGCAACGATTCTGAAAGCCACAGAAGCTGCAGAATACACAGTAGGTAACACCACAGGGTGGATAAGTGGTCCTACCGGTGGCGCTTCATTCTACTCCGACTGGGCTTCCGGCATCACATTCAAAGAGGGGGACATCCTAGGTGAGTGCCACTATCATCATATCTTAGTTTCTGTTTTATTATGTTTATAATTGGCATTATGTTGTGTTGTTTATGTTATGATGTTTTGTTGCAGTGTTCACATTCAGCGCAAGCCACACCGTGGCCGAGCTCAACGACAAGGCAAGCTTTGACGGTTGCAGCGTGAATCAAAACAAGGAAGTGATTACAACATCACCAGCTAGAATCACTCTGAATCGTACTGGGGAGTTCTATTTTGCATGCACAATCCAAGGTCATTGCAGCAGTGGCCAAAAACTGAGCGTCAGCGTCACAGGTTCTTCACCTTCACCCTCACCACCTGGTTCTGGAACCACTCCTACCCCACCTGGTTCTGGAACAACACCTACTCCACCTACCAGCGAAGCAGGACCATCACCTCAATCACCGCCAACTGAGCCAGGTTCAACTCCACCACCACCTCCATCACCGGGCTCCGCCACCTCCACAGTGGCAACTTTCTCTCTTCTTTTCACAACCCTTGTAGTAAACTCATTGTTGTTCTAAACTTTGCTTCTGCTTTATTTGTGTCATAGTTCATTTTAATTACTATGCGGGGGTGCTTTCAGTTTCTTCTGTGTTTCTTCTAGGATATACGTATAGGGTGATTTCATTATTCATCGTGATTGTATTTTTGTAGGGTGAAATAAATTTGTTATTAATTTGTTTGGTTATGCATATGGATCAATAAACTATTGTCCTATTGTGGATTATTTCTCCATCCTTCAAGGCTATTTTATATGTAAATTATCATTCATTTTAATATGAGTCCTACTTTTCCGCTAATCACTTTTTTAATTAAAACCAATCTTGGAATCTTAAACTGGTGTAATATAAAATATAAATACTCTCACTTTTCAAAAAAATGGAAAGAAAAAGTTTTTCCAGAGGTACCATTAGTAAGAAATGTAATTTCAATCTTTTGCCTATGAATTATTCAGACCAACACCAATAAGGTAGGAGGCCGACAAAAATAAACAATAATTTTAGGTAGATATATTTTTGTACCGTACAACTTGAGAAAGTGTAAGTCAATAACATTACAATTTTTAATATTAGTATAATTGGATCTAGAAGGGGTTCAGTAGAACTTGAATTTTTTTTATTAGGTTTGACTGTCTAGCATACTAACAACCCAAACAAAATTTTATATGGTAAATTCTGCATCATATCAATTTCAAACTGTACTCGATTTATCATTAAAATATAAAAAATCTCATGTAAAATATGAAAATGACCTTAAATGAAATATGACAGTGTGGATAGAAAAAGTATTTTTGAAATTTTTGTTTGGAATATATTTTTAGATATGGATATTTTTAACACATTTCTGAATTTTGGAAATTCTTTTTCATAATGCATTTTTAGATTTTGTGTTTTGAATTTTCTTTTTCATAATTTATTTTTTTATTTTGGATTTTCTTTTCCAAAACGAGAATTTGATTTTTGAATTGTATTTTTTGAATTTTGGATTTAAAAATCCAAAATAGAGGATGGTTTTGGAAAATTTAAAAGATGATACAGTGCAGGTTGAAATTGATATATTACATGAAGAATTTGCCATTTTATATTTGCCATTTCAAATTTTATAGGACAAATTCTGCACCATATCAATTTCAAACGGTACCCAATTTATCATTAAAATGATAAAAATGTGAAATTATGAAAATGACCTTAAATAAAATGAGAGTGTGGATAAACAAATATTTGCATAACACTTTTTTTAGAATATATTTTTGGATTTGGATTTCTGGAACACATTTCTGAATTTTGTAAATTTTTTTCCATAATATGCATTTTCAGATTTTGTGTTTTGAATTTTCTTTTCCATAATTTATTTTTTGCCTTTCATATTTCCTTTTTCAAAACGAGATTTTGATTTTTGTTATATTTTTTGAATTTCAGATTTGAAAATCCATAATAGAGGATGATTTTGAAAAGTTTAAAAGATGATAGGGTACAAGTTGAAATTGATATAGTACATGAAGAATTTTCCATTTTATATTGGTCCACTAATACTTATAAGCTATCCACTAATACTTACAAGCTATGTCTAATTTTTCATTAACCAAATGTTTAAGAGGTTCCACTAATCCATTTAATGATTATATGAGTACACAAACCACTCCTAGTTACAATGAGTGCACAAACCATTCCTGATTGTACCATCTTCACATTTTCCGAGATTCAGATCTCAAAGAAAGAAATAAGAATATTTTTAAAGAAAGAATAATTTAAGCTTACACTGTTTACTTCACAATGTGAACAATTACAATGATTTCGTTTACCCATAAATAACACTTAGCATAATATGATCGTTATAAGATAGAAAGAATTAGACCATCTTTATCTTGAATCCTTTTTATATAGCTTTTGTTGCAACACTTTTTTGGCTAAGATATGATATTTGCTTTGTCATCTATAAAAAAAATCTTTTATATTTCCTTGATTAGTGCTTTGACAAGAAGCTTCATTTGGATAGTCATTGTATGCTTCTTTTTGAACTTTTGACTTTAATTGATAGAACCCATTTAAATAAGATTGCATATCTAACAATTAATCAAAGTGAAAAGTGAAATTGTATTGTTCAAATATGTTGTTTCCATAACAATTTCTTAATTGTTTCTCATATAAAAGCTTCCCACAATTGGACATATATACATTGTAGATATTGTTTCAAATATGTTCATATCTAGAAAACTTTAATTGTTATAACTTATTACAAATTTATTTTAGAATAAGAACATATGAGAAATATTAGATCACTTGTCATGAAACTAGTGATACCAATGAATGGTCTAGAGATCCTTCAACTAGCACAAAACACGCATTAGAAATGTTTAGATAATAAACTCTTATTTAAACAAGTAAGTCACATTTAAGTTTTGTTATCATCAAAACAGATAGATAGTTTACTGGGATTATACCATTTAGATAAGCTACTTGGATTAGACCATCTATAGCCTCAACAATTGTTTTCTTTTTTATGATCACAAAAACTTTAATAATTAAGTATATGAGAGATAATGCACAATAGAATGATGGAGGACCATCCATAAAACAACATAATGGGGCTTTAATAGGATCCATGACTAAGAGGATAGAAGAGGCTTTAAAAAAAAAACTTTATTGCTTTAGAGTGTATAATACTAGAATTTTTCTTCTTTCTTTTTAATCTTAAACAAATTGTATAGGTGTACATTTTTTCTTAAAATTGAAAAATTTGTAAAGGCATGAGTGGGGTTGGATTTGGGTCTCAATTTGGGCTTGTAAATTTAGCCAAAACTCATTGAAATAAGCGTTCAAGCATGGAAGAGGGAGTGCTTCTTCCTGCACCTCCATCCCTTCTTCAGCCACCCCCATAGTAAACGTGCTTTTACTATTATACCCCTCAGTAAAATAATATTAAAAATGTAAAACTAAACCTAATTTTACCCACCCACTTTACTATCTCTGGTTCCTTTATCAGCAGCAGAAGGGTGCGGCGGCACCCACCCCTCCATTCACGTTCTTTTTCTTCAAACGCCCAGTAGCCTCCATTCTCGCCCAGCAGCCTCCATTCTCGTCCAGCAGCCTCCATTGTAACTCCAAGCATTGAGCCTCTTCATCCAAGGTTAGTTCCAGATTTTTTTTAAAGCATTGTTCCGTATCACAGAAATCTCTAAAATCCGGTAGTGTAGTTAGGTTCCGTATTCAAGTAATCCGGTAGTGTTTTTCAATTGTTCCAAATCCGGTAGTCTATTTTGAATAGTTCCGGATTACATAGGTTTCGGATTATATAATCCGGTAGTGATTAATTAGTTATATAATCCGGTATGTATTTTTTAATTGTTGGTTCCGGATTAGACAATCCGATATGTGTTTTTTAATTGTTGCTTCTGCATTAGATAATCTGGTATGTGTTTTTTAATTGTTGGTTTCGGATTAGATAATCCGGTATCTGTTTTTTAATTGTTGGTTTCGGATTAGATAATCCGGTATGTGTTTTTTAATTGTTGGTTTCGGATTAGATAATCCGGTATCTGTTTTTTAATTGTTGGTTTCGGATTAGATAATCCGGTATTTGTTTTTTAATTGTTGGTTTCGGATTAGATAATCCGGTAGTATTAATTTTAGGCTAATCCGGTAATGACTTTTTTTGGAGTTTCACTTATGCAATCTTGTTTAGTTTATTTTGTTTCCAGTTGAAAAACTTTTTTTTAGATTATGTGCCATGGTTCACCTATGACAGATATGGCTAAAACAAGAGGTGGTGGATCTCAAGGTCATGATCGAACAAGACCAACGACATCTGTCCGTAGAAGAGATCGAGGTGTTGTGGAGGAAAGAATTGGTGATGTTAATATTGATAATGACAATCAACAAGAATTACATGATGATAGGCAAATGGACCAGGGAGAAGGGTTTCCTGGAGGACCTTCTGATATGTCTTTGCTGGTAAATTTTGCTGACCATGTTGCTGTTAAGCTTTGGGATGGTGAGGTAAGAACAAAAAAACCTTCAATTAAATTGTTTTTGTTAATTATTGTTTAAATTGATTTAATTATATTAAATATATACAAATTTTGTATTAGGATCGGGGAGAACTTAAATTGGTATCCCAGGGTAGGAAATTACGTAAATTTGGGATGCCTCATGCTGAGATTGAAGTTCTTATACAAAATTCTGGATTATTTAGTCTGTGCAATATAAGCTATGAGGTGGGGGACAGGGGGTTGATTTTAGCCTTTGTTGAAAGGTGGCATGCTGAGACAAACTCCTTCCACCTTCTTATAGGTGAGATGACCATCACACTTGATGATGTGTCATCTCTTTTACACCTCCCCATTTTGGGTCAATTCCCTACGTATGTGCCCTTAGAGTACAACGGAGCTGCAACTATTTTAACTGAGTTATTAGGGGTGGAGGAGACTCGTGGGAAGGCTGAGATGAGGCAGTGTCGAGGCGTCAACGTACGATTGAGTTGGCTTCGAGATATATATGCGGAATGTTGCGCTCAAGAGGCTTGGGAATGACACCCATAGCATATCTGGCTAATTGACAAGCACATGGTAATCCGTGAGTCCGTCTAAGTACACATCCACAACATTCACTATCAAACCCCACATCATTGACCCGATCAAACTCTTCAGCAATGAGAATCAAAGCATGTTTAGATACAAAGCCAACCAACATCTTGTACAACTGCACATTGAATGTGTGTCCTATCACATGTAGACTCATTTCAAAGGATGCCTTGATTTCATTATGTTGAAGTATAATAACATGCTTGATAGCATCCCAACATGAGCACAAGTCTCCCATGCTATGTTGTAATATTCGTTTCAAAGACCAATGAGCTGATTCAACCCTGTATAAGTATAAAACATAAAACAATTAGACGTTATAATGAATTAAACAAAGTAAAGGCATTGATATACCTGTTTGATGTTGTATTTCCCAAATGCATTAATGAATCTGTCCAACACTTTACAAATTTTTCTTTGTGCGGAATAATCCATGTGTTCTTCACATATTCAACAAGTAATGGCCACGGTGAACAAATAGTTTCAAAACTTTTAACAAACTCATCAAATTGAGCAATATTTGTACAATCAATGATAGTCCTCCATGAATCCATCACAACTTCCCAAGCCTCGACAGAATCAACCAACATTTTACACTTTGCTTTAACATTCTTATTGATATGAAACCGACAAAGAAGGTTTCTTGCTTTAGGAAACACAATATTGATGGCATTCATCAAAGCAAGATCTCTATCACAAACAATGACTTCAGGCCCCACATGCGATGTCAAAAGTGACCCTCTAAATTTTTGTAGTGCCCATATGAAGTTCTTTTCCTTCTCGCTAGATAAGAATGCAAAACCAGCAGAAAAGGACAAACCTGTACAAGTCACACCAACAATCTCAAGCAAAGGCAGTCGATACTTGTTTGTTTTGTAAGTCGTATCCATCAAGAATACAATGTTAAATGCATTCAAAAGTTTCACAGCATCAGGATGAGTCCAAAAAATATCACTAACAATATTGGAAGACTCATGACACGTACTCCAGTGAAGATAGTTGTCACGGTCTAACAACATCATTAATTGTTGTAATTCAGTTCGTGGTCCTCTAACTGATCTCTTGTATGAGTATCTTGCATTGTATACTTGCTTTATTGTTGTCATATTATCCTCATTATTCTCCTTCAAAGTACGTAGTATGCTACTCGGTTTAACCATGCTTTTAGTCATATCAACAAGCATGAAATGTTCATTCGCTTTTAATCTGCCCGCATATGGATGACCAACTAATGTATCATACAAATCATGATTATGAGTACCACATATTACCTTAAGTACCCAACCTTGACCCTTTCCAATAGGTTTACCTCGCAATTTAAAGGGACATTGACATTTTCGAGTACCAGTTACAGTAACCTCCAAACCATCCTTATACTTTCTGTAACTACCCCCCCTTTCACAACCTAACAAGACATATGTTTTTCTCCCTTGCTTCCCATTTGCTATGTCAGACCTAATAATGACAATCACAAAACTAAGTCTATAAGCAACCCTACGGACCCATTCAAGTAAGTCTTCTCGCGAAGGAAAAACCTACACAAAGTTATTCCAACAATATTACAAAAACACTTCTTCAAATTATAAAGCAATAAACATAAATAGAATGAAATTTTATTCACCTCATCTGTTGTAAAATGAGTACCATAATCATCTTCAACTAATTCATGTTGATGAATAGAATTCATTAATTCTTCCATATATATCATTTCTACTTCATCCGATCTTTTTGTAATCAATCCAACCTCCATGTCCATACTTACACCTTCATTCATAAAACATAAATTTCTATTTTATTCTAATTTTCATAAATTCAAACAAGTATGCAAAATAAAAACAACATTCAATTACCCTTCCGGATAGTGTAATCCATAAGTAAAATAGTACCTTCCAGATTAGATAATCCGTAATGCATTTCACAACTTCAAAGTGACTTCCGGATTATTTAATCCATAAGTCAAATTAAAACAGCAAATTGCATTCCGGATTACATAATCTGTAAGTCATATTTAAAGTTCTAAAATGACTTCTGGATTACGTAATCCATAGTTCATTTTAATGTACCAGATTATACAATCCGGAAAAGTGAATATCTTTGTTCCGGATCCGGTTTACCCCAGCTTTAACTAATCCGGAACAATTTAATATTGTCTTACGGATTGTGAAAACATTCCGGATTATAGGGGTGGATTCATTGCACGGATTATACAATCCGGTGATCTAGCGGATTAACCCAATCCGGAGAAATGTGTTTAAAGCACGAAAGACTTACCTGAACGGAAGAGCGCAGGGAAGACCACCCACCACAGCAACAGCACCACCTCCACGGTTACCACCACCACCTCCACAGTTACCACCACAAGCACCACCGGCAAGCACCAAGCACCAAGACCAAACACCTTCGTTCTTCGTTTTCACTATGAGTAGAAAGTAAAACAAATTTTCTATTTTTATCTTTTTTTACTGAAGGACAAATTTGGAATTTTAAAAGTATATGGGGGTGGTTGAAGAAGGGATGGAGGTGCAGGAAGAAGCACCCTGGAAGAGGAAGATGGAGCATAAAGTCCCACATATATATGTTAAAAGCATGTAAGAGATATTACATTTGAAAATAAGAGGATTTTAGCTAAAAAAAATAAAAATATTAACAATGTGTTTCAAGGTAACTGAAATATTATTATTATTAGCGGGAACACAGGCACTGACGTGCCTGTGTATCCGCATTTTTTATTTTTTTTATTTTTTTTTATTTTTTAAAAACAATTTTTCTTAATAACATTAAAATGAGAAGTTAAAGAGTAGTGGAGAGAGAAAGTGGGAAGTAGGTACCTATATAGGTTATGTGTAGGGAAGAATCATAAAATCTCTTTCTTAAATCAATTTTAATAAAAAAAAATATCAGTTTAAATCAGAAAAGTAACGTACCAAATTTCCACTCTCCTCCTAAAGTGGTCCACAAAATATTAGTAGGCATGCATGACTTTATATACCCACTGATCCAATTACCATAAGGATAACATCCTTCAAAAAAATGTTCACCCCAATTCACAAAAATTATGTAAGGATTTTACCTGTGAATTGTTGTCATCATACTACTTTACTGTTACATATGCAAAAATCTAGATGTAACTTGATTTTATATAGGAATATCCGTGCGTATAATCTATATGAAAGTCCTAATTTATCTATTAATTTATCTATGCATCTAAATTCGTAAATAATTATCCGTAGATAACTTTTAAATTTATTGTTGTAAGGTTAAACAAAAATGCCAGGAAAAAAAATTAATCTCATAATTAACAACCCAGGGTCGTTAATATAATAAAACTCATTGAGCTTATAAATCGATTCAACTGCAAAATCACATGTACAAATTCCGAACTTAGACTTATGTACTCACCCGAGATATTTGGAGATATAACCATAACTAAATATGATTGATAAAATATTTAAGTATTCAAATAAGGAAAATATATCCAAATAACTTGGATAAACAACTAATAACTATGTATGATATTTATTCATAACTAGCAATCAAATGAGTATTGATATACAATATTATTTAAGTACTTATACAACCAACTATATCTCTTAGTTATTAAGTTTTTATTGTAGGGGTCTAAAAGTCTATAAATAAATATATAGTAATGGTAATGAGTACTTACTCAATTCCTTCACTTAATTTCATATACTTGATATTTTCAATCATTCTTATTAACTTCAACATCGAAAAATCTGTTGCAGATACATGTTTTTCAATCTTCATCAAAAGTTTATTGTCCACATCTCAAAAGATGAAGCTCAACTTCGCAATAGATTAAAAAAGATATTTCCAATATTTATTTAAATAAATATGTCTAGGAAAAGATGGATTTAAATGATAAACGGAAAATGGTGACGAATATAGTACTCCATATATTTTTTTCGTGTTTGGATATAATATGACTTTGATTGAAGGCATTTTGAAAAAGTATGTGCTCAGAATATTTTGTTTAACTGATTAAATAATTTGTAATAAATAGAAAGAAATGTATAATTATTTGTCTAAAATTGTTTTTAAAAATTAAAGTCGATGATTCAAATACTTTTTATGAAAAATAAAAATAAAAATATTTATGCTAACATAAATTTAAATTTTATTATATTTTATTTTATAGAAATATTTTTGATATTTGTGCATTGCAAGTAAGATATTTTGTTTCATAAATTAAATTTAAATTTAACTTTCTAATTTCGTAAAGTTTATTTATTCATTTTATTTTCAGATATATTCTAAATGAAACAATTTTTTTTGAAAAGTCATAATACACTTTACCTTCATACAGTCCATGAGTTTAAGTTTGACCTGTTGAACTCTTGTCATCTCAATAAAAAGTGATTCCACTACATCTTAGACTTATGGAATTAAGTTTTTTTTTTTCTTTCGGTTTCAACATTGGAGTTGCACTCGTAATCAAATTTTATCTGAACTATTTTTTTTAAAAAAAGGGTTATTTCTTTCCTTGACATACTTCCTAAGTGAGGTTAAGCAATGATGTCTTCCCATCATTATTCTCATCCATTTACTTTCTAAACAATATTAATAAAAAAGTTTTGATCTAGTCTATTTCCCATGCTTAAAGAGATATGCTTAAAGAGATAGTTATTGAAAGAAATTGTATTAATGGCCTATACCTCAATGTATAATTTATAATTTGATTACAATCAATCTAATAATCAAGTAATAATTAGATGTTATTTAAAAATTAAATTACATCCTAATTATCATGATTAATTAGGTATTGATATGTATAATTTTGTGTAAGATGGAAAATCTTCAAGACACTTCTATTCGTATTAACAATATTTACATACAGGAATTCCACCCATTAATATGAAAACAAATAAAAATAAAACTATTTGTAAATTTCATAATTACTTATATAATAATAAAACTCATAATAGTAAGAATTCTAATAATACTTGTAATAAATTATATTTAGATATTGTTTCAAATTCCCAACACTCTTTATAACCGTTGCTATTAACTCTGATATGCCAATTAGTCTTTCCTCACTATAGGAAAAAAATATTTTAACAGAGATTATTTAGCGGAGGTTAATATAACTCTATGAATTGATTTAATCAATGGATGTTTTTTTAACTTTTATTAAGTTCTAAAAGTTATTCTAAAACCTCAAGAAAAATAATACAGGTTTTTTGAACATTCTTTAAATTTCAAAGGTTTATTTTAAAACCTTAGTAAAATAATGAAGGTTTTTTTAACCTCCGTTAAATTTCAAATGTTTATTTTAAAACCTCAGCAAAATAACAAAGGTTTTTTTAACCTTCGTTAAATTTCAAAGGTTTATTTTAAAATCTCAGCAAAATAACAGAGATTTTTTTAACCTTCATTAAATTTTAAAGGTTTATTCTACAACCTCAGTAAACGACGCAGTAAACGCAACACAAACCAAAGCAGAATCACATTTCAGCTAAACATTAGTAAGCCCATCTTTTGAGCTTCTTCCACAGCATGTATAACCCCATAAAACTCAACAACCAGAGCAATCTGAACTTCAAGAAACGCAGAGATAGCTCCAATAAATTCCCCCATACTCTCACGAAAAATACCTCCACAAGTAGCAAGACCAAGATATCCCCTAACAGCCCTATTGTTAATTTTAACCCAACCTGGTGAAGAAAACTTCATCTAACAGAAAGAGAACGAAGAACTTTACCAGTTCGAGTATTAATACCAAAAAACTTGATCACATTGAAATCCAACATATCATTCTTCATTGAAGCTTTAGACGAATTACCCACTAGACGGTTTAAATCTTTAATAACTGAAAATGCCGTAGAAACCTCAATCTTATCCTGAAAACGAACATAATTTCTCATACAGCATATCATCCAAATAGAAAAAGTTATCACAACAAGCTTAATCAATTTAACCAAAGGACTACCATCACTCTTAATAAAAGAGAGAAGATCATCCTTATTAGAGAAATGAGAAGTAAGAAAAATCTGTCGAACTCAACTCCAAATACGCAAAGCATTAGAACATTCAAAAAATAAATGTTGAATAAATTCCTCATGATAAGCGTACATATAGAACAAATATGCAGACCTTTATTTTGAATATGTTGATCTGTAGGAAGTCGCCCACGAAAAACTTTCCAAAGGACAAGAGTTTTGGAAGGTGAAAGATATGAAGACCAAATAAATTTACCCCAACCACATGGAACTCCTGAATCCAAGAAAAAAGTCCTAGCTAATTTAAGAGTGAAACGATCAGACTCATCTAGAATCCAATTAGGAATATTCTATTCTGCCCTAACCATGATATGACTAAAAAGATATGCTGTAAAGACAATGAAATATTTCAATCACCACCTACCCAAAACTGAGAGACTGTATCCGGAATGCTAGCTCCATCAGATAATCCTACAATATTTGCTAACGAAGTAGTACCACACCATTTATCATTCCAGAAATTAATAAAAGAACATGTACCAACAATCCAAGAAGTATAATCAAGTATAGTAGAATAAAACTGCTTAATTTCAGGCCAAAGAGATGAGGATCTATAAACCATTCGAAACTCGTATTTTGATTTAAGAACCCTGACTTTCAAGAGCAAAGACCAAAGTTTGTTGCTATAAGCAAAATTTCAACCAAGCTTAAGAAGGTATGCATTATTTTCATGGTGAAGGTTAATAATCTTCAAACCTCCATTCTCAAGGGGAGAACAAATCCTAGCCCAATTAATAGTAGCTATATCTTTTTTCAGTATATCACTAGTCCAAATGAAATTTCGACACCACTGCTCAACTTGCTTAAGAAGAGAGACAAGCCATTTATACAAATTAAAACTATAAGCTAGAAGACCCGTAATCACTATTGACCAACTGAATACGATCCATCACTATTTACCTTTCCAAGAAGCAAGCTTCAATTTGAATTTATCAACCAAAGGTTGAAGAAAACGACACCTTGGAGCACCAACAAAAATAGGCACTCCTAAATAAGTGAAAGGCAAACAACCATGACTACAAAAAAGAATACGTTGAATTTTGGTGACAAATCTTGCAGAATTATCCATGGTGAAAAAACTACTCTTAGAATTATTAACATATTGACCCGAAAAATCACCATATGTTTTAATAAAAATACTCAAATTAAGAGACTTATTATATGCCCTACAGAAAACAAAAATGTCATTCGCATATAAAATATGAGAGGGAGTGAGAAAACCTTGCGAGCTAACCATATGTAGTATCTTCTTATCATTCACAAGCTTTGAGAGACCTCCACTAAAAACTTCCTCTGCAAGACAGAAAAGTAGAGGAGACAAAAGATCACCTTTTCTAACACCTTTACTACAAGGAAAAAATTTCACCAAACTGTCATTTATTCTGATAGAAAGCATAGTTGAACGAAGAATAGTACTAATCAAATCGACAAACGAGGGGTGAAAACCAAAGCGTGACAAAACTAATAGTAAAAAACTCCAACTCATAGTGTCGAAGGCTTTGTGAATATCATCATTGTAAGCCACATTACCTCCGTGAACCTTTTTAGAAAGCAAGTTAATAGCTTCAGAAGAAATACCAATACAATCATGAATCTGTCTGCCCTGCACAAACCCATTCTACAAGAGCAAACTGATTGCCAAAATCATGAAAATAATCTTATATTTAAAATTGGCAACAACAATTGACCTGTAATCTTTAATGAATTCAGCATCCTGAATCTTAAGAATAAGAAATATCACATTAATAATACCGGGTTATTTCAAATATTAAAAGAAATGTTATTAAAAAAAATTAGTCAAAGCTGTAGTGAAAGGGATATATATGCTTACTTCACTTTTACCTCATCACCTGAGATAGAAAAACCACATTTTTTCTATAAATAATAGAAACTAAGATAAACAAGAAAAAAGAAAATATGCAGATATTTGTAAACATTTTTCTGGAAGACAAAAAAAAAGTTTTTTACTTTGTTCAAACATGAAATCCCCAGTGCCATATATTACTCACACTATCTATATATCTAATCACTGAGAAACCTGTTGCATCAAAACTGTGGACAAGTTATCATCAATAAAAAGCATATTACCAAAACTGGAAAATGAAATCCTTATTATATATATAATCTTCTGATAATAAATTAGCCAAGAAGCTAGCAAACTAGAAAGCTATATAGCTAGCAAAAAGAGCATCAGAGAGAAGCAGAGAAGTCTGTTGACATATACAGCAAGAATTTTTCCCCTTGCTTTGGCAGTGAGGGCTTAATGTAAAATCTTAAAAACTGAAGTTAAATTTGGCAGTATTTCAGAGGTGAAGAAGGGAGAAAGGGCCAGTTTGTTTCGCATGAAGTGACAAAAAAATTTGAAGGAGTTAAAAGCTAAATCAGGTAATGAAGAGGTGCTCTTGCGTCCTATTTAAACAATGGGTCTTATATTCTCTCCGGTTTTGCAGCCTGCAGCAATCTGCACTTTGCATTTAAAGCTGTCTTTTTATTTAATGACCGATGCAGAGAAATAATGATGATCGCATCTTCTCTTGTGAAACCCCTCGTCCTTTCAAATTCAAGCAACTGTGGTATATACATATATATGTATTTATGCTTTTTGTTTCACTTTCATTGACAGCTTCTACCTGTCTCTCTCTCTTTCTCTTTGCTGCTGCTAGGTAAGTCAGATAACAATTAATGAGTTATGTAGATTTTCCAGGTGTTGTGGTGAGGTGAGGCTCCTCCATGCCATTAATATGATGATATTTCTAAGTGGCTTTTGAGGCTGCAATCTGCCTGTATCTTCTGTGTTTGGGGAAAACTGATTTCGGGTCAGAAACATGGAGGGATAAGAGTTTTCAGGTGTCTGGTAAAACCTCCCTCCTCACTTCTATTCAAGAGAGATATCATATCATATCATATCATATTATACTATTATATTATATTAAATTGTACTATATTATACTTCAGCATATCCTTCAATTTTTCTGTAGTTTCTACATGCTTTGGTTTGTTTATCCTTCTCAAAACTATCTGATAAACCTACTTTTCCCTCTTCTGTTCTTCTTGGCAGCATCAGGATGGAGCCACCTCATGTGATGTTGGGAGGTGAAGAGGAATGTCACAGCAATGAATCTGGATGGACCATGTACATTGGATCTCCCAGAGATGAGGAGGCACATTGTGATGATAATGAAGAGAAGGGTTATAGCCTGGATTATGATTATGAAGATGCAGAAGCTGATCCAGATGTAGAAAGTGACGATTCTATGGCTTCTGATGCTTCTTCTGGGCCGAGTCAATATGGAGTAATTAATCCATTGGGAGGTGGCTATGATGGCATCACACATATTCAGCAGCAGAAGGAGGAAGTGAAGGAGAAGTGTTGCTCAGATCAGAAGAGAATAACAGCAAGTAAATCAAAGGGAAATCAAGTAGTTGAAAAAAGGGTTGAAAAGAATAAGATGGTTTTAATGAGTAGTAAAGGTAAGGCTCCTGCAGTTTAGAACCCTAGCAAAGTCAAGGTGAATAATACCTAAGGTGAGGAATAGCTTATTTTCTTAGGTTTTAGTTTTTTTGCGACAAATTACTATGTTTCGTTACAAGACTCTTATGATATTTAGGATTTGAGCAAGAAAACATGAATGTCACATTTATTTTCTGCAGCATGCATGTGTTAGTGAGTACTTGTGCAAATCTGTTTAATTTCTAATACCCATTTCTTTTTCATGTGTATGAGAAAAATGGAAACTAGGTCATGACGTGTATGAGGAGTTTCAACAGTGAGTCAAATTAGTCAATAAATCAGTTGTTGAAATAGGGGAAACCAAAATTCTAAATAAAGTATTTTTTATAAACAAATTTTATTTTTTTGATAAGGACATCTTAATAAGATATTAGATATTAGTAAAATTTAATTGATCTTTGTAAAGTTAATATCTTTTACTTAGAAGATATCTTTGTCCTTAATTAGAAAACAAGAAACTGGATAATTACAAATTAAATGTTATTTGCTATGGATTCACATTAAGGTTGCATGATATATCTAACTAACTTATCATGATTCTTGTATTTGAAAGTTAATATGTTTGGGAGTTGTCAGTTTTGAAACATAAAAATCACAAAACATAAACCCAAATAATATTTTAGCTGGGAAACAAGTAGTTTTATTCAAACACCAAATATTCATTCATTCTTCTTCTTATATCATGGTACTTATTGTAATATTTATAGTTTTATTTATTTATGGATATCCTTAAGTTAAGATGGATAAAATAAGATTTTCATGATCACTTGGATTTATTACTCATTCACTGAATCATAGTGAAATTTTAAGAGTCCTGTTATATTAAGTGAATTATTTCATATGACATGTGAAAGAAGTCCTAGGAACAGGTTCCAGCATCAAATGTAAGAACATATTGCCAAAAATGGGGGGAAATCATGGAACATTTGACACTCTTCAAAATTTAACAAGCATTTTTATTAATTTTTATTTAATAATTTAATTTATATTTAAATTAAATAACTTAATTTAATTTTTTAATAGTTAATTAATGATAGAGAAAATGTGAGTTTTTTTTTCAAAATCATGGATGAAATGCTTATTGGACAGGGTCGATTTCTATTTAGAACCATCGCATGTAGATAACCAACTACATCGTCATATAAATAATCATAATTGTACCGGTTGACATTTAGATAATCATAATTGTACCCATAACAATGGGACAAATTTTATAAGTTTTGGCATTTGATTTTAGCCTATTAGTTGTTCAAAATGTATTAAAATAAAAAAAATATTAATAACATTAAGTCCTACGGAAAATTAAGAATGACAATGTTGAGTAGGTCATTCAGGTTGGCTCGCAGTTTGTTACTAAAAAATGCAGGATGGACTCACTAATTTAGTCTGCTGACCTGTTTAGGTCCGTCCTGTATAATCCGCAATTTGTGCGGGCTAACAGTGGGACGGAGCGGGTTGGCCAGCTATAACCCGCATAAATAAAGAAATATTTTTAAAAAAAAAAAATCATACTTCATTCATCCATTACTGCAGTGTGAAATTTATTTTATTTAAAAAATAATAATTTAATGTACTAAAAAAAAGAAAATTTTATTTTAATCATTTAAAGGAGTTAGTTTTTTTTATTAACAATAAAAAAAAATCATTTTAGGGGTGATCCAACCATGTAAAAAATCACACAAAAACGAATAACTCCTCCTTCCAAAAGTTTGTCACTAACCTCCTACTAGAACAAATAGAGTCTAACCTACCTAAATAAATCACTTATGTTTAATCGAATACATACAAATCAGGAGATCCAAACACCAATCAGAAAAGAAAAAAACAAGCAGAAGGAACTTTACAGGTTACTCAGGACCAGACCTTTAGTTGAGTCATGGATGTAATATGAAGAGTGACAATGAATTTAGTTTTAAGTAAGTCTTATATTTAAAATCTATTAATAAAAAAATAATATAAATAAGAGATTTCAATAGGATAATTAAAAAATTATTCATCTTCATTAAAATATTTTGTAGCAAAACTTTGATAAGATATTCTTATACATTTACATACATATATATAGGAAAAATAGATGCAAAGCAAAAACTTTAATTATTTTTAATCAATTCTTCTAACAACCCTCATACTTAAATTTATATTTTTGTCTTAAATGAATGAATTGAAACAAGAATAAAATTTTAATTTTTCAGTAGTAGTAATAAAAAATTTTATAATTAATGAAATTATAATTTTTGGAAATAAAAATATTTTTCTTATGCGGACTAGTCTACGGGTTACCTCTTATGTGGGACAGGTTAGTGAAATGAGCTCACACTCCGTGCGCGAGGCGGGGCGGACCAGCCCGCATTGTCACCCCTACATAAAACTAGATAATACACCCTTAATCACAACTCATATGTTAATATTGACACAATAGTAACGGGTCCATTACAAACATATAAATAAACACAACTTCCAAGAAAAAAGGTACGTCATTATTACGCATTTATTGCACTCAACATCAAATATTGACTACTCACTTGAGCGTCGGAGCATCTTTTGTATGTGTTCTTCAGACCGAGAGCCTACAAAGGAAGAAGAACTTGACTAAAGTAGAGAAACAAGAACAAAGAAAGGAAGGACAAGTTGAAGGAGTTTGAGAAGTGAAAGACGAAACACGTACCAACCAACCGAAGTAAAAAAGTGAATTGTTCGATGGTTAGAAGTTCTCTCACTCCTTTTGAACAATAATAATAATAAATAATAGTGACATATAAAATGTTTTACATATTAAATAATCTAAATCAAGAATAATTATATTTACATAGACAATCCATCAAATTAGTGACATAACGATATCCAAATGAGTTGAACTTAAAACATATTAATAATGCTAACTGACTCTAAAGTTAGTTTGATGGTAATTTTAAATTTATTTAAGCTAGTTAGTTAAATCAACACTGATTTAATTTATCTTTAATATTTATTAAAATTAATGTTAAATTGATCCATGTTAATTTAATCTATTTAAATCAGTGTAAATTAAATTATCACTAATATAATTTATTTTTAATATTTATTAATATTAAACTATTATAAGTAATACTAATCTTCTTTAATTTTAATATTTATATATTTTTTCAATTAATATATAGTTAATATTATTTCAATTAATATATAATTAATATTTATTTATTTTTAATATTTATATTTATTTAAATTAATATTAATTTAACCGATGTTAATTATATTTTTTAATTATTTATTTAAATTAGTATTATTTGACAATTATATAATTATTTTAATATTTATTTAAGTTAACAATTGACACCAATTTTATTTGTGTTAAATTCATGTACCTCCCGAAGATAGAATAGGGATCCTATAGTTCTTATTAAACATGACAAAATTTTGTGATTGTGTGAGCTGAATAAGAACCACTAAGAGTTTTGGACTACATTATTCTACTTAAGTGTACAAATGTCCCTTCATCACTTGGTTTTATTTTTTTATATAAAAACTTTTATGTTAAGTATTATTATGCAACTTAACTTGACATTTCAGTTAGGTTGACACTTCAAGTAACAACAATCATCTGTCATCATATGAAAAAAGTATTATTAAAAAAGTACAAAAAAATATGGGGGAACTAGATCAAAACTTATATGTTAACAAAAACGATACATAGGTACACAATACCTTTTTTTTATCAGCAATAAATGAATAAAATTAAGGGGATACTTAAGGGGTATCCCAACCCATGTACCACAGCCACAAAGTTACACTTCCACAAAAGAAAGTATAACCAAAAACCTAAGCCTACAAAAGGGAATGTCAAACCCAAACCAGCACTTATAACATAACCAAATGACAGAATCAATAAAATAACAGCACCCAACACCCAACTGCGCTCCAAAGAACAACACGACAACACCTAAAAAATCCTAACACTCTTCACCAGTTTTCCAAGCTGCTCCCCACGGCACCCTTCAAATCACACCCTCTCCAATTGAAACCTTCATTTCTGCACCGACCCCCCCCCCCTACACATACGAATTATAGCAGTCCAACCAGCCAACCAGTCCACCTTGACACCAAACAACAATTACGTAACCCGACATAACCTAATCATAAAGAATTCTAAGAACAAACTAGATGGAAGCTTATTATACCAATGAAATGATTCTATATAAATAAATGTCAATTTATCAGCACACACATCACTTGATTTTATTTACATAAGATAGAAAGTTCTCTTCCATTAAGAATGAAAAGTATATCTTCCACCCAAAGTTGTTCTTGATGTTGATGTTTAGTTTAATGTCCTTCTCCACTAAGTAAGCATACATCTTGATAAAAACCTAGTTCAACCTCCATCTACAACCTAATTTTCTATCATAAGTATAATATATCTAACAGAAAGTATAAAATAATTTAAAGTATATATAGAATACTTAACACAAATTATAAACTAGTTAATATAATACCGTGTATAAACTTTAACTTTAAATTTAAGAAGATTATTGTACTGGGTCTTTAAGTTTCTCTTGTTTCAGGGTGTCACAAGAGGTTGAATCAAGTCTCTCTTAGAGTTCAAAACTTGATAAGAACCCACTTAGGCTACCAAAGGTGTCAAGAAAAGTTCACTTTAAGATACAAAGGTGTAACATAACTGACAAGACACTAATATTCTAAAAATGTGAGTCTTGGTGGTCTTTTAGGCTGAGAAAGGATGGTTAAGGTTGCAATTAGAAAAAGGTTAAGATGTTTAAGGGATTTATTATGGGATATGAAGGCTCTTAGAAGGCTAGAGGTGATTTAAGATAGGTTCTTGGAGAGTTATTGAGAGAACTATGATGATAGGTGGTAGAAACAATAAGTTGGTAGAGGTGATGTTCTTAGTTGATTTTCTTGGTCTTTTTGGTGGGTTCTTTGTTGGGGTTTGTTGTAGATTAATGGAGGAAGGGCTTAAGATTTTTTTGATGAATTTTCGATGTGATTTGAGGGATGAAAATTCAAAAAGATTGAGAGGTATATGGTGTTGAAAGAAATGGAATTTCTTGATGTAATCTTGGATTATGTTTGGTTGGGTTGGTGGTCAAATTGTTTTTTTTGATTTTTTTTGTGGTTCTTGTCAATCTTAGGAGGTGGAAGAGGTAAGGAGTGAAAGTTTAGTATGAACACAATTAATATGCAAGAAATTGAATGGAACAAAGCAATGGAAGATATTGAATATGACAAAAGTAAATGGAATAGGGAGGTGATTGCCTTACCAAGTCTTTTGGAACTTTCTTAGTACTCCAAAAAGACAATAGAAAGACCACTTAGAAAAACTCAACTAAGTAAGCAACACTCACAAAAGAATAGAAAATAACTCTAAAGTTAATCAAAGCTAAAATGATTTTGTATTTCTAAAGTGTGCTTTACAAGCTCATAAGGTTTCCTATTTATAAGGTCTTAGCTATAATGTGAGAATTGAATTTCTACCCAAAGTGTTAAAACACCTCATATATTCCTATTCTACCCTAAAATAAGTTATCATAGGAATTACTATCCTATTCTCTTTTCAAGCTAATATGTTTACACGTGGGAGGTTTTCTTCTATTTTATTTACATTTTTATATTCTTTAACTTGTTTTTTTTTTTTTATATTTCTTCTCCAAGTGTTACTTTAATTAAAGATTCCATTTTCATGATCACATCAAGACTTGTGTTCTTGATGGTTTTTTTTTATTGTTTTGTTGAGTGTGTATAAAACTTGAAAAATATAGTGGTTTGGTTTAGTTAGTGTAGTTGGACAACTTGATGAAGTATAATTATAGAGTGAACCAATATAATTTGATGTTGTCTTCTCTCTCTTTTGATTTTTTTTTTTTTGAAATTGATAAGTTGTGTTTTATTGTTGAAAGTTGTATGTATTGGATAGCCTAACTTATCATTTGTAATATTGATATCTTGTTAAAAGATTGAATAAAAGTTTTATTCTCTAACCTTATATATGAATAACTTCTTCCACAACTTGGTTTTGAAGTTTGTAAATTTTGTATGCCTTAAAAATTTATGAATATTTAAGCATGATGTTTTCACCACTTCTAGAGTCAACTTTCCTAAGACTTTCAATATAAAAACATTAACATCCCAAAGGATAAAAAGTAAGATATACTATGTTTTCTTCCCTATCATAATTTATAAGAAGTATTCAACAAAGATAGATATTGTATAAATTATACTTTTGAAAATAACATGTATTTATTGACTCTGAGATAAGTGTTAGGAAGTTGAATTATTATTAAACATTATTCTAATAATTTCATGCAATGGCTTATTTTTTCTATCCAGTACACCATTTTATTGTAGTGTTCTTGCTGTGAAAAATTGTGATCATATAATTGTTGAATGTGTTTGTTTACAAATTTTTCTCCACATTTACTTACGGAATAAATAAGTCTTTTTATATACAAAATTTATAAAATATTTCCAAAGACTCATCCTTCAATAATTTTTTTTAACTAATATTCATAGAATATATTCGTCTTTAAAAGCGAGACATCTCCAAATTATAATATCATTATTAATTGTTATATAATTATGCAAAAAAAGGCAAGTTTAGCATATTCTTTTTATTGAATATCAATATGAAACGGTTTTTTTTCTTAAATAGATTAATTTTATTTAGTTTTTCTGAAATAGATAAAAAAAAAAGAATTATTCAAGAAATCAACACAATTACGACGATCCAATTTTGAAATAATTTTTTTTATCCAATTCAGAAAATATGAAATGAATTTATATCAATTTACGAAAAAAAAACATATAAAACTAATGTAGGATCATAATATTGTTTATAAGAAGTTAAATTTTGAGGTGAAAAAATGGGGGCAGAGGAAATGGGGAAAAAGATGGCATTTTCCTTGAACTGAAATGGCTTTGTTTTTGAACCTTACAAATTGTAGTAAAAAAGCGTGTTCAGATCACGACAAGTATTATCTGAGAATTGAGGGTAGTAATAGAGAACAAAGGACATGGTTTTCTCTTCATTACGCAGATACTTGAGTATGAGGTCCCAAAGCTCCAAGGTTCAGACATTGTATGACCACTGCAAAACCATCTTTTCACCCTCTGGAACACCTCCTCCTTCGTCCCAGGCTTTGCAGAAGCTCTCTTCGATTCTGGGTATGTCTCTTTGGTTGTTCTCGAAGTTCAAGTTTGCATTTTTTTTCTCCAATCGTCCTCAACGTTCTGTTTGTCAAATTGGGCTTTCGAGTCTTGGGAACATTGTTGGGTGAGCATGGTCTTTTACGATTAAATTAAAGCGCTATGGTTGGTTGGTTTTGATTTTCTAGATGTTGCTTTACATTGTAATGCATGAAAGTTCTATGATTGGTTTGGTTTTGAAGAATAAAAATGAATATACTCCTAATTAATCTATGGAGAGAAAAAAAACTGAGCACAATGGCGAAGAGCAATACAACTTTAAAAATGTGAAAGCTGCGAATTTTATTGCGACCACCAATTAATCTAGGTTATTTTATTGCAATGTGGGTATTTCTTTTTTTTTTGTAATTAATAATTAATCTAGGTTATTTTACCTCTTGGAGAGGTCCAAGATGAATTGTGGAACAAAAAAGTAGCTTTGCCCGTTTGTTTTTTTGGGGGTTGAAAAGGGTGTTTCGAAGAGTAGATTTGTGGGGAATTTGGCCTGTTGCTGCATTCTGATGTCACGGATTTTGGGCAATCATTCAATGAATAGCGAATATGATGTTGGTAAATTGTTGTCACGTTTGATCTGTTTAGCGAGATGAACGTTACCACTATTTTACTTGTGCATATTAAGAGGGTATTTATTGTTTCTGCAGAATTTTGTAAGTTGGTGATTTCCTATCTAAATCCAGATTATTTTTCATATATTTTTGAACTTTGAAATGCAGATGTTGCGCTGCTTTGGATAATGGAATCTTGATTATTGTTAATTATTCGTGACTTGGCAGACACTGTTCAACCTGCTGATGTTGGCCTTGAAGAAGAAACTGCAGATAATGATCGAGGGCATGGCTTTTTTGGTGCTAATGTACTTAATAGAGTAGCTCGATGGGCTCAACCAATAACATATTTGGACATTCATGATTGTGATAGTTTTACGGTGAGCTTTACCACTTTAGTATGCACCACCACAGTAAGACAACTATTTATATTAGCTCGGTGTTGTTGTTAGTTATTGCATATCAAAGTCTTTGGCTGGCAAGTAGTTTGCTCTGCATCCGAGCCTAGATTTGTTTTCTTGTTTGCATGAATAGTGGCTAAAACTGCAATGCAGAAAACCAAGAAGAAAAGGCGAAACCGTAAGCGGTGCCATTTGAGCACTTTGTACTCCTTTTAACTGGAATCAGGCTCATACCAGATTTTACTTGTACGTTGAATGATTGAAAATATTTTAAATATGGTTTTATCCATTTGCAAGTAGTACACAAACATGTTGCCCAGTTTCAACCTCTTCTTGGAAGCAATATGTTTTCATGTCAGATTCTGCGTTAATGTTGGATGGTTGAGCAAACGAGTTAAGATGTCATCCTTTTGCAAGTAGCACATAAACATGTCGACCAGTTTCAATCTCTTCTTGGAAGTGTAATATTTTCATGTCAGATTCTGCGTTTATGTTGGATGATTGAGCAAAAGTGTTAATATATCGTTGGTTTTATCCATTTGCAAGTAGTACATGAACATGTTGGCCAATTTCAAACTCTTCTTGGTAGCAATGTTTTAATGTCAGATTCTGCGTGTATGTTGGATGATTGAGCAAAACAGTTAAGATATCATTGCTTTTATCCTTTCATGTCAGTATATGAACATGTTGGCTAATTTCAACGTCAGCATAGTAGCAATATGCTAACCATCTATCTTATTTTTTTCTTCCCTACTCCAGCACTATGATGTCAACATTTATGTGTTTGTATGTATGCTGTGTTAGTAGGCTGCCTCTGCACTGCTGCAAGCCTGCTAGCTTGATGTCTATATGTCCGTGTTATGGATTTTTCATTAGTCTTGCCTTCTCGGTACTAGTATAAGGTGTTTATTGTACGGTTCATTAGTTCATATATAGCCAAACTGTTCATTATATTTTGTGAATTGGTTTGTCATGACATTTTCATTATAATTGTTTTCTTGCGATAATCTAATGTGTGTAATAAGATTTGGATTTAAAAGTAAGCAATGTCAATTGGTGCAGATGTGTATATTCTGTTTCCCAACTTCTTCAGTCATTCCACTCCATGATCATCCTGGGATGACTGTATTCAGTAAACTTCTCTATGGCTCTTTGCATGTGAAAGCTTATGACTGGGTTGAGCCTCCCTTCGTCGTAGAAAGTAAAGGACCTGGATATCCTCGAGGTTTGACTTGTATATTTCATTTACTTATGGCTTTCTTATTTAGTCTCCTTGTTTCATTTTTGCCTCTTATTTTATTATTAATTTTTATGTCTGCTGTGTTTTTGAATAAGGTGAGGCTGCCCTTATTAATTTTTCATTGAAATTTGAAGACATTGTTCCTTATATTGCACAGCACATATTATCCTCCTTAGGAATTTTATTGAGACAGCACGAGTGCTTTATCTATACTGAGAAAAAGAAATCAATGTAATAAGCAGAGTAGATTTGATATCCTCTAATAACAAAGATATGATACGGAAATATATATATATATATATATATATAATCTAGATATTCTTGATTATATAGGATCAACTCCTTATTTCTATAATTATAACAAAACCACATTCTCAACTTTTCTCCCTTCAATATATGTTCCAAATTTGCTTGTTTCCACTCTCCAGAGCTAAACAAACCCATCCATGATGCTTTTAATTCATCTACACATGCTAGAGTCAATTAAGCCGTTAAATTGAATGTCTTTTCTTATTTGTCCAACCATAAGACATAATTGTGCAACATATTCTCTTCCACTCCTCCCTTTACTCTTCAAGGATTAGATCAATTTTTTGCATTGTACATTCCAGAAGCCTCTCTCTAACAACATGATAAGATGGATCTTTATAGCCAACACCATATCTCCCAATCATCTCATATTTTTGCAAAAGTCAGATTCTAATAACATTTAATAGAAAGACATTTGTGTAGAAAACTTCAACAACTTGACCATCAACCTTTTCTTTATCCCACCTTTTATACAATTGATTTAAAGTAGCTTGAACACCATCACTAAATTTTGTATTTCCTTTATTTTTGAACATCCTCCCACTACTTTAAGTGGTATCCACTCCTTCACTTTGCTCATCAAACTCTTCAATGTTATTCAACCTTCTTTCTTCATTGATGCTTTCTTAGCCTCTGCCACAATTTTTATCATTACAATTTTAACTTCTAGCACGAAGGCACAAGGTTCAAAATCATATCTAGTACTGACCAGATGATGCTTGAATATGAAAATTCCTCTATTAAATGTCTTTAAACAATTTAGATGTGAATAGGGCTTAAGATGCAACATGAAGCAGAGGTGGCCAAAGATGATGTGTGAGATATAATCAAACCCTAGAGGTACGTTTGAAGTTGCTACCCTATGATATATGTTTTCAAAACATAGGATGACTACATTTCATTCGGTTTTTGTGCCCAACCATGGACTTAGTGACTCAAACTCAAACTCACAAGTTTACCACAAGTGAATTGGGTTTGGTCGAGTCTACTTTGAGTTCACCAGAAAATGAGTTTGGAGACTAGTCTACTTGTGGACAATGAGGAAATTCGTATACTTGTACGAGATATTGCACACATCAGCATATTTCAAGCCTTTCATTAATATCTTTGTTTATGCTTGTTTGTCCATTACATTCTAGGCACGAGCTTGTTGTTGCGGTCTACTAGGATGTACATTACATTCTCTCTATAACATCCATCATGTTGATATGACATGATTCGAAGAATACAATCACTCTGTTAGTAGTCGGATTTTTAACCCTTGAATAGAGGTGGTTCGTTCACTGGTTGACTCTTGTTTTCCCTTGCAGCATTTGGATACTCTTTATGCTATGCAAGGAATTAACCTAAGAGGCTAACTTTGATACCAATTGAAAATAACAAATTAGCTCTAGAAGGGAGGTTTGAGTAGAGCTAATAAAATAATAGTTAACAAATTTTTTCGTAAGAGCTTATTAAAAAAAGAGTTGGTGCACTAGCAATAGATGCAAAAATTAACACTTTTAATTTCTATATTGGTTCACCGTAATCTGAGGTGTGTCTAGTTCTTCTTTACAAATCGTAAAAGGTTTTGCTGATCAAATTTGATTACAAGTATTTTATTTGTTGTCACTTTTGGCTAGTACACAAAGTTACCCCTGACTATCCCAAGTGCACAAAGTGACTATGGCTATCCCTTTATCTCCCCCTAAGATAAAATACAAGTATTATTTTACATTAAGCCAATTTTGGCTTTTTCGAGTACACACTGTTACTCCTCTTGACCTTGTAACAAAAGTTGTTTAAAACTGATTACAAGGATACTGTAACTAGAGATATGATTTATAAATGCTCCTTGTATGAGAGAATAGATTCACACAATGAAGGTTTCACAAATATTGTTCACTCTTTCTAAGTCGTTTAGTAGACAATCTCATGATCTAACACATAGGAGCATTACGAGATAGCAATAAGTTTACATATATCACTTAGAATCCTTAGTCTTTTCTGCATGAAACAGAAGTTGTTTCAAAGTTAGGAAACTATCACTAGAGACTATCAAGCAATTCAAAATTGTATCTTGTTATATTAATGTGTATAATATGTCTACTTTTCATGCTGACATTTTCTAGATTTTGTCTTGTATTCACGTAATGTCTAGTCTTTGTTTAGGCTTGCAGTGTATCTACTCTTGCAATGTGTCCAGTCGTTTGCACTTTTGGATAGACTATGTGTACCTTTGTCTAGCGCTTTGTATGTATATAATTGTCTAAACTTTTGTTGCGTCTAATGCTTCATGGTGTAACATTGTCAAGATAGTGTAGATTTAGCGCTCCATCTAGCATGGTCTAAACCTCACGTAACATTGTGTAACCTTTGTATTCTTTTGTGTAGACTTTGAACTTTTGTATGTTAGACTTTTTTTCCCTAATACATGCTAAGTAACTTTGATGGGTTGTCGTAGACAAGATTGTATTGATTGATAAAGGATTAGACTATACATGATTAGATCGTCTACCCATGTATTAGGTCGATTGTGCCTTAAGTCCCTTGTCTGTTTAATGGCATATTCATACCTAAAATACATTTTAATGCATTTTCATTCTTAAAATTACTCAAGTATAGTTCCTTCAATCAAAGTTATTGCTGTCATTTTGGGGGTTTTCTTCAACACGGACCGAGAATCATGTTAGTGTTTTGTAATTTAGTTGCAATGAGGAAGATAAAAGCTTTAAAGAGGCATGTAGACCTCATCTGACGGCTTTATGTTAAAAAAAAGTCCCCTAACAGAACAGGGAGTGCATCTGTCACATTTTTATGGATTTCAGGGGATCTTTTGTAGGGTCAAAAAACAGAGATGGTACGAATGTAATGTTACCCAAAAGGAGGGGGTCCTAGTGTGATTTACTCTACATATTACGATACAAAACCCAATAACTTGTTGCTATTTGTTTCATCTCCATTATCCCTTCATTTGGTTATTTCGGGTGGAGAGTTGCTGACTTTTTTATATTCCTTTCCCCTTAGTTTACTGATAAAGCGGAAAAAAAAATGGCAGTTGATGCAAACTTGCAGTGCCTTATGATCAACTTAGAAAGTGATTAAAGTCCTCATAATGGAATTGCTTACAAGTAATTAAGTAATATCATTATGCTATGTTGGTGATTAGTTTGCTAATTCGGTCATTGAGAACTTAAATATACATTCTTATATAGAACTTCAGTAGATCTTTTGAAATTTGACAACGTGAAAATCATCATGTAATGGCTCATGCATTCCGCTCTACTGTATCCATATATTGAACCTACTTGTTAATTGAGTTTTTTTTTCTCTGGGGCAGTTAGACTAGCAAAATTAGCAGTTGATAAGGTGTTGAATGCACCGTGTGAAACATCAGTCTTATATCCCAAACATGGTGGAAATCTGCACTGTTTTACAGCGGTAACACCTTGTGCGATGCTAGACATTCTCACTCCTCCTTATGCTGAAGAAGAAAGGAAGTGTACTTACTATCATGACTATCCTTATTCAGCATTCGGTAAGTAACTGCTTAGTAATATTGCTTCTTTTGTATACATCATACTATATTGTAGTGATCAAGGTTTCAATTGCAGATCATATCACATGATGCAATTGTTACATGATTATGGATTGCATCAGCCACAATTGACCTGCAACAGCTTAAAACCTTCTGTGCTATATATCATTGGATCAAAATAAGTTATGATTAGGGAATGAAAAAATTGAATTACAATTCTTAATTCTGAAAATATGTTGATGCCCTTATAGAAATTAGAATTCTTTTATAGAACTCATGCATTTTTTAGGAAGTGAGTTAAATATGGATTTCTACGAGTGATTTTCTTGATGCCTGTGGCTCTGCAGCAGCTGGAAATGCACCTGTATGTGATGGGGAAGAGGAGGAATATGCTTGGCTCGCAGAGTTAGAATCACCTAGTGATCTTTATATGCGTCAGGGGGTATATGCTGGTCCAGCTATTCAGCTCTAGCTCTGGTTGGTCACATTAACGCGCAAAATACAGGTATCCAATATTGCACCTGGAAGCTACACACAAGAGGATCTAAATTGCTGATGGATGGCATGTTCTGTTTTATATATGCCTCTTTTTTCCAATGCGTTTGAGCAAAGATTTTGATAAATAAATCTGTAGTTTCTTTGCTATAAATACTAGTGGATTTTTTGTTCCATACTATGTTCCCTCATCATAAAAGTTTTAGATGTTCTTTCCTTGCACATTCTTATAAGCATCATTAGTTTGTGTTCCATACTATGTCCAAAGTCGTGATGCATTTTAGGGGTGTGTTCAACAATTTGATGTTACTTGTTCACCATGTTCATTATTTGTTGAATATGTAAATGACATATGGTAAATCCACACAAGTAAAAAATTGTTAATGCGTGGATGGATAATGAATGCATTTAGAAAATATGACAAGGAATAAATATTTTTTATTTGTATGTCTTACGCTAAATAAATGTCAAAATTGTTTTTGATTATATATTTAATTTGCAGGGTGAAAGCTTCTCATGGGAACTTCAAGAGAGTTCTTCAAAGTAGTATGATAGATTTGTGTAACTTTTGAGATGCAACTAATAACATTATAACCTTGTAGCATAATGAAATTAAAGTATCATTTCAAATGAGTCTTTATGTTGTGGGGGCATTGATAACTATCGTTTTAGTAGTCAATTTAAAATGATATTTAGCATAGATAATCATGATAATATAATTGTGGTTAGATGATCCTAAATTGTCTCTTAACGAATCTAATATAATAGTGAAATTAGTAAATCACAATTCAAAATATATCGGTAAGTGATAAAAAAATTAGCAATAACAATAAATTAAAGGGGAGTTAGAGTTTGTTTAGCATAAATTAAAGTTGACTATTGACGAAATGTGTTAGTTAAAGACAATTGAATCTCATTAATGAAACACGAGTGTACTAATTTATATAGTACCTTATTGATTTGTCTCAATGCATATTTATTCATAAGGTTTTTAATAATTTACTTTTTGAATCATGCATCTAAGAGATTATTCAGATAACTAAATAAGACTTCAATTAAAGACATATTTGAATTATTAACATGTGTTCAAAATAATTTCGAAAATAACAATGAAACTTAGTAAAAGATCAAATATTAGTACCAGATGTTAGTATCAAAAAGATCAAATTTTTAGAGACTAATTTAGAATCTAAAATATTAGTATCTAAAACTTTGGTAGCTAATTTAGATATCAATTTATAATATTTTATTAATAATAGAAACTACTTTAGATACTAATAATCTTTTAGTCTCTAAATTAGTATCTAATTTAGTCAATATAGTGACTAATTATTTTTTGTCTCTGAATTTAGTTATTATTTAATGATTTTCTTGTAATGATAACGCACTAAATATTCTTTGAAACAACAATCACTCCTATATTTTTTATCAACAAAAGAATAAATAAATGTGAAGCATTTTAAGGATGGTCCAACCCTATTACAACCGACAGTTATGAATATGCATAACCCCAAAAAAATACTCTCTGGAGGAAAAAAACAACAGTCCCAAAATAGTTGTTCAAGACAACTAAAACATAGCTAATCTAAGAGTCAAATATGTACAACCAAAACATATAATTCTCATCCATACTCAACACAACGTGACTCCAATCAAACCACACAAACTTGCACATCATATGTTCTCCTTGTATAACTTCACCAAAACAAATAAGTCACCCTTACTATAAGAAACCTTCCAATTAAGACTACCTCTGCATTACTCCAAAACTTTCCCCCACTTTTATCTTCATGGTTTCCTCTTGGAGTGTTCTTCAGCCATCAAGGTTGTTTAACTGTAGACCATAATTGCAACTCTCACTTCTAGATTATCCTCCAAGAAATGTCTATCTTGTGATCTTCTAAAACCCTTCACATATTACATTTAGCGTGCATTTCAACATCCCAGTAGGATGCTTATTCTTTCCCAAATTTCGGCATTCCTTCATACACTATCCTTGCTAAAAAAGAGAACATTTCCCTCCTTTACATAGCAAAGGGTCAGTTATAATTTTGTATGACATCCTTGGCATACCTCCAAACTTCCCATATTTAACACCTCCCTTTCAAAGACAATTAAATACTTTTTCAAGCAAAGAAGGGGACAAAGATGCTAATTAGTGAAAGAGTAACTAACTAAAAGATAAAAAAAAATGCTTATAAGAAATGTGATAAAAAAAATTTAACAAGATTACTAACTAAAAGAGGTGTTATGTCTCAAGAAAAATACAAGATAATTTTCACTCTTTTATGTTGATAAAGAATACTACAATATTATAGGGGAAAAGAAAAAAAATAACATTTTCTTCTTCGTCTTTTTTCTTGTTCTAAGCTCCCTCTTAACTTGTTATCTTCTTCCCATTTAGACTTAATGTCTTTAAAGTTTATCTTTCTCTCCCTTAAGTAATATTAAAAAGATGATATTGGTCTAACTTTTCATAAAAAATATATCAATTCTATAAATGATAAGTCATGCCTTATATGTGGGTAGATGCTTGAAAAAGAGATATACAACTAATGTTGCATGAAGAGCATGTAAGGCCTCTCTACACTTGTATGTGGGTATGTAACTTGTAAAAGAAGAACTTCTCCAACTCTGATAACAACTAGAAATGGATTCTAAACAACTCCTTTTTCTCAATATATATATATATATAAGATAAAAATAAATATTTGATTAGGTTGCTAATGAACATAATCATGTTCTTTCTCACAAACTAGAGTTTGTGAATTTCTTAAATATCATAATAACATAAAGAGTATTATTGTAGTTGCCAATCGCCAACCTTTCTTCTTCAAGAGATCATATATATATATATATATAACATAGGATCTTAGTCACTCTTAGCTAAACAAATAAGTATTGTTTGGACTTGGGTCACTTATGACTAAACATAGTATTGTTTAGAACTCAACCATAAATAACTTCGTTAGTACAAAGGACGTGATTTAAATGATCACATGTTTACTAACTAAAAGAGGGTCGTGTTTGAAGACAGACACAAGATACAAATAAATATTTGATTAGGTTGCTAATGAACATAATCATGTTCTTTCTCACAAACTAGGGTTTGTGAATTTCTTAAATATCATAATAACATAAAGAATATTATTGTAGTTGCCAATCGCCAACCTTTCTTCTTCAAGAGATCTTTTATTTATATATATATATATATATATATATATATTTAGTTGTATTTTTCTATGGTAGTCTGCATAGGAGAAGTTGATTACGAATTTAACATAATCTTCTTTAACAAATGAACCTAGGTAAAAATATCAAAAAAGTAAATCTTTCTCTACCTTCATCTTTTTCTAATTGCATATTATCAAGTTGCATCTAGTCAAAGAGGAAAGATTTTTTTAAACAAGCTAAAATTGTATCTAATCATATTCCATCAAAATTGATATTACAAAAATCTTCAAAAAATTTAAATAAAAAATTCAACTTTCACTTCCTAATACCCTAAAATTTCAAACTCTATAATTTGAAATACATTTCAGATTATATAATTTAGAAATGAGAAAAAAAAAACTTTGCAACTTTTACCGAATGATAGTTTTAGAATAAAAATATTTATGTAGGTGCAAGAATTATGGAGGTGGAGGAAGAAATTGACTGCATAATGTAATACCCTTGGTGGTAACATAAGCTTGTTCGAGAGAAATGTTTAAGTTCAATGGCCACATGTCAATTTTAACATACACACGACATTTTTACTAAAATGACAAAAACATCCCTGTGAAATGAC
Source organism: Phaseolus vulgaris (assembly GCF_000499845.2). Lineage (NCBI taxonomy): Eukaryota > Viridiplantae > Streptophyta > Magnoliopsida > Fabales > Fabaceae > Phaseolus > Phaseolus vulgaris. The sequence goes on from NC_023751.2 coordinate 29,120,753, forward strand.
AAAAAGGACCTTAAATGAAATGAGGATGTGGATAAAAAAATACTTCCATAAATTTTTTGGAATACATCTTCAGATTTGGATTTCCAAAACATATTTCTGAATTTCGGAAACTTTTTTTGAAATGTATTTCGAAATTTTGTGTTCTGAATTTTCTTTTCCAAAATATATTTTTTACATTTCAGATTTAATTTTTCAAAATGATATTTTGATTTTGGTTTTCGAACTGTATTTTTTGAATTCTGAATTCTTAAATACAAAATAAAGAGAGTACATATTCAAATTTACACAGTAGAGAAATAATTTGCCTAACTAATATAAGACCTCTTGAATTTCAGATTATATGTTTCAAATAGATTTTGAAACAGTCTATTGAATACTATATTACAGATTTATTATTTCTAAAAACTTATAGTTATTTTATTTTAATAATAATTTACGAATTAGATAATTAAAAACATTTTTTAAAATTATATTCAAAATTAGATAATTTACCATCCAAAAGATATGATGAATTTCATAATATAATCCATAATCATGTTTAAAATTTCAGATTAGATAATTTAAAATATTTAAATTACAACATTTGAAATATGAATCAAGATTACCCATATTTCAAATTTCATACTCCAAAACAATATTCTAAATTTCATAATCTCGAATTTTATTTAAAATATAATTTTAAATTAATTATAAAATATGATGATTACCATATCTATTTTAGATTCTATAATTTAGAACTGTATCTCAAACTAAATATCATGAATTCCACAATCCAAAACTTCAAGATTGTCTAAAATACAATTTCAAATGAACTATAAATATGATGCCATTCTGCAAGTATATTATAGATTTGCAAAAAGAAAGTATGAAAGTGAATAGAAAATAACATTGAAGTGAACTAAAAACATAACTATAAAAGCTTCTCCCTTCTTAAAAGGGGAAAGACCATTATGAATTGTTGCCGTAAAAGCAGAGAAACTAATTCACAAGTACTCTCTTTAGAAAATACTAAGTTACACCTATGGAACCCATCTTAAGGCTAACTTATCAAGTATATCTGAAAACCCCCAAAGGCTACAGCTATATCAAAACTCAGGATTTTCCTTGGTAATCAATGAAGGAAATTATTCCTGCACTGAATCATTCTAGAATATGTTTATCTTTTATCAGTTGTCTTCACTCTAAGGTGATCTGAAAGCTTCACCAGCATATCTCACACTTCCTTGTTCTTCAATTCGAAGAAGCTGAAAAGAAATTGAATGCATTTGTGGTGGAGAATGTATGTTAGATCATTTCATTATCATGCAAACCATCCACATGATATTAGCAATTCAATGCTAAAGAAGGATCAATGATACTTCATCTATTGAAAACAATATAAATGAAGTTTGAAACTGAGAAACATAGGTCAGCCACAAATGATCTCTAAGTTATTTTAAAATGTTCATGATATTGGCTGTGAGCTAAAACCTTGAATCAAAGAGGCAACACAATATTCCATTACCTGATTATACTTTGCCAATCGCTCACTTCTGCAAGGAGCACCAGTTTTTATCTGGAGAACAGAACATGGATAATCAGTCTGAAAGTTATAACACACAATTTAAAGTAGCTAAGAATATTTATTCACCAAACAAAGGATTAAAGATATAGAACCTGTCCACTGGCCAAGCCAACAGAGAGATCAGCAATGAAATTATCCTCAGTCTCGCCGCTCCTATGACTAACCATGACACCCCAACCTGCAGCCTTTGAGTCAAGTGCAGCCTGAATAGATTCAGTTACTGTACCAATCTGGTTAACCTGCAGTCCATGGAGAACAGAAACATCAATTGAAGTATTAAGTGCATTGAAACCTTTACAAATTCAGCCACATGCAACTGGTCTTTCATTAGTTTTGATAAGATTCAAATAAATACAATTATGTGAAAGCAAGCTGCAAAGAGGAAATGTTGGGTAAACTAAACTAAAGATAGATAGAATGAAATGCAATAATCCCATTACATATTAGCAATTAAGAATTATAATTGAAACAAAAATTGGGGAAGACTGATAACCTTTAGAAGCAAAGCATTGCAAGCCTTCTTCTTGATGCCCTCAGCAATTCTAATTGGATTTGTAACTAACAAATCATCTCCTACAAGTTGAATATCGACTGAAGAGAGCAGGGAAGTCCATGAACCCCAATCATCTTGATCAAAGGGATCCTCAATTGACACAATGGGAAAGTCTTTTACAAAGTCTTTATAGAGTTGACCTAGACTCTGAGCAGAGTGAACATGAGTTCCATCATTTGGCTGCTTCTTGAAATTCAAATCATACTTCCCATCCTTGGTGTAAAACTCAGAAGCTGCAACATCCATACCTATTTTAATCTGCACCATGGATTTTTATTTCCAGATCAGCACAAGTGAATATTCAAATTATGCAATTAGCAAAATGAAAGCAGCACCCACCTTGCCAGTATAACCAGCTTTCTCAATGGCATCCATGAGTAAAACCAACCCCTCCCTGTTATCCTGGACGTTGGGAGCAAATCCTCCTTCATCTCCAACATTACATGCATCTTGTCCATATTTTGCCTTGATTATCCCCTTTAATACATGATAAACTGTTCTACCAGAAATAATCAAGTTAAGTTATTGTCACCATATCTAGATCACTGCCAATGAGATTAAAAAAGTCGTGAAATGTATCCTATAAACAATATATAATATGCAATCAGGAAAATTGGTGTTTAGAGTAACCATAAAATCATATACACTAACAACATTTGCATGAAAACTAATATCTGAACTCGTAAAATCGCACTCACCATAATGATTGAGTTATTAACCAAAAAAGAAGTCATTAAGTTGAATGCAAAAGATAAGAAAACGCATGCAAAAGATGCATGATTACATGTCCATGCATACTTCCTCAGTATTACAGTCGGTAACAAAGAAATAGGTTTCTAACCTTCACTGCCCATGCGGAATGCCTCTGCAAACGAAGGTGCTCCAACCGGTAGTATCATAAATTCTTGCATAGCCAAATTATTTCCAGCATGACTGCCCCCATTTATAACATTAAAAGCTGGAACTGGCATAACAAGTTCCTTCGTTCCTGAAATCTCCTGAATGTGCTTGTACAGAGGCACTCCTTTTGCTCCTGCACCAGCTCTACATACACTCAGTGAAACTCCCAATATTGCATTAGCCCCTAGTTTTGATTTGTTGGGAGTTCCATCAATATCCAGCATAATAGCATCAACATCAGCTTGGTTCCTTGTTAAACACGAAATCATAAATGTCAGTTGTACAGCACAGCATGTCAAAAACAGAACCCCATATTTTTGTTTAGATTTCATGTAAATATAAAACAGGTTTCTTTTTTTCTTTATTTCAAAAACAATAACAACCCTAAAGAAGAAATGATGGAGATATAGTTCATTGAAAGCAAAAACAGTATCAAGAACCAAGCATAGCACTCCAAAAGTGGCATCCAAATCGCAATGTATGGTGTGCTACATACACCTAGTTCAGAGACGTTTGATCCAGAGCTGTTTCCACGGAAACACTACACACTGCTGCAGCATGACTTCAGGCTACCAACTTTTGTAATGATTTAAGAATCATTAATCATTAAGAAAAACACAAAATATGCCTTTGATATTGATTGTAAGGCTCTAGTACCAGTTACTTTACAAAGGCTCCAACAACTAGAATCTTCTTTTAATAACAGATTACTCAGTATCAAATGCTGGTATAAAGGAAGCATTGCATTTATTTTAGTTAAAATTATTCGTGATGTAAAGTTAATTATGTTTAAATGTCTTCTCCTAAAAAGTCAATTTGATGTAAAAGCAAAACTTCGGTGTAAAATCTTCAACCTAAAGCAAAAGCTATTTTTTACTACCGTAAGTCAAACCAAAATTTGGAGGCTAAATCAATTTTACGTAACACTAAAGAAACAAGTAACTTCACCAAAATCACATTTGACACTATACAAAATAAATCCTGATAAACCGTGATAACCAAACACACACGGAAAATCAGCTTTCATCCCTTATGATTCATTCCTCTCTCTGGTAAAGTTCGAGCCACCCTTGACTGGCTGATTCAATTTTACAAACTTTTTCTCATACATAAACGCAGTACTACTCTTCACTTTTCTTCTCTTCCAAACATTCCAACGAAACCTTCTGAATCTAGAATCTACAGCACAACGCTCCATGTTAATTCCTTCTACCACTCCACCTACCCTTCGTTCCTTTTGGCTTCTCTTTACTTATACGTTAAACAGTAAAATCAATAATTAACCAACAGAGAAACAAAGTCCGTTACCTAACGTCGACGCCAACGAGTTTCGGAGCCAAGACCTCGTTGATGTTCCTAACGGCGTTAAGAACGCCCTTCCCACCGTAAACGCTCTTGTCCCCATCCCTCAGCTCCAAAGCCTCGTAAATCCCCGTCGACGCGCCACTCGGCACCGCCGATCGGAAAAGCTCGTCCGTCACTAGATCCACCTCCACCGTCGGGTTCCCCCGACTGTCCACGATCTGCCTCGCCTTCACCGACTTCACCCTACACTCCCTCCCCACCGTCGCCGCCGCCTCCGCGCGCACGGTTAGGGAGCGCCTCTGGGTCCGGAAAGGGACGGTCTGAGGTGTCCGATGGGTGACGAAAGAGGAAGAAGAAGAAGAAGAAAAAGGTGTTTTGGTGAGTGCGCCGTTATGTGCCAAACTTAGCGCCATTGTTTTAGGAAGAGTGTTTGAATGAGATTTGTGAAATGAGAGTGTGGGTGGTGTAAAAGGTAACGCCTTTATTGTGTGAAGGAAGGTAGGAATGAAAGGGTAGGTGGGAAAGTCCGGAAAGGGGCGATGAAACTCACTTAACTGGAACAGAACACAAACCTTAAAAACAACGCCTTTCGAAGGTTGTTGGCCAAATCTTTACTCTGAGTCAGTAAGGTGGTGGCGTGGTAGGTGGTTTGGTTTCTTTCCCTGCATGCCTTCACTTTTGCGTTTTCTATGTTTTCTACTTCTTACAACATTATACACCTAGTCAACTGTCTTTTAAATAATAGCCATGGACTACAAAAACATATATAAAGTTGTGTGTAATTTTTAAATTTTGTGTTAAATTAATTTGATAAGTTATTAAATTTTCAAAATCTAGGAATAGAACAATTGTTAAAGAATATTTTTTTTATTAAAGATTATATATCAGTTAGTTCATCGATTAATGACATAAATAATATATCTTAAATAGTTTTGTAACTTAAATTATATAAATAATGTATTTTAAATAATTTTATTGTTTAGAATGTATGTATTTATAATTTTGTAATCAGTTTATTAAATAATATATCTTAAATAGTTTTATTGTTTAAATTATATAAATGATCTATTTTAAATAATTTTATTATTTAAATTATAAAAATTTATAGTTTTACACAATTTTGTATAATATAATGTAATTTTATAAAAAAAATTAATATTATATAATTTATAATTAAAGTAAAGTTGTTCAGTAATTTAGATTATTTCACCGCTCAACTTTTGTCAATTCAACCCAATTAGACTAGGTTGAGCTTTGTTTATAATTGGGTCAAATTTTATCTAATTCAAATTAACACACTCTTATACTTAGGGTGTTTCTTCCTACAACCCTACAGTTTTCTTCCTCCACCTTTACATTTTTTAAAATACCAAAATAAGTCTTATTATTTTTATTTCAAAAGGCATCATTGATGGCTTCCATGATGGTTATCCTTGTGTTTTGTTGGTTGATTGTTGACGCTAGGAGAAGGTGATTTATCCTTGTGTTTGGATTGATGTGAGAATTTGTGAGAAGGGGAGAAAGTGAATTAAAGAGGATGTGTGAGGATATGTGATGTTATTTGGATTGAGAGATGACATAATGAATTTGTGAGAATGATGTATTGAAACTTGTGAGTGATGTGATAATTAGGAAATAATTTAAAAATTATTTTAAAGATGTAAAATGTAAGTTTATAAATTTATCCTTCTTATTAAAAAACATTTTAATAATGGGTTATGGTATTTTTTTTATGTAGGTTTGAGTTAATTATTTTTTTTTCTAATATATAATATTCATAATTACTCTTATTTTGTAACAAAAATAGTTTTGTGTTAAATTTAAATAAATTTATTAAATATATTAAAATTTATGAAAATAATATTTATTATTATATACATTTGTTATTTTATATAACTATATATATTTTGTTGATATTGTAATTTTATTTTATTATTTATATTATTTATAATTATATGGTGTTATTAATAGTATAGTTAAATATTTTTGAAATTATTAAATAAATTTTCTAATATTTAAATTTGTATATTGTATATATAATTATATTAATAATTATAATAGTAATAAAATAATTAATATTATTCATATTTTGAATAATTTATATATTTTAAAAATAATGTACAATTTAAACCTAATAGCACTATAAAATTCACATATTTTCAGAAATATTATGAAATATTGACTAATAACATGAAAAAAAATTATATTTTATTTTTTATGTATAATTTTTTTATTTCAATTTATATCCAATAAAATAACAACTTTTGCTTATCATTAATAAATATCGGATAACATGAAATAATACAATAAATAGATGAAGTCATTACATTAGAATCCTAAATGATGTTGTGGCATGGGAATTTAAAAAAATTACAAACATAATAATGTCCAATAACACATTTAATTTAACCGAAAATCAAAATAAGTTCAACATAAATAAGAATAATAACACAATAAAAATGTAATTAATGTTGTACATTGCCTTGAAGCTGGTGAAATGTCTCTTCGATTCAACTCAAACGTGTCTTGATAGTGTTGATATCCAACCTCATGTTTAACATACTTTCATGTATATTTTGAATTCCCCCTAAATTTGTGTTAACATCATCGAATCATGAGGAATTTTGGGTTGAGGATGACCGCCTGCAACATGTTATTGAGACAATGGAATGTTTTCGTGTTCTTGTTCATGTTCGTCGTCAGACCTTCCAAGTTGCCACACACCATTGACCTCAAAGATACTCATTTTCTTCATGGTTTTTTTTCGAAGAAATTATTTCACCCTAACATGATTAATGACTCTCCCATCAAGTTCATGTCATATAGCAACATGAGAAGTGTGATTAAACAACCATATAGAAGAGGCATATCATTGTCACGACATTTTATCATGTATTGCATGATATAATGAGGCCAATTAATCATTACATTACTTTTTAGGGACCATACCATAAAAACATCTTCATGAACCAACTATAAAGTTGCTCCCCCAAGGACACAACATGTGCATATTCCCTTATAAGTATCCACATCCTTAAGTTCCATTTTTCATTTCACAAACACCAAGGTAGAAGGATATTTATAACTACTTACTTTTTATTCATTTCGTTCTTTAATTTTTCGAGTATATGACAACACTTACGATTCAATTCTTTTAACCTGGATGGGCTTAAAACCAATTACCAAAATTGCAAATCCGATTTCATTTCGGACACAACAATCCAGTTCATTCTTAGATCAATCAATTTGGTGCCCTATTACGGATTGACTTGTCCGTAACCCTAAAAATTACATTGTGGAATCTCAATTTCGCCCAAAAAATGGAACACCCAATCCGTAAACAAAAACAATATTACTTACTTTCTTCTTCAAACTCAAAGTCGTTGTAGACACCACCTAAACACCACCAAGTCGTCGAAAAATGAACCACCTCCACAAAAGAAACCACCAACAACAATCCAATGCACCACCACTCCTTGCCCTTTGTTTGCTCTTTGAATAAGGTGCACAACGATTGCAGAGAAGGAAGAAAGAAAGAGTGAGTATGCTGCTTTTAGGTTCTTAAAAAATCCCAGGGATACTTTTGTAATTGTATATGAATGTAGGGGTGCAGGAAGAAAAATGTAGGGGTGCAGGAAGAAAAATGTAGAGGTGCAAGAAAAAACACTCTTATACGGATTTAGTGATGAGTTAACATGAGATTCCACTCGAGACATACTTTTATACTTCTATTATAAACAAAAAAAAATCATGTTTTATATTAGTTTGAACAGTTTTTTTTATGATTTGACTTATTTACTTTCTTGAAACTTTAAATTAACAAGATTGTGTTATTTTTAATTAGGTTTGTTCCTACCAGAAATGAACTCGAGCAGTGCAACTCGTCGAGGATAGGATGTTCCTCGGGGAACGAGTTTTTAATTGGTCTCCGATGAGAGGAGGAGGTCCACCTGAAAAGGACTATCCGATGCTTAAGTCAATAGGTGCACAAAGATGATAAGTTCTTAACCGTATGAGAATTAAGAGTATGAGATGAGATAAATTATACTTCCTAGAGAGTTGATATTTATAGTGAGGTGGTATCCTCTTAAGGTTCATTAATTAGGTTGTTTTGCTCATGATGGCCATTGATAGCAATAAAGGCTCAGTTAGGGAAGTCATGTAATTGCCCCGAGCTCTTAGACACACAAGTCCCGGCTCAAAAGCCGAGGTGATCATTGGATGATGAAGCAATGGGTGAACAAGTTATCAAGTATCACAATTCTCGCCCTTAAGAGCTTGTGATGGAAGAATCGATCAAGTCGTTCCCGCCTAAATTATTTATTAATGAAAATAATAAAATGGCAATTAAACATTTTTTCTTTTTACGGTTTTTTCCCTTGTGACAGCGCATCATTGTCATGACAGGTGTTGTCCCATCACCTGAATTTTCCCCACTCTGTTTTTTCTAGAATCTTCTCCTGATATATTTCGAAAAATGCATCTTTTCGCATTTCTGCCTTTCCTGCTACTCTTGCATCCTTGCTTACTTGTGATCGTCGTTCTCAACCTCTTATTCAACAAGGTTTGTTTTTTGCCTCTTGGTACGCTTTCATGGCCTCCTTCTCTATACCTTCTTTAGTGAGTCCTCATCAAGTCAGACTTTGTCCAACCGTTCAGAGGGGGTCTCCGTTTCTATACAACCCCTACCACCTCACTCAATGTGAGGCACCGGGAAGGGGTCCTCTAGGCAAGTGGTGAACCCTAGCAAGGCTCCCAAGAAGCGTATGGATAGGTTTCACTCCATGCCCTATGGGAACTATCTTTAGGTCTTCAGGGAGGTGCCTGCATGCCCTTCGGAGTTTACTTCCCCATGGCTCGTGGAGGAGTTGGTTAGTACTCACAACCTCTATGCTGATAAAAAGAAGAAGTACATTAGGGAAAAAGCTTGTGATGCCAAAGATAGGGTTTATTTGGGTCTATGCAAGATGGCCCAACCAAGGTGTTAAGGGGAGCAACCTCGACGCCATCAAGCCCGAGAACATTCCCGATTCACTTGATTCACCCGAGCCGTTTCCCCACTCGTCATACCGAGCAATGGTGCACCTCTTGTTCTGAACTCAAGTTTGTTGAGATAACATTGTTAGGGTTAATTACCGCATCTGAAGTATTGTCCGTTTTGGAGCTTGAAATTCCGTCGCGGTTTTGTCCTTAAAAGGCGCCTCAGTGAGTTAAGAGAGGAAGATGTATTTAAACTACCCTTGACTTCGACTTCTAAACGATATGAGACTATATTAGACGCACCGAAACAAGGTTAATAATTGAAAATTACATTTTTTTTAAAAAAACTAAATTTTTCAAAATCTTAAACTCAATCAACCCAATCCAATTCAACCTGCTCAAAAAATAATTTAGTTTAACATAAAAAAAATACAGAAATTCAACCCAACATAATATTTTTTTAGTGGATAGATAAAGAGTTTCTTGAAATCCTTCCGAACTAACTCTTTATCAGTAATTGTTCATGTAGTTGGTCCTGAATTCGTTGATTCTCCTCTACCAATTGTTGTTGCATGTTTCTTTTGGAAAAGGTATTCTACGAGTGTTTTGAGAATATTGAGGAATGATGGGCTCATCTCAAGATTTGGATGAAAACCAGATGATAGTTTTGCTTTTAATAATAATAAAAAAAACTATTGCTTTGAGAAAAGGTTTACCCAAGTCTCATGATGAACAAGTTTTCTTACCAAAAAGGAATATTGTATTTCCAAGTGGAAAGAGTGGTGCCTTTAGGGATTTGAGTTTATCCTTTTCCAAATTCGAAATGTCGAGATCTGTAAAACCTTTTTGAAAATATCAAATATATATATGAGTCTATTGAATAGAAAAAATTAAACCTATGAATTATAATGTATTTGTAGATTTTTGGACCCCTAAAATAAAAACTTAGATAACCAACATATACATTTAGTTACATAGGTACACTAAAAAAAATATAATATTTGGATGGTTAAAATTATAATTTATAAAGATTAAAACAGTAAAAAGTGATATTTCCGACAATTAAAATATATAACTGTCACATGTATATTTTAATCGCAGAAAAAAAATTCCTCACAGTTAAAATATACATTTTCATTTTTTATATTATATTTTATTATCAGTAAAACTTATTGAAGGTTTTGAAAACTTGCCAAATATTGTTTAAATAATTCTTTTAACTATTTCTAAAAAATTTAAATTCCCAAAATTTATTCATTAATCACTTTTAAATTGTATTATTACTTTTGTATATAACGAAAGAAATATTATACTTTTATACCTAGCGAAACTACATTTCTACATTAAAAAAAGAAAAAAAATTTGTGAAATCTGTAAGAAATGATTACACATCCTTTATTTTAATTTTGAAAACATTAAAACATCTAACCTTCAAATTCAAAACATTAAACATATAATTAACCTTGAAACTTATATCAGGACCATTTATCATCGTAAGAAAACAAATACTTTAGTCACTATTAACTTTGAACTAAATATAGACTAAGTACTTAGTCACTACTATGCTTAATTACTCATTAATTAAACTAGTAGTGACTAACAATAAACAAATAGATTCGTTAAGGTGTTTATCAACATTTTCAGTTGTAAATTCATTGAGAATTATAAAGTGATCTAAAAGAAACCGTAACCTGAAATCTAAAAACTTGAATAAGCACGAAACACTAATTTGTGCAATCGTGTCGGTTGGTATCCCTTTGTGATGCATGCCAACTTCCTCACAAACCATAACTCCCTCTTCCTCTGTCCTAATAAAACAGTTACGCTTCTTTTCTCTACTCATCATCATCATCAAAATGTTCCGCATAAACAACACCTTCGTCGGAATCCTCCACACGCTGCCCTTCCTCCTCGGCCTTGCCGCCATGGGTGTCTCCGCCTACATCCGCGTCCACGGCGACTGCCACAAGGTGCTTCTATATCCGCTCTTATTCAGCGGCCTCTTCGTTTCCGTCGTCTCCGCGCTCGGCCTCGTCGGCGCGTTGTGCCGCGTCAACGTCGCCCTCTACCTCTACCTTCTCGCCGCGTTCTTCGTCATCATCGCCTTCGCCTGCTTCACTCTCGTCGCGCTCTTCGTCGTCACCAGAGGCCACCACTCCTCGCGCGTGGGCTTCACCGTACGGGATTTCTCGCCCTGGCTGCGCAACTACGTCACTGACGACCACAGCTGGGACGACGCCAAAAGGTGCTTCGTGAAAACGCGTGTCTGTCACGGCCTCGCCGTGGGCGGTAACAACGTCTCTCTCGTCTTCAAACACTTAACTACCACACAGTTTGGGTGCTGCAAGCCGCCGGTGCAATGTGGATTCAAACCGAACGGAAGTTCGTGGGAAGCGCCGCCGGAAGCGGGTGCAGCAGTGAACGGGTCTGATTGCAGGGCTTGGAGCAACAAGGAAGAGAAAATGTGTTTCGATTGCGATTCATGCAAAGGTGGGGTGCTAGCGAGCGTGAGGAAGCAGTGGAGACTTCTGAGCATATTCAATGGGTTGGTGTTTGTGCTTCTGAGCAGCATCTACGTCTTAGGCTGCTACGCCATCAGGAACAACCGATTGGACTACTCCAATTACACCGCCGAGAGAAAGATGAGAACGAGAATACCCTTGAAACCAATTCCCCATTGAACCCATGCATGCATCTCATGAACTAGTAGTACACCTTTTACTCTTTTTCACCACATCAATTTACTTATCACCTACTTCATATTTTTCGCTTTCTCTTTTTTCTTTGTTGTGTAAAATACTAAACAAAAATATCTACAAATTTATTTTCTACCTTTACCACCTCTTGTTTGTTTGCTAAGAAATAAAGAAACATGATAAAGAATGAAAAAAACAGCGTTGCTTTCATGGTAGAAATTAAGGGGAAAAAAATGTAATTACAGTATATTTTATGCCCTTAACACCCATTTCATCCGTTGTAAAATACTTGTTTTTCACTTTGTTAAATTGTAAAAAAAACATTATTCATATTTTATTGCTATTTGTTGAAGATGGATGAAGAAAGAAGAAAGGTTGATGAAGGAAAAATAAAGGTTGAAGAATAAAAAAATGAAGAGGAAAGAAAACAAACTAAAGAAGAAAAAAGGCAAAAGCTAGAAGATGACAAACGATAACTGGTAAAAAGAAAGAAGACTCTTTGATATTGGTAAGAGTTCAAGAACATCTTCCTTGTAAAGTCAAGATGAAGAAGAAAATAATTTGAGAATCCAAAGACATAGAAAGGCAAGATGAATGCAAAACTCTTCCACCAAAGATCACCAAGCCACACATCAAAATTCCAAAGTGCTTTGGTTGAAATGCCCCTAAAAGATATTTGGAGTAGAAAGTCAAAGTTGAATAAATTTTTTACGTATATGCTTATGAGACCACTGTGGTTAATCTAGCTGGTTTATAATTTCAAGTCTATGCTACATAGTTAAAAAAACTCAGATTGTGGACGAGGCATGAAAATGCCCATAAAATCGTGCCACTAACTTAAAAATTGTATGCATGAGATATTTATTTCTTCTTTTTACAATAAATAACTACACATGAAGCTCCAAGAACTTCATTAGGAGTCACAAAGTGTTCTTGAGTAACTTTAATCCCTTTGCACAGACTACTACTTTCAATCTGATGCTTCAAATATGTAACTTGCAGAGGCGACAAGTTCATAAACACTAAAACTCAAAATGTCAGCATCTGTTCGACTATGATGTTTTCATTCAACTCGGTTGGTTAATCCCATTGTAAGGAGTTTTATTTTAAACAACAATAACCAATACCAATTGATAAAAATATTATCTCATGAGTCGATAATCCTGCCCTCAGTGAACCTTTTTTCTGTAAAACTAAGCCTCCCACAAGAAAAAGGTTTTAAAAAAAGATTTCAAAGTACAATTCAAACTCTTCTATTCATATTTTATTTCCATCTCTACAAATGGGAATTAGTTATATACCATTTGTGCATTATTTTCTAATTGACGAAATATTATTCTTTTACAGTACCAAAAAAAAAGTTTTAACTGTGAACCATAATGACTCTTGAATAACATGACAGCTTTATATTTTAGAACTTTGGTTAGTTTCTGTAAGCTGCTGACGCAAAACCCTTCTCATGACTTTGTTGGAAGCCGTCCTTGGAAGAGATGGCTGTGGTACTACTTGAGAAACCTACACAAATGAGCATATATTTAGAGCACTAAACTGCTGTGATAATGAAAGAACTTGCTGAATAATAAAAAGGAGAAAACAGACACAGTATCATAGATGACATTGATGTAGTTTTCCAATTAGATTTAGACATTCATCTGGGTAATGTGAGATAACATTTAATGGAATTCTATATTATGCAGATTATTGAATTAAAACTCTAATTCTAATTGAAAAACAACACCAACAATACCATATGTGCTCTATGTAAGTTTTGTCCAAATAAGAGACTTAAACATGGAAATATGAAAAAAAATGTCTAGAGCTGAATTTGCTCTTAGCTGATCTATTCCTTTATATGAGTTCAGTAAAATGCAAAGATAAGATTATCTACACATAGGTGCTAGATAGGTGATACAAAAGATGGGTTAACCTATTCTAAAAAGGTTAACCCCCTTCAGATTAGTTAAGCAATTTTGACACTCCCTCTCAAGATGGAACATAAAGATTATATACCAAGCTTGGAACTAACGTATTGAATTCAAGGTCTATTTAAAAGACTGAGTCAAAATATCTGCAAGTTAATCATTTGAGTTGACAAATTTCTTGCAAATTTTCTTGGGCAACAACTTCTTCCAAATAAAACTACAATCAATTTCTATATTTATGGTTCAATCATGAAATACAGAATTGGAAGCTAATATGAATAGCTATTTGGTTACCACAGGATATTCTCATTTATTGTATCTCACAATTTCAGCTATGAAGGAACTTTTTATCCACACAAACTCATAAGTGAGTGTCAAAATTCCTTGACTTATGTTGTACATAGTAACGGAGGTGACCCAGATGCATCATCCACAAATCCTTCCTGTGGCAGCTGTGGGGAGGAGTTGCCCTCCGAGAGTGATTGGGTTCTCCATTGCTAAGGTGCTTTAGATATAGTTCTTTCAAGCGAAAACTACGCCTGCTGATGGCAACAGTGAGTACTGGGTTGTGCCATTTGACGAGACAAACCCAACCAAGTGTTTGCTAAAATTTAAAGACAACAATGGAGGATGGCCAGTGACCGTGGCCTCCGATGGACGACACAACATGGCAACAGATAGCGGTGAACACACTGGACAATGACAAATAGAGCAGAATCAACCTGCTCTACCCGCTCTAATAGTAATACCAACTTAAGAGTGGAAATTTGAAAAAAATGCCTAAGAGAGCTTAATTATCTCTTAGCTGATCCATTCATTTATATGGGCTCTTACAAGTAAAATACAAAAAGATATGATGAACTATAGATAGGTGCTAGATAGGTAATACCAAAAATGAGTTTACCTACTCTAGCACATTAACCTCCTTCACATAAGTAAAACAATTATCACAAAGAGAAATACTAAGCACACAATTTTTAACATACTCTCTTTTATTAACTGAAATTTATTGAAAATCATAAAATTTTATGGATCCCACATCATATTTAATCTATAATAAATTTTAATCAATAAAACAATGTATTTAGAAAGAGTGTATTCCTAGTACTCTTCTAATAGGAAAATAATCAGTACCCGAAACAGTGGATTTAGTTTCTTTTGGAGAGCTGAATTAAAAGACATCCTCAATTGGTGTAAATCTTGCTTGGAATTTGCATCCTTGAATACTACTACTATAGTCAACAACTCAGGTCCACCACCAGAAGGTGGTACTCCTATTGCAGCTGTTTCCAGAATACTGCTATCTACTTCATTGCATATGCGTTCAATCTCAACCGAACTCACCTGTCCACTCAAACAGCATGAAATGTCAGAACACACTAATAAAGTAGAATTCTAAAACTTTTCAAACTATATACAGAAAAAGACTAGTCTTTCTCAGACAGAGAAACCTTTTTATTAAGAAAGAAAACATCAATAGAATTGAGAATGTATATGATTGGAAGTACAAAAAAAATATAGCAAATTTTAGTTAAAAAGGCTTTAATGAAACAAGCCTCAACTACTTGATATCACCAAGATAAATATATTTTCTCTGTTTCAATGATTAGGCTGCACACTATCCAACTCATGCCACATATCCTTAGTAGACTAACATTTAATTTTGATGCATTCTACTAAGGTTATTTTAATATGCCAATTAAGTGACCATGATTTTCTCTCCCTACAATTTTCTACCAGCTATAGAAGATTATTACACCCTAGGGAGATCCTCTGCAATTGCATTTTGAATCTAAAATATTCAAAACCTACCAGTCTTTGCTTATATCTTTGTAAGAGACACCAAAATAAATAAATAAATGTAAAATGAGAATGAGACACGGCAGATAACAATTGTACCAAACGAAGTTAATACACGAACTCAAGAGGAATCATAGCATACTTGTATACATCAAAATCAGTGACAGAACATCACCTTGTTCCCAGGAACTACATAAAGAAATAGAGAATGTTTGCTTTTCTCTAAAAGAGGTTAATTTTTATTTGACATCATATGTTCATATTCATAAACAATCTAAATAATTTACTAATATCTAGGCAGGATGTTTACCTTGATTCCCCCAAGGTTCATTGTGTCGTCTGCACGACCATGTGCATGATAGTATCCTCTAGCAGTACGCTCAAATACATCCCCATGCCTCCGTAAAACCTGATAAGAGAAACTCAACTGTATAATCTCACATAACCCAAATACACAATTACCACGTAATAAATGGTATGCCCACCTTTCCATTCAATAGAGGCATTCCTTTGAAATAGACACCATAATGGTCAGCATTCAGCAGTGTATTTGATGCCCCAAGCATGAGGGAACCAAGAGCCAGCTCGCCTATTCCCGGAACATTTTGTGGCTGCAATAGAAAAGAAGATTGAAAAAATTTTCTCAGTATTATTAGTTTGCTCATGAAAAGTGAAGGGCCATAGATCATTTGAAATTTTATCAGTTTGTAAAAACTCAGAATCATATCTTCTGGAACTAAAACAATAAAATATAGACTCTCTTGGTCATTGCGAACTCAAAAATACAGTGGTCACAAAAAATCTTATGACTAGGATTATCGAACATTACTTATAAAGTCATGTCATATGTTACGTGCCTTCTTAAGAGTTGGCAAAACAAGATAGAGGTGACTCAAATAGACCTGTTTCTGTATTATTCAACAATTAGCCACCCAAAACAGAAGCACAAGAATTACAAAGGAATTCCTTCCTTTCACACAGGGCATTCCTTATCACAACAAACTATCCTTCTTATCTCAACACCCAGTAAGATAAGAATATATCAACTTTCTCGAAAAGTCTCAACCCTCTATAATGATTAACTACTTTTATTTTTAAACTTATTCCTATAATACACTTTCTAACCCCTCTCATTACTTCTCTTCCGAACATTACCTGCCGCTGCTTTAACAACATTGTCCTCAAGGTTGAATTTTGGAAATTGGTTTTGTATGGTAGAAATGTCTTCCCATGTAGCCGCTTCTAGACCTCTCTCCTGCCATTTCACTAGCACTTGTTTTATTGGCTGACCTTGGTGCTATATAATCCTTCTATCCAAAATCTGGCTTGGAAAACAAACTGAAACTTGTCCCTGTAGTTCATTTGGCAGTTCTTTCTCAACTGGGTGACTTCCTACTAATATTTTCAATTGAGATGCATGAAAAACTGGATGTATGCGGGAAGCCTCGAGAAGTTGTAACCCATTAGCCACAGATCCCACTTGTTTGAGGACAACATAAGGATCATAATAGTGTGCTAACAGCTTTAGGTATAACTGTGTAGGCACAGAAGTATGTCTATGAGGGCAAATATTTAGGTACACCTAATCACCTACTTTTATCTGTGATGGTTTCTTGTGTCAGTTAGAAAATTTAACCATTTGGTATTGAGCTCTCCAAATGAAATTTGAGCTGCTTGAGGGCTTCTTTTCTTGTCATCAAGTCTTGTGCTACAACTTCCATAGCCGTTTCCCCCAGTACAAATTTGGCCAATGATAGTGGAGATCTTGTGCAGTCAGCTACCCCTTGAAAGCTGTTGTTGTACCAATATTTGGAATGAAATTAACCCATGTCTTAGGTTTCTCTAAGCTGAAACATCATAAATATTTTTCCAACGTCCTATTTAAAACCTCAATTTGCCGATCGAACTTTGGATGATAAGCAGTACCCATTTTGCGTATTGTAGCCTGCAATTTAAACAACTCCTTCTAGAAAAGGCTCAAAAAGGTAGTCTCTATCACTAACAATAGAAGAGGGAATACCATGCAACTTAAAAAAATTCTGCAATAGTTTTGGCAATGAAATGGCCATAGTTGCTAAGTGTACACCACTACCAGGATAGCATCACAGCCATTTGATTTAGGAAGACTTACAATAAAATCCATGCTTATAACTTCCCATACTGCCATAGGAACAGGTAAAGGTTGGAGGAGGCCCTGAGGTGAAGATGTCTGATATTTATTCTGCTGGCAGACCAGACATGTTGCCAAAAATTATGTTATTGTTTTCTTCATGCCAATCTAATATACAGATTGAACTATTCGCCGATAGGTGCAAAAACTTCTTGAATCTCCTCCCATAAGTGTCATGTGATATTGATGGAGAAGTTTTTGAATGCAGCTTGAGGATGCTGACAAAACCAAACATCCCTTGAGTTGAAAGAAATAGATGGAATGTATTTCTGATATGTGTTTACAGTCTCAATTTATAGATTATTTACAACCTAATGAAGGAAAGAAATAATACGTAATTAAAGCTATACAAATCAAATCACTAAAGATATCAAATATGTCATAATAAATAGAGAATGGAATCTGCACTTAATTACGGAAAAATTATCTCCTAATTATGCAACACTCCCCCTCAAGTTGGTGAATGTATATCTATCATTCACAACTTGCAAGTAAGATCTTTAAACTATTTTGTGGGAAGTCCCTTAGTAAACATATCTGCCAATTGGAGTCTTGAAGGAATGTACTTGGTGGCTATTAGATCATTCTCCAACTTCTCCTTAATGAAATGTCAGTCTATCTCTACGTGCTTTGTTCAGTCGTGTTGAACTGCATTGTGTGCAATACTGATGGCGGACTTATTATCACACGCCAAACTCATAGGAGTTTCATATTTTATTTTGAGGTCATTGAGTATGATCTTCATCCATAATAATTCACAAACCCCTTGAGCCATTACTCTAAATTCTGCCTCTGCACTTGATCTTGCAACTACATTTTGTTTCTTGCTCCTCCAAGTCACCAGATTTCCACCCAAGAACTTGCAATAACCTGTGGTGGATCTCCTATCAACAATTGATCTTGCATCATCAACATCAGTATATACTTTCATGGACAAGTTTGCCTCCTTTTTTAATAGCAATCCTTTCCCTGGAAAGGCTTTTAAGTACTGAATAATTCTATTTACTGCCTACAAGTGTCTTTCTCTTGGATCATGCATGAATTGGTTAACCACACTAACTGCATAAGCTTTGCAACAACCTTTCCTTGTTCAGTGGCCCATCTTTCCAACGCATTTTGTCAACTCTCCATTGTATCCCTTCAAGGATCCGAAAGGTCAGACCAAACTTGTTACGTGTCTTCTGAAGAGTTGGAAAAAGAAGATAGAGATGATGTAAAAAGAGACTCGTTTCTATATTATTCAACAATTAGCCACCCAAAACAGAATAACAAGAATTACAAAGGAATTCCTTCCTTTCACACAGGGTATTCCCTGTCACAACAAACTATTATTCTTCTTCTCTCAACACCCCACAAGATAAGAATATATAGACTTTTTCAAAAAGTCTCACCCCCTATAATGACTAGTTTTATTTTAAACTTATTCCTATAATACACTTTCCAACACCTCTCATTACATCCTTGTCTAACACACTAGCATATGAAACACTAATAATTGTGCCAAGTAATACTTCAATCAATAGAAAAGTTTAATGAATAGCACTTACAATAGGATGGCCATTATCACCAAGAATATACAAACTACAGCCAATAGCAGGCGTACTAAAAGCAGCTACTGTTTGTGCTTGTAGTAGTGATCCACACACAAATCCACCCCCAATTTCTGTACCACCACAATATTCAATAACAGGCTTGTAGAGAGCTCTTCCCATCAACCAAAGGTATTCATCTACATTAGATGCTTCACCAGAGGAGGCAAAGCAACTACACCATTCAAAAGAATATTTCCAATCATATATTGGATAACCATAAATTATATTCAAATTTATGACCTATCTCCTTGTTAGAGAGTTGATTCACTTCAACAAAAATTACTCACCGAATAGAAGACCAATCATATCCAGATGTGGAATTTGCACTTTTCCAACTCCGTACAATACTTGGAATAACACCAAGCATTGTTACTTTAGAATCCTGAAAAAGACACAAGTATAAAGAGTGAAGAAAAGGATATACAAAGTAATCCTAAGGATTGACCAAAATAGAGCATAACTATTGTGATGTGTTTTGCTTGTTAAACCGTAGATCTAAGGCAAGGGATACTTGACTGAATGTACTTTCTAGCATTCCAGTAATTCATTTTTCTATCTTAATCTTGAAGTTTGAGAGAAAAAGAAAAACAGAGAGTTTGAAAAGTAATTCTAAAAGATATAATTAGCCCAATGGCAAAAAGAGTATTGTTGTGTGTATATATACATAGTAGAATGCATAGTTGTCATAGAGACAACTATCATAAGTAAAAGCACAGTTGACTAACAACTTTCTAACTATTGGTACAAAAAAATTAACACCCAAGGAGGCACTTGAATAACTATTCATGTATGCAACATGTTGAGTCAAGAGAAAATATTTTGCTAAGCTACAACAAGATATTGTAATCATTACAAGTGTGTTGTTGTAAGATACTAAAGATCTTTTTGTAATCATTACTTTAGGAATAGATTTCTCAATATATGAAAGCTTATGTAATGTTTCCTTGAATCAATTCAATAAGATATTTTCTCTCGTACAGTTTAATCTTTTCTCAAGTCAATACTTACAACCTCCTCCCCACAAACTCAAGGTGGTTGAGTTCTCGTACCAGACTCTAGCACTTTGTATTTGTCTCTAAAAATTAGGAATCGTGCTGGACAGAGAGTTTTTGCCAAGACATCTACCACAAATTTGATGCAGGGATGTGTCAAACAGTAAGTTGCTTAGCAAGAATTCTTTTCTTGACGAAAAGTAGTTCAATTTCCATGTGTTTAGTTTTAACATGAAGGACTAGATTGTGAGAAAGAGATACAACACTGATTGTCACAAAAGACTTTGGATATAAAGAAAGAAACACTGAGTTTATTGAGAAGAGTTTTATCCCACAACAATTTTGAGGTAACTTGAGCTAGGCTTTTGTAATCAACTTCTATACTTGATTTGGCGGTTTGTTGCTTTGTTGATCACCAAGAAATCAGATTAAGAGCAAGGAACACAACTGCTTCAGAAATATATCTTCTATCATCAAGGTCAGCTACCTAATTTGCATCACAAAAGGCTTGGAGAGAAAGGTCATTTAGATGTCTCTAATTGAAGATGTTCACAAATATTAGGGTACAATAGAATGATTTTATTGCTAAAAGTACACTAGATATAAATACAACATTGGAAAACTAATTTAGGAAATATAATAATATCACTTAATGTAATCAGAACCCTATGATTCAGGGATATAATCAGATTCCTATTATTCAAGGATATAATGAGATCCCTATGATTCAGGGATATTTCTGTTATACACTAATTATAATTTGCTAAATATGGAATAATAAAATATGATTGCTGACACTCCCCCTCAAGCTGTTGAATATGCATTTTCCATTCCCAACTTGGAAACAATCATTTCAAAGGTGTTGTTATTCAACCCTTTTGTTAGAAAGTCTGCAAGGTCTTGAGAGGAGACATATGGAATGCATATTTGACCACTATCTAATTTTTCTTTGATATAATTGATCAATTTCAATGTGTTTAGTTCTATGATATTCCATCAAATTATGAGCTATGCTAATAGTAGATTTATTATCACATTAAAGTCTCATTGGTTCATCCCACTTTATTCTTAAGTCTTCCAAGATTATTTTTAGTCATAGTAGTTCATAGATCCCTTGTGCCATTGCCCTGAACTCTACTTCAACAATGGATCTTCCTACCATATTTTGTTTTTTACTCTTCCAAGATACAAGATTCAATTAAGGAAAGTACAATATCCAGTAGTTGATCTCCTATCCACAATTGACCCAACATAGTTAGCATTTGTATATACTTGAGATTTACATTCCAATTTTTGTTTCAACAAAATTCCCTTGCCTGGAGTCCCTTTCAAATATTGCACAATCCTTAGTGCAACTCGTAAGGGAATCTCCTTTTGTTGGTGCATGAACTGGCTAACTAGACTCACTACAAATGCAACATCAAGTCTAGTGTGACACAAATATTTGAGTTTGTCAACTAATCTCTAATACATTTCCTTGTCAACAATGGTGTTTTCTTCTACATTTCCCAACTTCATATTTGGATCAATTGGTGTACTTGCAAGCTTACATGCTAGCTTACCAGTTTCCTTCAGAAAATCAGTAGTGTATATTTGTTGGGATATGAAAATATCCATTTTAGAATTGGTTACTTCAATTTTCACAAGGTCTTGATTTCAAACTCCTTAGCTAGATGTTGGCTTAATAATTGTTGCTCCTCTTCATCATCACCTGACATTATATTATCATTCACATACACTAGTAACATTGCTACTCCCTCTGACTCATTGTATATAATAAATAGTGTGTGATCTTTTTAGCTTTGTCTGAAGCTCAAACCTATCATAACTTTAGGAAATCATCCAAACCATGCTCGTGGTGATTATTTTAGTGTATACAATGCCTTTTCCATATTGCAAACTGTTGCATAATCAGGAGAATTATGTTATAATTAAGTGCAGATTCCATTTTATATTTATTAGGACAGATTTGTTAGTAATTTTATTTTATTTTATTTGTACAGCTTTAAACACTCATTATTTCTGGCTTTCATTGCCTATTATTTCTTTCTTTAATTAGGTTGTAAAACAGTCTATAAATAGAGACTGTAATCACATTTGTAAGAGATCTCAGAAATATATTTCATCTATTTCTTTCCACTTGGTATCAGAGCTCCTGATCTAGGAGACTCTGCTTCCGCAATTTTTTTTTTTTAGCCTTCATTGCTGTAATCATTTTCCTTGACAGCCTTCATTGCTGTAATCATTTTTTCTTGACAGCCTTCATTGCTGCAATTATTTTTCTTTTGGACAGCCTTCATTGCTGCAATTTTTTTTTTGTTGGACAGCCTTCATTGCTGCAACTTTTTATTTTCCTTATCCTTTCTCCATTGACCACCACCACCACCTTGCACCATTGACCGTTACTGCCACCGCCATTGACCACCGCCGACCTCCACCACCGACCACCACTTCCGTCGCTCGCCGGAACTGCCACTGCTCGCCGGAAACCGCCACCGGAAAATTTTTCCGACGGATTTTTTTTTTTTTTGTGCGTGAACAGGATCAAATTTTGCCAATCTGAAAAAAGTTGGTTTTGAACTCTCATGGACTCCCTTAGTAAGCCATCTAGCTATTGTTCCTTTACTATGAGTGGTAAGAGTTCTAGTTTTTTATCCTTTAATGCTTCTAGTACTGAAAATATCTGGATTATAGACTCTGGTGCTACTGATCATATGACACCTCATTCCTCTTTTTTTTCATCCTACACTACTTTATCCGGTAAGCCATATATTACTGTTGCTAATGGTTCCACTACCCCCATTAATGGTTGTGGTAACATTCACCTTCAACCTTCATTTCCTTTAAAAAATGTGCTTCATGTTCCCAAACTATCCAATAACCTCTTGTCTATTCAAAAGATTACCCAAGATTTAAATTGTGCAGTGGTATTTTTCCCTTCCCATTGTGTTTTTCAGGATCTTGCCACGGGGAAGACTATTGGAATTGCTAAAGAGCAGGGCGGGTTATATTATTTACAACATGAAGAAAGTAAAAAGGGTGCTAGACTACAGGCACACACTTCTAATTTTCAGCAAGGTCGTGAATCTTGGTCATCCTCTCAGATATGGCTTCAACACAGACGTCTTGGTCATCCTCCATTTAGTATCCTAAAGTCCTTATTTCCTGTTTTATTTACAAAAGTGTCTGCTGAGTCATTTCATTGTGATGTTTGTCAGTTTGCTAAACACCATCGGACAACTTTTCCTCCCAATGGTAATAAAAGTTCTAAACCTTTTGATCTTATTCATTCAGATGTATGGGGACCTTCACCTATTCCTAATATCTCGGGTGCAAAATGGTTTGTTTCATTTATTGATGATTGTACTCGGGTTACTTGGATATTCCTCATGAAAGATAAGTCTGAAGTTTTTCACTTGTTTGTAAAGTTTTACAGAATGATTCAAACACAATTTGAAAGTCCAATTAAGAGATTGCGTTCTGATAATGGAAGAGAATATGTGAACCAAAACCTTTCCAAGTTCCTTGAGGAAAATGGAGTTGTTCATGAATTAACCTGTGTGGACACTCCTCAACAAAATGGGGTTGCTGAAAGGAAAAATCGTCATCTCCTTGAGGTTACTCGAGCTTTACTTTTCCAAACATCTGTTCCTAGATCTTACTGGGGGGAAGCAGTCCTGACTGCCACTTATTTGATTAATAGATTACCCTCTCGGGTTTTAGAGGGTGTTACTCCTATTCAGGTTATGACCACATTCTATCCTTCTATTCCCATGTTGAATAGTCTTCAAAATCGTGTCTTTGGTTGTCCTGCTTTTGTCCATGTTCATAGTCCTTATCGGGGTAAGTTAGATCCTCGTGCCATCAAATGTGTCTTCATCGGTTATGCCCCCAACAAAAAGGGGTACAAATGTTATCATCCTCAAAGTCGTAAAGTGTATATTTCCAAAGATGTCACCTTCCATGAAACAGAGTCTTTCTTTCCTAGTTCTCAGCTTCAGGGGGAGAGTATTCAAGAAGCTGAGGACCTTGAGTTGCCACCTTTTCCTTTGTTGCAGGATTTCGTTCTTAGGGGGGATGACAAAGACCCTGCACCAACATCATTACCAGAGAAGAATAATGAAGACAAATATTTTGGAAAACAATATCAGCGAAGGCAACAAGAACCCGTCCTGGTCGAACAGCAACTTCAATTGTCTGAACCGGAGGTAAGAACTCATACCAGTGAGACTCTTGAGGACACCTTAAATACTGCTTTTGAACCTAACCTAAATGATTTACCTATTGCCTTGAGAAAAGAAAAAAGATCTTGTGTCAAATATCCTATATCCCAATTTGTGTCTACAGAAAAACTTTCTATGCAGCACCAGAGTTTTCTTTCAGCTATTGATTCTATCAAAATCCCTTCATCGGTACAAGAAGCCTTAAAAGATGAGAACTGGATTCGAGCCATGAATGAAGAAATGAGCGCGTTAGAAAGGAATGAGACTTGGGAGATTGTAGAGAGACCAAAAGATAAGAAAGCAGTGGGTTGTAGGTGGATATACACAGTTAAGTATAAGTCTGATGGCACACTCGATCGGTATAAAGCAAGGTTGGTTGCAAAAGGGTACACTCAAACCTATGGGATCGATTATGAGGAGACTTTTGCTCCAGTGGCAAAAATGAATACCGTCAGGATTATTCTCTCCCTGGCAGCACACTTTGGTTGGGCAATGCATCAATTTGATGTTAAAAATGCCTTCTTGCATGGAAGCTTGGAGGAAGAAGTATACATGGAGATTCCACCTGGTTATGGTATTGTTAATGAAGGGAATAAGGCGTGCAGACTTAAGAAGGCCCTATATGGTCTTAAACAATCACCTCGTGCTTGGTTTGGAAGGTTTACTCAAGCTATGGTATCTTTGGGGTACCAACAAAGCCAAGGTGACCATACTCTGTTTATAAAACATTCTCAGAATGGTAAACTCACTCTACTTTTGGTTTATGTAGATGATATGATTATTACAGGTGATGATGAGATTGAAAAACAAAATTTGAGGGAGAGACTAGCTGCTCAATTTGAAATGAAGGATCTTGGGAAGCTGAAGTACTTCCTTGGGATAGAGGTTGCTTACTCGAGACAGGGCATCTTTATTTCTCAAAGGAAATACATCCTTGATCTTCTCAAAGAGATTGGTAAGTTGGGTTGTAAGCCCACTGGAGTGCCAATAGAGCAAAATCATAGGATTGGGAATGATGAGGAAAACCCAAAAGTGGAGAAGACACAATATCAAAGACTTGTGGGAAAACTCATTTATCTTTCACACACTAGGCCAGATATAGCCTATGCAGTTAGTGTGGTTAGTAAATTTATGCATGATCCAAGAGAAAGACACTTGCAGGCAGTAGATAAAATTATTCAGTACTTAAAAGCCTCTCCAGGAAAAGGATTGCTATTCAAAAAGGGGGAAAACTTATCCATGAAAGTATATACTGATGCTGACTATGCAGGATCGATTGTTGATAGGAGATCCACCACAGGGTACTGCATGTTCTTGGGTGGAAATCTGGTGACATGGAGGAGCAAGAAGCAAAATGTAGTTGCAAGATCAAGTGCAGAGGCAGAATTTAGAGCCATGGCTCAAGGGGTGTGTGAACTCTTATGGATGAAGATTATACTTGATGACCTAAAAATAAAATATGAAGCTCCTATGGGTTTGGCATGTGATAATAAGTCCGCTATCAGTATTGCACACAATCCGGTTCAACATGATCGAACAAAGCACGTAGAGATAGACCGACACTTTATTAAAGAGAAGTTGGATGATGGTCTTATAGCCACTGAGTACATCCCTTCAAGACTCCAATTGGCAGATATGTTTACTAAGGGACTTTCCACAAAACAATTCGAAGATCTTACTTGCAAGTTGGGAATGATAGATATACATTCACCAACTTGAGGGGGAGTGTTGCATAATCAGGAGAATTATGTTATAATTAAGTGCAGATTCCATTTTATATTTATTAGGACAGATTTGTTAGTAATTTTATTTTATTTGATTTGTACAGCTTTAAACACTCATTATTTCTGGCTTTCATTGCCTATTATTTCTTTCTTTAATTAGGTTGTAAAACAGTCTATAAATAGAGACTGTAATCACATTTGTAAGAGATCTCAGAAATATATTTCATCTATTTCTTTCCACTCAAACAGTATTGACAACAGCTTTCCAGAGGACAATTCCATGTAAATCTCCTCTCCAAGTTTCCGAGAAGGAAGACATGTTTTACATCAAATTATCGCAAGTTCCAACCAGAATTAGCCACTAGAGATAATATATTGTTGCATAATTATGAGATAATTATGAGATAATTAGTGCAGATTATGTTTTCTCTTTATTAGGATAGATTTAGTATCTTTTGGTGATTTGATTTGATTTGTATAGCTTTAATTACCTATTATTTCTTGCTTTAATTACCTATTATTTCTTTCCTTAGTTAAGTTGTAAATAGTCTATAAATTTAGACTGTAATCACATTTGTAAATACATTCATAAATATATTCAATCTTCTTCTTTCAACTTGGTATCAGAGCTCCCAATCTGGGAGACGCTTCTGCAATTATTTTCTTCTTCTGGGCAGCTATTTTTTTCTGGGCAGCCTTCATTGCTGCAATTATTTTTTCTACACAACCTTCATTACTGCAATTATTTTTTCTAGGCAGCCTTCATTGCTGCAACTGTTTTTTTTTTCTTTTCTCATTGACCACCACCTTGCACCGTTGATCGCCACTGCCACCGACCACCACCAGAAACCATTGCTGGAAAATTCATTTTTGTGACTAGAGATAATATACCCTCATTGTATTCATTTTTGCGACTAGGGAAAATGTTTCCGAGTAATTCCCTCCATAAGTTTAAGTGAATTCCTTAGCTAATGACCTTACCTTGTACCTTTCAATGGATCCATCAACCTTGTATTTATAGTATATGTCCATTTGCATCCTATTGGTGTTTTCTTCCATTTGGTAGAGTAACCAATGTTCAAGTACTATTCATTTCTAGTTCCTCATTTCAAGGTCCAAGGCCTATTTCCATTTTCTCTCAGTAAATGCCTCAGATACAGAGGTAGGTGTTGTGGTAGTGTTTAGGCTTGTAAGGAAGTCTTTATGAGTAGGTGAGAAGTGTTTCAAGGGTAGATAATTGGCTAAAGGGTGTTGTGCCTTGGTGGTATGTTTTTCTTGTCTCTTTCCAAAGGGCAATTGGAATGTCTAGGTCCTCATAGGTTGGTGTTAAACTGGATTCTGGTTCCTGTGCAGTTGAGAAATCAGAGATTGATTTACTAGAGATTACAGAATTAGGAAAAATAGTTTACTCATGTAATGTTGGATTGGATTCATGGACATGGCAGATTCTTGAATGGTATTTGTCTTCCTTGTATAAACAAGAATTTTCCCAAATCTTACATCATCCCTATCTTGGGTGGATTTAGTGGGTTCAGTGGGTTGAAGAATTTGTTTCTTTTCCAGTCCTTGTTTCTCGTACAAGTCTAAAACCAAGAGGCGGAAAAGGAGAATCAAGAGTCCGAGTTTGGTCAAGTAAGTGCCCATTTTTCCTTTCAACAAGTGCTAAATATGGAATAATAAAATATGATTGCTAACATATGTAGACCAAGGTGAAACCGTTAAGGTATCTCAAAATTCTTTACTACTTGCCAATGAGAGTCCATAGGACTTGCCATAAAATTCCAGAGTTTGTTAATTGGAAATAAAATGTCAACTTTTCAAGGGGGAAGAGGGTTGAGTAGAGCTAACAAAAATGCTTTAAAAACTTTTGGGAGCACGATGTCTACTAGACAATGAAAGGAGATTGTCTAATACTTTTAAAATATGTTCACAAATATTTTAACAAATACTCCAAGGACTCAAAACAAAACAAAAGTAGAGGAAAGTAGATTGTAGCCAAGACAACAACATTTGACCTTGTAGTTCCTACGAGAATCACGTAGGCTTCATAGTACCTACTTCATGATCTGCTTCATTAAAAAACCTACACAAATTTGAGGGATTTAACAATAAAGGGTTGAAGGCTTTGATAGCTAGTTCAACATGTTGCCTCCATGAAAGAAAGTTCATATTGTTGAGTTTTTTCTGAAATAAAATGAGAGAAAGAAGAGGGAGTGAAAGAGCATGGAGAAGAAGTCACATTGGTCCCCAGGAGAGATCACAAGGCTCAAGATACCATCTTGAAGTTCAAAAAAATAAAAAAACAGAGGATTTGAAAAGTAATAAGCAAAGAGATTACAATTGTGTATTTTATACACGATAGAATGCATAGTTGTTACAGACAACTATCAGAACTAAAAACAGCTGACCAATAGCTTTCTAACTACTTGTGACAACAAGGCGGCAGTTGAATAACTACTCTCGTATACAATTCTCACACATAACATTTAATTTTAAATTGTTGATATGATTTTATTATATTGGAAATATGATCAAATTATAGTAGCTAAGTTGATCTATTGTATAGTTGAGTTAAGCCTAAACTCACTCTAAGAGTTTCCTACCTTTATAATTATGAAAAGCAAACATTAAGTTGATTAAGAAAACAACAATTATTGAAATAGAGTTTCTTTGTTAACTAGTCTAAGTAGAACAAACAAATATACTATTATGCCACTAAATTACATATAACAAATGGTAAAAACTAACTACATTTTATAGATCAAGAGCTGAAAGGTGTAGGCTTCAGAACACACTACATCCATCCAGTTGTGTAATAGAACAAAAATACATGCAATATGTTTGACCTTCCCCCAAATGCACGTACCTACTAGTAGATCTTATACTTTAAATGATAAATTAACTAGAGTAAAAAGATCTTAGATGAAAAAACTGCTAAAAATTATAGTTTCTATTTACATTTCAGTGAATAGAGACAAAAAATGAACATGCACTTTTAGTTTATGATTTGTTTGCTTGAGTTCATGGAAATATAAAAGTAAAACAGAAATAATAACAGAATATTATCTTCTGAACATGTACTTGTTTTTCTTCAGATATAGTAAATTCTGAGAATGTACCAATCTGGATGAAAAACAAGCATTCACAGTTCACAGGAAACAAAAGCTATAAACGACTGAAAATTTAGAACATAAAAATATACTTGTACGAACTTGGCAAAGCCAGACCCAAGAGGGGATCCAACATATAAAGCCATCGAAGCTCCATTTAGCAAGGATGCATATACTAGCCATGGCCCCATCATCCATCCAAGATTAGTGGGCCAGCACACCACATCACCTTTACGAATATCCATGTGGAACCATGCATCTGCAGCAGCTTTTAGAGGAGTAATATTGGTCCATGGAATTGCCTTTGGATCACCTATACCACCAAATAACATGATGTTAACTTAGCTCTTGGCCAGCTTCATATCGTTAAAGAAGTGTTGACATTGATCCTTTTACCTCAAATATCCTTTATCAAAAATACAAAGCTTTTTTTTTCTCTAATATGTATCCTTTCAAGCCAAAACACAAAATTCTTACCTGTTGTTCCAGATGAAAAGAGAATGTTTGTAAATGTTTCTACTGGTTGTTCTGTTGCTATGAATTCCTTGCCTCTGTAGGTCATGACAACAAATGAGAATTAGAGTTCCAAGAGAATATCATAAACAATTGAAACTTCTCATGCTGTAATTAGCTGAGCATCAGTGAACATGATAATATGGTAGTAAAGGCATATCTTCGACAAATATTTTATTGTTTCTAATATTTTATTTCATAAATAGAGAATATCTATGAATAAATAGATTAAAGTGCATACTTGAGACTATAGACTTTCTCCAAAAAATCATGCCAAGAAAGATCACTGTCGCGCAGTTTCATGCTAAATTCAGATCCTTTGGTAGGGATAACTACTGTCATAGGTGAATCTGCATCTACAACTCTACTGCATTTGTGAAGCAACAATATGAGACACCAAATTTTTTAGCAACAAAGTGAACAACTCAACTACAGTGTCTTAACCAAATAGGGAAAAGGATTTTCACCTGTACAGGGGTATACTTTTGTCGCCACGCCTAATGAGATCCTGAAAAATGAAATATGTTAAAGGAATAGGTAGAAAAGGATATGAAAAAACTAAATAATTATAACACCACAATTAGCCACAAAATTGACAACCACTTTAACAATAAGAATAATAATAACCAACCCATTGAGAAATAAACTGGTTCTTCAAACACGTTCAAATTATTGGTTCATATGAAGGAAAAGGAGGAAAAAGAGAACAGTGATTGGATAATTTAAATACATTGCTTAGATGTAACTCCTATTTATAAAAGGTGTTTGTCATGTAGTCCTTTAGCACTAAAAAATCATACTAGTGATCGTGACATCTCCAACCGATTCATCTGAGTGACAGGTTCTTTCTCCCTTGAATCATATCAATAGTGACTTATGTTGGGTATGAATCACACCATCCTGAAGTAGACTAGCCCCTAACTTTGGTTGAGATCAATTCTAGCCCTAGTCTCCATCACAAATGTTGCCCTGTCCCATCTCATGTCGCAAATGCAATCTAGTTCCATCTCTAAGAACCATGGCCTCATTTCTTGTTCTAAATGCCACATTGTGTTATATTTTTTAATTCATTTTTCTTTTAGTATGCTTAGTTTTATAGTACTGCCATATGACCAACAATACTTTATTGTAATGAATGTTGATCTTCAAAGACAAAACACAAGAAAAAAGAAAGTAGGGGTGGCAGAAATGAGAATATTAGGATGAATGTGTAGCCACAAAAAAAGGGACAAAATACATCATGATTGTTTATGAGAAAATACTGGCATGACACCTATTGAGGAGAAGATGATAGAAAATTGGATGAAATGGTTTGGACATTTGTAAAGAAGGGCAATTGACATTTGTAAAGAAGGTCAATTGAGATATCATTGAAAACAGTAGATCACATGGTTTTCAACCATCTAAAAAGAGAGAGAAATAGACCAAAGACACCAGAGAAAATTATAAAGGATATCTTATGGTGAATAAAATCCTAAAGAATTTGGTTTATGAGTAAGCGTCACATAATCCCATATAATTCACCTTACCTAGTATTATAGTTGTTTTTTTTATGTCAATAAGTTCAGTTATAAACTTAAAGCACAATAAGTTTTAACTTGGAGTTGTTGTATCTTCGAACGATTGCATGATTTTTAGTCCTTTGAAAAGGAAGAAAAGGAGACCAAGAAAGACACTGGGTAAGTTATTACGGGAGATCTCATGATCATCAATATTTCTAAAGATTTCATTTTTCAACTGAATTGAATGGCGTTTGTGATCATAGCCGACATCACGAAGTAAGAAAAGGCTTTGTTGTTATTGTTGCTATTGACAAGTTTCGCTATAATTCATGATTTGTTCCTTAATCAGGATTAGAACATGTTGGAGATCTCACATCGACTAGATATTAGAGCCTTTCATAGTATATAAGTGGGTGCAAACCCCATCTCATAAGCTGGTTTTATGAGGTTGAGTTAGGTTTAAAGTCCACTTCTTAATATGGTATCAAAGTCATTTCGAGCCTATCCTAGAAGTGTTTATTGGGCTTATCAGGCCACCCACTATCAAACCGTTATTGGACCACTTATAATATATTGTTCCACGCATGAGTTGTCACTCTCAGCGTGAGGGAGGTGTATTAAAGATCCGACATCGACTAGAGATTAGTGTCTTTCATAGTATATAAGTGGGTGCAAACCTCACCTCATAAGCCGGTTTTATGAGGTTGAGTTAGACTTAAAGTCCACTTCTTAATAGAACATATAGGGGCTGCTACCAACATTTTGTATTACATCATATGAATATTTTTATTGCTTATGCAGCAAACATTATCTTTCTATTGCTTCTGGGGTGTTTGTTCATCTCTTTATTCTTGGAGATTCTTAATGTGGTTTGGTTTATGTAAAAGGATTGGGATACCCCTTTTGTATCCCTCTTAATTTAATTTTATTCTTTGCTGATAAAAAAAAAAAAACATCATATGAATATTTATTTTAGATTATCCAATATCTATTTTCTTTTCTACTCCTTCGCTTCCTTCTTAAAATCACTATAGTTTCAACACTAATAAACAACTTTGGTTTTTACTAGTAAGAAATCAGAACAATCATTAAAACAACTGGAAAATACATAATAACAAAAATCATAAGAGGAAATTAGAGAGTCAACCTGAGTAAATACGACTTTTGCCTTTGATATTTTAAGCCTGTTCGATATTTCACTAGCAGCGAAACTATCAGCAATCGACACAACAACATAACCAGCAAGAACAATAGCTAGGTAGATAACCACAGACTTGACATTCATTGGCATATCAATCGCAATTGCAGATCCTTTCTCCAGATCCAGATGTTTGAGAGCATATGCAACTAACCTACAAGTTAAGAGAAATAACAGGGTATAATTTTAATTTTGTTAACATTTGGGTGTGAAGATGTAGAATAATCATACCATGCACTTCTTTTAGATTCAAAGCTTAACCCAACAACATACCATGAATTTAAGAACTGCTGCATACTGCTACCATGTATATCTTCTATCACAATATGATACAAATAAAAATTCAAAATCTTACAATATATAAAATAGAGAGAAAGTAGTATGATCTGGATAGTGCCTCTAGTCCACAATGGTTGCGTAAGATAATTATTCCATAACTAGTACAAATTCCATTTCTATTTATTAGGACATATTTGATATCTTTTGGTGCTTTGATTTAATTTGTATAGTTTTAATTACCTATTATTTTTTGTTTTAATTACCTATTATTTCTTTCCTTAATTAGTGTGACATAGCCTATGCAGTTAGTGTGATCCAATTCATTTTTGTTATTGTCATACATTTTCCACAATTCCACCTTTAGAACAAGGTGCATCTTGATGGGCAAGTATTGATAGGTTATGACCCCTATTACAAAGGTTTATGAGAAAAGAAATAAGGGAAATGGGAATAGGGCTATTTGATGTAATTACAACTAGTTAGGAGTTAGTTACCATGTCATTAGAGTTAGTTTAAGAATAAGATAGGTTTGTATAAATCATTTTTGTGGTCTAAAGAAAGGGCAGGAAAAATATATGTTGGGAGGACAAGGGTCCAGAGAAGAACAAGAGTTATTGTTTTTGTAGTACCATACATTGAAGGAAATATACTGTGTTTGTCTCTCTTATCTATGTAAACTTCATCTTCCTTAAGTTTTCATATCCAGTTTCTATAAGCACTAAACCGACAAAATGGTCAAAATCACAATATGCCAAGATCCTGAACCCCATGTCCCTGCTAGGTTATTATCACAATCATGAGTCAGGATGCCTCTAAATTGAGCATTGACAAGGAATCCTCGTAATTTTGTCATTTAAAGTCAAAATATATAACAAACATTTACTTGAAACAGTTTTGCTAAGCATTGCCCTTAAATAATGATTAAGAAATCAACATATAGAAAGTTAGTATTAGAAATCCTGGTGGAAATGTAGTAACAAATAATACTTACTTTTTCCAGTAATAACTCCACTTTCGATTCCTTAACCGTCATTGTCTTTAAAACAATAATCAATAAAACCAAATTTTCACATGTTATGAACAACCATGCATATACAATTCACAAATACAACATGTGAAAAAGCATAAAAAGCAAATAATAACAAAAGAACAGGCTATTTGTAGCATACCATACTTCTTCACGCAGTTCCTTGAGTGTCATCCTTTGTAGAGGGAGATCATCATGTTGTTCTTCACGCCATATTATTACTGTATCGTTCAAACCTCTTTTGCCATTTATATTTATGCAATTCTGTGCTGGATTAATGGATGCTCCAGGAAGCCATTGACCACCTGGGTGTGATAACGGGTCTTCCCCTGGGGGGCTATCACGTAAGATGCATTCAGGTGGCTTGGAAAATGATATGTTCATTTCATCCAAAACAGCTTTCCAACATATCTGAAACAGTACACAACCACAATTACAAAACTGCCAAGTACAAGAAAACTCAAGAAATAGAAAAATCCCACATAAATGCTACCAATACACTATTTACAAACTCCTATTATTAAATGTATCCACAAAAGATGTAATCGGAACCCCCATTAATGAGAGTGACAGCTTTAAATTAAAGTCAGCAGTTGCATTTTTCTGCAACTTTCTGGAATAACAAGATTCTATTACTAACAGCAATCTAAAATCTTGATGGAGATACGTATAAATTTCACCCATAGTGCATTGAAAAGAGTGTTTGGCATATATTAATAACTCATCTGACCTCAGGATTTGAGACTGAAAACTTCTGGAAATCGTCAAAGCTTGTAATTGGATCCTTATATGCCGAACCCAGAAACTCTTCCCCCTTCCTCTCTAGCAACTGCCAGACATTTGTCAAAGCAGCACTTTTCCTAACAAGGTTCAAAATAAAAAACTGTCACCAACCTTTCATTTCACTACAAAACTAAACACACATCTCAATCATTCACCACCATGAATTAAACAACTTCCACATAATCGAAAAAACAACACATATCTTAAACGACATACGGGTCGGGTATCCAAGCAGGTGGGTCGGGACCGAAATCCTTGTAGCAACCATAGTACAGCATCTGATGGAAGGAGAAGGGAAGTTCAGGGTTAAGGAAGCTGCTACTGCTGATGTGCTGCCACGTGGCAGGGGAGCCATCTCCGTGAATTTTGATGATTTCTGTGAGACGTTGGTGGAGAGTGGTAGCTTCTTCTTTTGCAATTCCGTGGGATTCAATATCCAACACAGTGATAGAACTCAGCGATTTATAAGCCATCTGTAATAGCAGTATTCAAAAACTTGCACAATTGCACCACCCACTTCACACTGGACTCTGCTTCTTTCAGCTCCTGAAACCCAAAAGCTTCAAACCCGTATCAATGACATGACAGGTTCATACAAAGATAAACAACAGTTCAGAACTACGAAAGATTGAGAATTTATTCACAATTCAACAGTTAAAAAGTGAAACCGTTGTAAATTTTTGTTCTTATCTGGTGACTAGAATAGATACAAGATCTGCAAGAGTAAATTATTGGATACTTATCGAGACCTGGTTGGACTGGGGAACGCTAGCAACATGGTCACGGTTCTGTCAAATTCACAATGTTCACATGCATTCATTATCCGAGATATGGGTAGTGCCATGCCCAATAAATATAAATATTTAAAGGAACATTTTTGGTTTGGTTCACCTTCCACAATCATGTGAATTTGCAGACACACTCACCAAACCAATATTCTTCCTTATTAAACTTCATTTTATATAAAAATCTTAGAACACACTCACTCTCTTTATATATACATATATCCAAATAGACATAGCTAATGAGCAAAATTCCATTATTCGATTACCGAATTCTTATTGCCATTGCTATGTTCTCTCACTGAATTATAACCTATGTAGATAAGGAAGGGAAAGAATTTGATGAACCTATGTTGCACGTTTCCCTCTTTCATTCTTAATTTGAAGTATTAAGAAGTAAAAGTTTAGGGTATAAATTTTTATCCCATTTCGATGGTACTTACACCATACTCGTTTCTTAATTATTGTAAATATTAACTAAAAAATAACAATGATGGAAATATCATATTATCACTTATTCAATATTAAAAGGATACATATTTTTTTAATATTAAATATTAAAAAAATATTAAAAGAATACATATTTTTTTAATATTAAATATTAAGAAAAAAATTATAATTATATAAATATTAAATGAGAGTATCAAATACCAATTTGATAAGTGTCAAATAATTATAGAAATAATTATAGAAAGGAGTAAAGTTGATCAAATGTATGACCAATAAATAAACTATGAAACTAAGGATCAAATAAAAGTTAATATAACTTTTTTATGTTACCTAATAAATTAAAAGTGTTTTAGTAATTTAAAACATAAACATATTTAAGGACAAAGACAAGTATGACAACAGAGATGATTTTATACATATCCGCTTTGTCCCAAATATGTATCTGCATATCCAATTTAAAAGATCGGTATTACCTATACACATACTCACACTCGTACCTAATTAGTGTGTCTTTCAATATTAGAATGGGTTCAAACAATACTCGTTGGAACATGTTTATTTGTCATCCCTAAAGATAGAGAAGAGGAGTGAAAAAAGAAATAATGCAAGAAGCATGGTGAAGAAAAATAAATCTCAATGGAGTTTCACAGTGAGCTTATAGAATTTAAAGAAGTAGGGAAACACTTTATATTTATAAATCTTTTATATTATACTTATATTTATAAATTTCTTATAGATTATATAATATTTTATAATGAAAAGGCACTCTCAAAAGATATAGAGTGGTTGACCTTTCAAAACATGCCTAAAGAGTTTCTAACACATGTTACTTTCAAATCAGGTGTGTTAGTTGTAACGGTTAGATTTAAAGAACTATGAGTGAATTGAACTATCTCAAATTTTGTAAAACTTAGAATGATATCTTTAATAAACCAATTGATTGGGGAATTTGGTTGCTTACAAATAAGTACACGAAAAAAAAAATAGATAAATATCAAAAACTAAATATAAGAGAGAAAGATATATAGAATTATACTAGTTGCTTAGTCACATCAGTCACGCTTACATTAAAATCAAATTGTATATAAACACAAAGTCAATACAGTAAAAATAAACAACTCAAGAAACCAAATCTTGAACCATAGAGATTCGTTTACATGTCTAAGAACGCTTTGTTACTATAGTGAATATGGAAACCCTATCCAAAACAATCTAAGAACTCAAAAAGAATACAAAAATGAAAACAATATCACTTGAAATTATATAAGCACAACATAAAAGAACCCATTCATGTGAAGAACTATGTTTCTCTTGAAACTTGATATTGGACTCAAATATGCACAAAGAAAGCTTCAAAAATAATTTTTAGCTCAGCTTAGATTCTCGCTCTCAGTTTTAGAACAGTTTTCAAAAGATATCATTTTTTATCTCATGTAAAAGGATTTCGAAATGAGAGAGATATATAATGTTATGTAGATTAAAAATGAGTTTGAATCATATGAAATTAATATGTTGAATCGTTGTTATAATAAATTAAAATAGAAGAGTCCAAAGCCTTTATACGGTTTAATATATTTTAATCAATTAAAAACTCATTTTAACATGTTAAAATAGAAAGTTCAAAATTGTTCATGGTTCTAAGAGATTCTGAACATTAAATTGCTTTCTACCGTCATTTCAAAACCAGATAAAAACATTTTAACATACTAAAACCATATTTTAATTCATTAAAACGCATCCGATTACCAAGACAAGCTCTAATTAAATTGAAAAAACTTTTTAATTACAATTATAAGATCAAATCAAGAAAGAGAAACTTAAATCAGATCCTAATTAATGTAACACATCTATGTCTTTATGATCATATCCAATCTTTAAATTCTTCAAGAAAAACATTGGATTTATCAAGTTGGATTTATCAAATACATCACAACTCCAACAATAACTTCTTCACTTGACCTTTCAAGGAGTGAGGTACCAAGTTGTGACTCATGGGAGTCACCTATGTGCTTCTCGAGATAACTCCTTAAATCAAAGAGCAAATCATGTGTCTTTTCCTTAAATCAAGAAGTCACTCATATGACTAGTTAGTTAGAAGTTAACTATGTGTTAATCATAGGATTAGTTAGTGTAATTAGTCTTATGGGTACACTTAAAAATTCTAAACTTTCAAGACACATGAAAGTGTCTCTTCATACTCTTTCAAGTTTATGACATGTTTTATATAAAGATGCCACATCCTTTTTGGAAATTTCACTTTTTAATATGGAATAAAAAAATTGTAAGGTCAATTTTGAGAGTCTTAAGAGTTCTCTATTCTTGCTTTGATTCTTATCTTGAGAAGTTTTTTCAAGTGGTCAATCTTCTTGCACTTATCATTTGAGATTCATCACTAAAAGTGACATGTTCTTCTTCATTGCTAACTCTCAATCCATTTTCTATTTTATTTTAAAATTTGTTCTTGTTTGAAATATACCACAAGTTACCACCTCATGTTTTTGTCACTATTGTCTCACTTTCTATGGGTTTTAAGTTCTCTACACTTTCTTGAGTTGGTCAAGATCCTTCCAAACCTTCTAAGATTCACATCATTGTTTTTTTTTTAGAAAACAATTTAAAGAAAATATAAATTTAAATAAATAAATAATAAAATGTTATATTTTTTCTTTAAATAATAAATTATTAATGAAATTTAATAAACATTGACACAAAAAGTTAACAAAACAAACATAAAAATAAAAAAATTTATATATATCATTATAATTATTCATGATAGCAACGTAAAAGAATTAGTAAAATGTTTTACAAAGTATAACATGATTAATTGCAATTTTCTCCTACTAACATGTTACATGTGGTCTCAAGGCATAATGGGCTCGGGGTATGATGAATAAGGGGTGTTTCTTCCTATATTCCATCATTCTTCTTCTTGCCCCTCATATTTTTTGAAATTTTAAAATTGTCCTTCATAATTCATTTCAAAAGGAATTTTTAATGATTGTTAGTGGAATCATAGAGGTTGTTGCAACAAAGGTTGAACTCGGGGAGGTACGGTGGCATTGCTAGTATGTTGAGAAGGCTTCGTTGATGGTTTGAGGTGAGAGTTGCTAGTATGTTGAGAAGGCTTCGTTGATGGTTTGAGGTGAGAAAAGGAGGTGTGTTGTATTGTTTTAGGTTGGGTATGGTAGCGTGGATGTTTCCAAAAATCGGGTTTCAAGAATGAGTTCCGGAATTTGTATTCTAGAATGGTAAAATGAATCATGGAATTGGAAATCCATAAGCGAAAAATTGGATGCTCCAAAATGGAAAATTGTTTTCCAGAATGGGGTTTTTGGAAGAGAAAAAAACATTTTGGAATGGGGTTTCCGAAAGTGAAAAATCTCATTCCAAAATGGGTGTTCCATAATGCAAAGTTATTTCCCAAAATAAGAACAAACTCATTCTAGAATACCCTTTTCGAAAGACATATTTTGACTTCTAGAAAGGTAAATATGGAAGGCAAGATATGTGTTCTAGAAAGGGTATTCCAAAATAGTTATTTTCTCTTCCGAAATTCCTTTTGTTGGAATTTTCTGTAAGGTAACATGTTATTTTGTTGGGGTATGGAGAGTACCGTAGAATTTTACCCAAGTTATATGACGAGGTTGATGTGTGGGAGAGACTATATTATGTTGATATTGAGCAATCAATATTTTGTAAAACATTAGACAATGAATGTAAGACAAATGAATATAGTGACTTGTTTTCTATAGATAAGTTAAAGATGAAGGTTGCAAAATATGTTTAGATTGGGTATTATTTGATAAATTAAATATGAAATTTTGATAATGTTTTGTAGGTAATTTCCTAGTCGGGATGAGCTTTTGAGGTGGGCCAGAAAAGTTGTGTATTTTGTTATATTAAGGTCGGATGCCTCAAATGGCCAACGAGGAATGAAGGCATACATATTATTGGGTTGTGAGAAATAAGGTAAATACAGTCGAAATAAGAAGAACTTACAAGTGACTAAGAGTGAAAGTAGGAAATGTGACTGTCCTTTTAGATTACGAGGAAAAGCTGTAAAAGATGGTGAAGGATGGATGTTGAAATTAGTTTGTGGGTCTCATGATCATAACTTGAAGATATGTTTGTTGGTCATCCATATGCTGGTGTAAATTAACATTTAATGAGAAGTTAATGCTTATGAACATGACAGACAATGCAGTGAAGCCTACAAATATTTTTGTAAGAATGAAATAGCATAATGAGAAAATTTTCACCATCATAAAGCAAGTTTATAATGTCATGCATGTGTATAGAAGATTAGAACAAAATGATAAAACTGAAATGCAATAATTGATGATGTTACTTAAGCGAGACATGTATTTCTGTGTAGGTTTGATGAAGGGACGGATGTTGTGCAAAATTTATTTTGGACACATCCTGATTTAGTGAAGTTATTGAATGCCTTTAACATTATATTAATGATGGACAATACATACAAAACTAATAGGTACATGATGCCCTTGCTTGAAGTTGTTGGTACTCCTTAAATGGGATTAACCTTCAGTGCTGCATTTATGTTACTCACATCTGAACATCAAGATAATTTTATATGGGCCCTTAAGAGACTTAAAATGTTATTTTTTATACTTGATTCATACCCTACGGTCGTGGTCAGTGATAGAGATATTGCTCTAATAAATGCAATAAATGTTATCTTTCATGAAGCTTATAATATGTTATGTCATTTCCACATTAAAAAAAATGTCAAAACAAAATGTAAAATGATTGTTCATTCCAAGAGAGGCATGTGATCAAGTGATGAAATCTTGGGAAGCTTTTGTCAATTGTCATAATGTACAAGCCTATGAACATTGTGCACTGCCATTTCAAGTGTTTGTTTACCATGACCTATATTTATTAAATATGTGATTGATATTTGGTTAAATCCACACAAAGAAAAGTTTATTAAGACATTAACGGATAAAGTCATGAACTTAAATAAATACAAGTAAAGGTATGCATATGTTTTACTTGTGATAATATTTGTTTTCCTCTGTAGGGTTTAGGCTACATATTTATTGATATAATATTCTTTTTAGGGTTGAGTCTGAACATTAGAGTCTAAATAGGATGTTTCAGACGTCAATGAAAGACTTATGTTATTGTTTGGATTTTATGAACAAGAGCTTCATTAAAGTTTCATCTTGCAACATAATGCAATTAAAGCTTTATTTGAAAAGATATTCCTTGTGATAGATTATGTTTTTAATGTGATAAGATACAATAAATTGAGTGGCTTTATGTCCAAATATGCTTTACTACATATTGCAAAAGAGAGTAATTGAGTTGAATATGTTGGCTTAAATAAATATCGTTGTGGATGCACCTTTATATCTACTTATAACCTTCCATGTGTTTGTGAATTGGCTTCATTTGGTGTAGGTAGCATACTGTTGTAGTCAGTACATTTCATATGTACACAATTAAGTTTTTCAGATACTTCAAGTCCTGATACTTCAGCAGAGTCTTCAATCCAACAAAAGTTTGATGTGATCATGAATCGGTTCAAAGAGGTTGACTTTGTTGGTAAGGTTAACATCAAAGCCATGTTGCGTGAAATTGAATATCCAAATAAGACATCTTTGTGTCCACCACCAATTGAGAAAGTCAAAACAAAAGGTGCGAAAAAAGGACGTACCACTAAATTTGTTAAATCAACAAAGTGAATCCCTTCTTATTTTCAGCATGTTGATGCTACATTAACATCATGGTAGTTCTTCTACTTTGAAAGCTAGCGAGGGATTCAACAGACACTCCTCCAACTAAATTGAACCAATTGATAGATCAATTTTCTATAGGGTTTCATCCATACATTATTGATATCGTTGATGTCAAGGGTGACAACCATTGTAGGTACCATATTGTTGTTGCATTGTTGGGTGTGGGGGAGGACTCGGGGGTTGTTGTGCGGATGAACTTGCATAAAAAAACTTAGTTAATAGAAGTAGAAATATATTAATTTGTTTGAAGAGGATGCATGATATGAATATATAAAAAAAAAACTCATTTCTTGTTTATCACATGATAATTGTAATGATTTCAATTCATGTTATTTTTTGTCATAAGTTAATTCATTTCCTTTGGTTTGCAGGTCAGTACAAATAAGTGGATGACAATTCCGAATATGAGATATATTATTGTTAATTGATATAATGTGGTTATTGTGTGTTTATCTCTTAAACAATCAATAACTATTTTCCTATTAAGGTCTCAACCACTAAATGATTTTAGGCACCATAGCATGATCTCAATTAGACACGTTTGTGAAAATCATTTTGTTTAGGTGTAATCCATTTAACTCATAATCCACTTATATTACTCAGGGAAAGAGGTTTACTTATATTATTTAATGATTTTTTTTCATGTACAGTTGGAAGAAGGTTGTCCAATTCTACCAAGAAATATATTATGGTGTACCAATTATGTCCATTAGATGACATTTGTAGTTTACACTTTGTCATGGCCTCCAGGCATACACACTCATATCATCAGTTACTGATCAGGCTAACATAAGGGTTTTGTGTGTCCCTTTCCACGTAGGTGAACCCTTGATGATGTGACTTTTTGCCATCATCAACTACAATGTTATTGCATTTCTATGACAAACACTCTACAATCATACAACAATATATATTTAATAAAAGTTAACATGTATAATTTAAAAAACAATTATTAGTTCTAAACACTACGGGATGCTTAATGTCACTATCATCTTATGTCCTATTACATCTCCATGTGCATCATGGATTATCATCAAAGGACAATCATCCTCAACTATTTGAATGATATATGGATGTGATGTAGACCAAAATCGCTCTATATATCCAAGGATGCATGCTCCAACATTAGTTACCATTAAAATGTATCCATCACCGGTCCACCTTGATGAGTTGCCATCTATCACGACAATTGAGTGATGCAAGATAGTCTATATATATCATGCTATCAGAGTATGCGTTCAGGAAAATGCATCTGCCTACAAGCCCCCAACCGAATGTATCCTAAAAATGAAGAAATTAACTCCAAAGGATGCACTACCCTGTGATCTTCATATGGCATAAATCTCACTACACCTAGGGAGATGTTATCTAACTGCATTCGTGATGACAATCTACTCAGGAGATAATCTTTAACATACTCATCCCGCACTTGTCTTTGTCCAAAACATAGAAATGCTCAAATATTTACGCTTGTAATAAGATGGCATACCCAGCTAGCTACCTCATATATGCGTAACTAGCATCTCACAATTGATTATACATGTGGGTCATATCAATTGTCGTCCACAAGTATCTCCTAATGTGCCCTAAATTTAAAAAAAATCACATGTAAGACACACTAATTGATGTCACACTATGATGCAACCTACAAGGTGGAGAAAATACGTTCTAATAGTCATTATCCATTATCAGTTGCATATCTCCTCATAGACCTTCCTCAATCAACTTAGACCACGTGACCACCCCAATAGTGCCTTGTATCACCAGTTATTGTGCCACAATCAACATAGAGTGACTTTACTAACAAATTCATCATCATAATTGCATTTAAGCTCAGGTAAATGTAGAATTGCTCGATAATCAAGAAATGCCACAAATTTGACACATCATAAAATTGATGATCAACTCCCCTATAAGTAGATGAAAAGTATTTGTATATACATTTGTTTTTGTCTTCTGTGTCATACCTTGCACCAACAAGACCAGCTAAGCCTGACAATTTCACTACTACTTATATGCATTCATGAAAAACACCCATCTTATTCATTTTCTTCTATAAGAAACCAATTTCAACTCACCATGATTCTTCGT
Source organism: Phaseolus vulgaris (assembly GCF_000499845.2). Classification (NCBI taxonomy): domain Eukaryota; kingdom Viridiplantae; phylum Streptophyta; class Magnoliopsida; order Fabales; family Fabaceae; genus Phaseolus; species Phaseolus vulgaris. Next base: position 29,164,674 of record NC_023751.2, read on the forward strand.
AACCAACCAAAACAATATCAAATTTCCAAAACAAAAAGTTACATTCACTTATCATATTTTAACATATTTACTTACCACATCATTTCATAGTTGCATCGTCACTTAATCCTCATAACTTCCCAACAATGACCTATTCACACACTCTAGGATATATGCTTCATCCTCCACATCAGGTTGAGCTTCTTCAAGTTCATATTTTTCTAATCAATGTTATCAATACACGTATATTTTTTTCTACACTCCCATACTTTAAAAAATATCCAAATTTTTTTTTAATTTTTTTTAATTTTAAAATAATATTAAAATACTTTTCAAATTATACAATCCATAATACCAAAATTGTATTTACCAAAATTGTATTTCAAAATATACGATCTATAATACAAAATTTATATTCCAAATTTTACAATTTAAAATATAATATATTCTCAATTGTTAGAATATAAAAAATTTATATTTCAAAAATATACAATCCTTAATACAAAATTTATATTCTAAATTTTACATCCGAAATATAATATATTCTCCATTCTTAAAATATAAATTTTATATTCTTAATTATATAATCCAAAATACAAATTAATTACAAGTACAGAACAATACAAATTTGTATTTTGAATTATAAAATCCAAAATTGATATTTTTATTTAATCGCAAAAGTTCAACTACCTATTTTTTATCTTTATAATTAACAAAAGAATTCCTTTAATTCTCTATACTTAAACAGAAGACCAAGCTTTACAATGAAAATAAGTTTTAACAATTTAAATAATAAAACTTTATGAAGTAAATTTTTAAAATATAAAAAAAGTTACAGCTAATAGATAATGTTTGCATATTCTAAATATTAATAAGCTGTTAAATGTCAAATGTTTCCGAGAACAAATTTGATCAAATATTCAATTAAAAAAATACTTTATCTCACTTAATCCTACAGGAATAACACAAACCAGCGCACGGCTTCAATAAAATACTGTTTTCCAACTGTTTCACAATATGTTGGGGGTAGAAGAAACGAAGGCCCATCATTATTAGAATGGGGGAAAATCTTATGATCAGGCATTTCGAGTTAAAAAAAAACAGACTCCATAACATCAAAATCACAATTCCAGTAATATCTAGTCTCAACCAGGGAATCCTGAAAATGGATCAGACCATGGAACACTTATTACAGAAGTCGAAGGTGTGAGAGATTAAAAAAATGTGGCACCAACGATATTATCTTGATATCGCCACTGTTGAATATATTACAGATTGCTCTCCAGCAATTATCCTTCCAGCGCTGAAGCTCCAGAGATAATCTCTATCAATTCTGTGGTGATAGATGCTTGACGAGTTCTGCCACAAAATGAACAGAGACCAGTCAGTCAAAACACAGTACAAAACTGAATTGACAGATAATAATGGAATTATATCAAAGAATAAAAATAATGATACATGAACCCTCTTAACTTCAAAAGACGTATTTATTAATACTTATTATTTTTCTCTCTCTCTTTCAATCACCAAACCTGTCTAGACTTATGAGTATCATTTTAAATATTTCCCACGAAAGCATTGAATGTTGAAAGCGATTAAGATGGGCATGTAGAAGAGAAAGAAAGAGAGACCTGTTATAAGTAAGGGTGAGACGATCAAGCATTTCCCCAGCGTTCCTACTAGAGCTGTCCATGGCTGACATTCTTGCTCCTTGCTCACTGCAAGCATTCTCCAACACCGCATTGTACATGACCTGCATAATGTAAAAAAGAAAAGCATGGTCGTAAAGAAAAGCCTGCAACCAAATGATAGTGAGACGTGCAATGAAAGGTTAATATGGGCAACTAACAATGTAAGTTACTCAATTACCCCCTCTCTAAAAATGATTTTTTTTTATATGGGACCTCCAACTTTGTATTTTTTCCTTCATATTTCATCTTTACCAAACAACCTCTATTTTAAACATCCCTTCTATAAGGTTGTTGCCTCAGTATCTGGAGGTCACTAATTCCAATCCCAGAAACAACCTCTTCCCTTGCAGAGAAAAGGATGCATACATCCACCCCCATAGACCCCTCATGTATAGACCTGCCCTTGGCTCCAATGATTAGTCAATTCGTCATGGGTGTTTTTCTCTTGTAAAGATATTTTAATATCCAGAGTTTAGGAAAGGCAGACATATAGAGTGGGGATATTTAAAAGATATTTTTTCTTTTCCATCATTTTGTTATGTATGAAAAGATATCCACTTATTATTTCCTATAATCAAGTCAAAGAAACGTTATTATAAAATTTCAATAGACCAATACCAGATGTTTAGGTTAATATCATTATAGTAAAGCAAAAAAAAAGCACCAAAAGTTAGTTTGTCACAATGTTTTTAAAATTACTTACACAAGAAAACTGGAACTCAGAAAGATTCTGAAGAATTTCAGATTTTGTCTCGCCACCTTCAATCTCATATGAATCCAGTTCCCCAAGCTGTCCTCCTGATTCAGCCTCTCTCTCAATAACCTACATGAAAATTGCCTTCATAAGTTGAAAGTAAAAGGTAGAATATCAAAGTCTGTCTATCTTTCCAAAACCTACCTAAAATATCAAAGCAAAAATGTTGGCACGATTAGATGATGGGACTCGAATGACAACTTTAATACTGCAGACAATATGAAAAATACAATAAATAGAAGTACCTCAGGAGATAGTACAGTTGACACTGTTGGCAAGAATTGAACAACAGACTGAAATTTGTTGAAAACAATCCTTAATGCATCATACTCCACATTCTTTAGAATGTCATCTGCCAGGACAGACACCTGAAAGATCCAACAAATAGCATAAAACAAACAGAGATATTTCAATGAAAGATTGAGTAAATCAAGCATGTTTTAATTAAAATGTAAATATGTTGGAGACAATTCTGATTTGCAGGCACCAAAATCAAGTATTACAATATGGTTATATTAGGGATGAAAAACATTTCCTTAGCTGCTTATTCTGTTAAGAATCGAGATCAAGGACAATTTAAAAACATCTTCTCCCTTCGCCTTTTATGTACAAAGCCATGACAAGGCTACCAAGCTCCAAAAACAGAAATGCTTTGGATGCGCTGATTGACCCTAACAATACTCATCCTTAGTAGACTTGAAGTTAGAACATCATATGTGGGAATTGAAAAGTGGTTCCAAGATGCAGTAACTGACCTAACAATGCTCTATCTTAGTGGACTTGAGGTCAATATACATACATATATATATAGTCCCCCAAAAAATTGGTGAACTAAACATGTGCTATGTTTGAATTTCAACAAGAACAAGCTCGTTTCAACAAAGACAGGTTGGCTACAAAGACCAATGAGGATATTAGGCTCAATCAAAAAATGTATTATTAAAACCAATAACGGGAAGGTCATAATTTAAATCTTTCTTCTAAGAATTTAATTTTTAAGAAGCTGAGCAGAGAACTTAAATTGCATTAAAAATATGAGAAATAGTATTTTAAGATTCAAAACAATTCTAAAATTTCACATCTATAATATATTCTGTCTATGTTGTCTGCCTCAACCTCTATATTTTCCATTGTTTGATTCCTATTATCCTTAAAAAGGTTTCCAATTAAAATACCAAACTGTCAAAATCTTGATAATCTTGGCTCTATTACCATCTGTAGTATAATCAATTCAGAGAAAACTGAATTTTCAGACTATAGCGTAGAATTAAAACAAAAGCAGGCTCTTGGAAAAAAAATGTAGAGGCACAAACATAATTATGCAAAACTTAACAATCATTGGATGGAAGAGACACAACAAGCTAACCTGAGTATAATTCAGAGGATTTTTCTGTAATTCAGTAAGGGAGAGCTCAATGTCTTTCTTTGAGTCACGCACCAATTGGGCCTTAGCCTTCTCTCCCAATATGACATACTTTGTCTCTTTATCAGGCCCTATTGTAGTAAATATGCACATAATTAAAACCGTGGTTATAAATTTCAGAACAGAGAGAAAGCAGATGGCGGGATGCCTTCTATTATTAAAGATTGGACATACAAATTAAATATCTATACTACAAATAAAATGCTAAAAAGAAGTATCCAAAATTTAAGATATATCCATAATTAATATGCAAAAGTTATATCTTAAGCTAAGACAAATAAATAATAACAGAAGTCATGAAAATAAGGAGTCAAATATTTGTATACCTTAAATAGTAAAAGTCAGAATGCAAAAAAGGAAGAAAAAAAAAGGTGAGCAACACTACTATTAGAAATGGACCAGGCTTAGCTGAACCACCAAAATAGTTATGCCCATATTCCAGTCAATACGAGAAACCTTAACACACCCTTCACTGTAGACGAACATCTAGAGAATGAAGTTAGTAGGACTGGACTTCCATACATGGCTTAATATTAAAACTAGATTGATTATGATACTACGTTAAAAATGAACTTGGCCCATCTGAACCAAACGATACTCGATCAAGAATGATTACACAAGTCTTATAAGTAGTATTCTGACCATATTCCTAACTAATGTTAGATATCCTAACACACCCTTACACCTAAAGTCTTATAAGATCAGCCAGGCTAGATTTTACACTTAATATTAACTTTATGACTTTTTAAAAGATTTTAAAGATTTTAAAACCAAATGCACCCCTGTTCAAGTCATATAATCTACTAATTTCAACCAATTATCAAGGTAAATAATATTTCAAAAGCATGTATTACAAGGATCTTCTATCCTTGTTTTCTTGATTGTACAAAAATCTAGAGACACATTAGGACTTGTAGACAGTCCTACTAAAATATATTACAGACAAAAAAAGTTGTGTACGTTGAAAATAACATAAGCTCATCAATTGGATAAAAGGATACAAAATATTGAGTGGTTTCTGAATCATTAAAGTTAAAACTCAATTTGCAAAATGATTTTGTTTCATCGCATCTCAGTTGTCTAGTTGCAAATTGTCATTCGGATATATAAGGTCATAAAATCTGCACATATGAAACTAACACTTCCAAACACCTCACTTTTAATATTTTAAAAGCAACACAGTAAAAAAGTCTTTAACAGACACAAATGCAAAAATTACCGGAATTCAATTTCTGCAAAGCCCTGCTTATCTTGACAGATGTAGAATTGATTCCACCACAAAGACCTTTGTCCGAAGATATGGTAACAACAACACTCTTCTTAACATCAACACCTTAGAATAACAAAAACCAAAAGAAAATCAGGACATCATCAGAAAAATAAAATTCACACACATAAATCTAATGAAACAGTTGCACATGTTTAAGATCCCAAATCCTAACAAAGATCACAATATTAATAATAACAATAACAAGAGATGCAGTATAATACAATAATTTGTACAATATCAATTTTTGTGTCAATATCTTTCCATCACATCATTTGTTACAATTCAATTCTTTTTTTAATTTTCTCCCTTACACCCTTGTTCTACAAGTAACACTTCTCTACTGATAATAACAATCCTAGCCAATTCATAAAAATCCAATAAAGCAGTCATACGTATTTTAGATCACAATATAGGGTATATATAACAACAAGAATAAATAATAATAACAATAATGATAAGAGAACATACTGGGATTGTCACCGAGAAGAGCAGTAAATGGTTGCCAGAGGCCACGGGAATTTTCAGTTCTTGATTGGACGGCACGAAGCTTGGATGCGGCAACCATCTTCATGGCCTTGGTGATTTTCTGGATATTCTTCACACTCTTCATTCGGTTCCTCACTGCGTTAATTTCATTAAACCATCACAAATCAACACTCATTCAAGTCCAACACAATGACACAATCAAACACATACAAAAAAAAAATGAAAGCTTATTCCAAGACGAAATTAAGAAACGGCGACAGGGAGAAGAAAGCGGATCGTACCTATTTGGGTGGAAATGGAACGCGCGCCATGTGGGGCTTGGTCTCTGTCAAAAATACGTTAACGATTAGCGTGTAAGATCGATTATAGAAATTCGAGATCTGTGAAAGAGGGAAAGCAAGAGGGTGGAATTGAGATTTGAGGAATGATGAGAGAAAGTAAGAACTGACTGAGAGTTGAGAGAGGAATGGAGCGCGTTGATTGGTTGGGTCAAACGCCTCCCTTCGCGACGCAGAACAGCTGCCATTGCCATCTTCGTTCGTTCGTGATCGCTCTTGCGAAACCCTAACGGTGTTACAGAGAAACAAGTGAAGAAGTCCCTATTTGTTTTCGTTCAGGAACAATGCTAACAATGTTCAATGTGGTCGCATATGTATGTAATATGTTGCGTTGTGTCACAAGCCTCACGCACGCACTTTTCTATTCCCCTATAGAAAAGTAAATACTAGAAAATAATAAACGCTGTAAATTTGTAAATAATTTATTTATTTTTCATTTCTTGAAAAAATGACACGTGTAATTATTATTCATACATAAAACATTAAAAGGAAGTAGTCTTTTTAATGAAAAAGATAATGTGTGGCAAAAAAAATAAATTGTTATCATATAATTAACTTTTATATGTTTATTCCTATTTCTAATTTATTTTGATCTTCTTACAAGTGATAATGTGACTAATAGAAAACAAGTCTAATATTTTTTAAAAGATTTTTGGGTGAAGCTTTTTTGGTAAAGACTATTTTTAAAGGTTTATTTATTCATTGTATAAAATATTTTATTTTTTTCTTAACTTTTAAAAAATTCAAAATTAATATTTTCAATGCTTCTTAATATTATAACTTATAAGACATCAACAATGTTTATAAATAAAATAAATATGAACAAATAGTTATTAAAATATTGAGATATCAAAACAATGATGATAAATCTAATCCATAACTCGTTAAATGTGATTCCAACAAATTAAGGCTTTGTTTATTTCATGGAGTGAAAATTTATGGAAATAAGAGGAGAGTGAGTGTGAGGTGAGGTTATTTATTTAGTTAAACTATTTAGAGTTTAGAAAAAAAAAACTAAATATAAAATAATGTTAAGATAAAAAATGTGTAAAAATAAAATATCTTATTTTCTTAATCTAATACACTTCTATAAACCTTGTTTATTTTGTAAAATCTATTTGAAAAAATATTTTAATTTTACTTTGATTATCCTTTTCGAGCCTATCATCTTAAAAGAATTCTTCAAAAAAGCAGTTCTATTGAACCACTTTTAAAGTTAATATTTTGTTTCATTCGTTAAATATTCATTAATTTAGAAAGTCAACAAATTTAAGAAACAAGTTAAAACATTTTTTCTTAAAATTATAGATACTAAAACTATTTTAATGTTAAAAATATATTTAACTCAAATTTAATGGATTAAAACATTGTTAACTTTTTAAAAACATATTCAATTTTCTTTATCATATTTTATTTAATTTGATAGATAAATATGTCATATACATTACACAGGATTTGTAATTAATTAATTTTTTTAGAATAATAATATGACTTGTTCGTGATATTTTAAACTGAAATACATTTATTTTAAACTTATCTTTAAAAATAAAAAAAAGGAAACATTTCTTTACCTAAATTAAAAACTATTTATAAATTATTTAACTTTAATTTTTTTGGATAATGACATAATATGTTGAAAATATTCATAAAAAATTAAATATCTCATTTTAAACTAATACTATATATAAATTAAGACAAAAACTAAAAGAGTAAATATTCATATTGTATGAACTAAAATGGTAAAAAAATTATAAGATCAAAATAATAAAATAAGTATATTACATGCCCTAGAAATATTAAACTATGCAAAAGTATTAAAATATATGAGATCTATGGTGATAAAAATAGATGAATAGAAATTTGGACCCCCAAAAGTTAATGTATGAATTACTTAGCATATAAAAATATTCTTCATATTCATTTTGACAGCTGGTTTTTATTTGTTGGCTTCGATTCAAAATATCAATATATTTTTAAAAGATTTTTTACTAAGCCTAATGAAGATAACAAATGCTTTAGATATAATTTATTCTTAATAATTCAAATATTAATAAGCATATTGCGCAAAAAAAATTATTCTACACTAAAAAACTCCAAAGTTTCTCATTTTGATAAAAAGAATTTCCTAATTTGTTAATAATTTATATTCACTTATTGTTAAAATGAATATATTAGTAAAAAAAAATTATCAGCAAATATATTATTAAGTTACTGTTATCTTAAAATACACATGCATAAATTGTTAACATATTTATTCTAAAAAAAGGAGACAATAAACATATAGGTTTTTTATTAACTATAATATGCACCATATGTGAAAGGATAAGAATGATATGAAAGGGTGTAAATAAAAAATATTTTTAAAATATTTTTTTCAAATATATTTTTGGATTTAGATTTTCAAAATAATTTTTAAATTCTTGAAATCTTTTCTTAAAATATATTTTTAGATTTCATGTTCTGAATTTTTTTTCAAAATATATTATAGATTCAAATTGAGATGGTGCACGAAGAATTTGCTAATAAATCATAGTAACTTTTTTTAAAATACATCTAAAATATAATTATTAATCTAATTTTTTAAAGAAAATAAATTAATGTATATATATTTCTGAAAATTTTCTCAGTTTTATTAAGTGATTTATTGTTTTACTTTTTTCACCTTGAGCATTTCTGAACCTGTTCTCTTTGCTTAAACCCCTTTGAAAACCCTAGAAAAGATGTCTAACTACTGATTTGTCTATGGCGGTTCAGAGGATCACTTCCAACGAAGCACAAGCTTCGAAGAATGTTTCGCATGACCATTTCTTCTGTAAGCAGTTGCTTCCATCGATAACCAAATTCGTATTCATGATAGGTTTTGATTTTTATAATTAAAAGTAATTAACGAGTTGTTTTAAAAGCGGAGGGTACAAATTTCCGTTAGGATTAGGAAAAATTCCTACTTCATTGATGCTGAACAGATGTTCTTTGCAATTTAATCAAAGGGATGAAATGCTACGAAATGAACCAAAAGTTCGTGAATGTGCTTGATTTCCCCTCAATCTCACAAATGTAATAGAAATTTGTTGAATATGTTTGAATTTGGAGTCATGGCTTCTTGATTTCAACATAAGGTTTTAGGTTTAGTTGTTGCAGATTTGAGATTAAGTTATTCAATTGAAAGTTGTTTGTGTGAGTTCCAATATTATGGCACATAATCTTGCTTTTTAATAGTTAATGGAATGGATTGACATGTTTACAATATGTCATGCACACTAATATGATATGTCTAGACTGAGCAATTCAACTGTTATATTATCATTATCTGAGTTTTGGTTGGCAGAGGCACAGCCTTATGAGGAAATTGAGCCTTTTCTTAGCTTGGGACACACATCTGATCTCGTTGCCTTAGACACTTTTTATCATTAATCCCCTTTTCATTTTCTCATTCATCTCTCCCCAACAGAGCTTTACTGTGTGACTGGAGAATAATCTGTGTATGAAATCATTTATTTTTTAAATATACGGTTACTACTTTTCTTACCTTATGATATTGTTGAAGTATGGAGAGAGTTTGTGTGGGGAGCTGTTGCTGGTGCTTTTGGAGAAGGAGTGATGCATCCAGTGGATACCATTAAAACCCGACTACAAAGTCAAGCTATTCTAAATGGACTTCAGGTATAATGGCAGCCTATAGATGAATTAGACAGTATTGTCGACATGTTTAAAAAGTTACGAGCTGTTCATATATCCATCTTCTAAAGTTTTTCTCCTTCTTTGGAACATCATTCATCCGTTAGAACCAGAAAAACATATTGCAGATGGTGCAACATGTCTGGCAGGTTGATGGACTAAAAGGTATGCTATTTTGATCATTTAATATTTTTGTTCCTGCTATGGATATTTTTTATGGCTTTTAGTAATGAATTTCCTTATGTTAAATGGCATTTCATGCATGTGTGAGTTAATTTTATTTTTCTTTCAGAACTTATAATCAAAACTTTTAAGAGAGATGAGCAATGACTTCAACTCTTACTTTTTCTCTATCTAAATTTACTCATGATCTATAAGACTTTGTTGTTGTTGTAAACTTATTCATGAATTTTGTAACATATACTTTAGACTATTAACTTGGAAATTTGTCCCTTGTGAAGTTGTGATTAATTAAAATTCTATAGGCTTTTACAGGGGTGCAATACCTGGTATTACTGGATCTCTTGCAACTGGTGCAACATATTTTGGTGTCATAGAGTCCACAAAAAAGTGGATTGAGGATTCACATCCTAGACTTAGGGGCCACTGGGCGAATTTCATTGCTGGAGCTGTTGGTAAGCAGATTTGAACCATGTATTAGAGGATACCATATTTCTTCTATTTTATTGTATTGATTCTGTTTTTTCAATATAAATAAAGCACTCTTGTTGTCTCAGAAATACACAGTTTCAACATCTTGTCTTTATTTCCTATAGTTTAAGATGGTATCATAGTATCATAGCCTATCCTAATAATGTTTGTTGGACCTATTATCTTACTAGCTATCAGACTACTATTAGACTACTCATAAATATCTAATCTCCTGCTCGAAATGTTTCTTATAATCATCTCTAATCAATTTCCCACCTTTTGTCAATCTTTCTTCATCACTAGATGACTTCTCCAACACCACTTTAGGTATATCAATGCTGCCCACAACCTATTAACATTCCAATACGGGACCATCTTCGATAGATAATAACATAGTGGCCATGCCTAATTCTTCCCTGACATTCTGGATTTGGTCTCCCCACTATACTAGCCTTTGTTATCATTGGCTTTACACCATGCATTTTACTTGTTTGTCCTTCTTATCTTTTGTTCCTATTCTTAAGTGTTCAGGTTAAGCTTTATCTCACCTAGTGTGGTGACAAACAATGATGGATGACATGTGTGTCCTTCAAAGTTGTGGTACTTGAGAGTTGGTTCCACTTCCACTTGACATATCAATTGTTGGGTGTAGGGTTTTACACTTAAAACATGACCAAATGGTCAAATTGATTGCTATAAAGCTCGCATGGTTGTCAAGGGATACACACAAATCTATGGACAAGAGTATACAAACACTCTCTCTTGTTGCCAAAATGACATCTATCCAACTTCTCTTTTGCGTTGAAGTTATTTGTCCCTAGACTCTATTTTAGCTTGACATCAAAAATTCATTTCTGCATGGTGTTCTTGATGAGAAATTTTACATGGAGCAACCTTCTATTTTACATGGTATCAAAGCTTATCCTAAGAAGGGCTTTTGGGCCTTCATGCCTTTTGCTATTAGGCTTTCGTGCCACTTGGTATTGGGCCACTCTATTAGATTACCTACAAATGTCTAATCCCACGCTCAAGATGTCTAATCTTCATTGTGAGAGTGTGTTGGAAATCCCCCATCTAGAAATATGACCAAATCATAACATATAAGTGGCTTTCAATTTTTATTTTGCAAGTCGGTTTTGTCAGGTTGAGTGAAGTTTAAAGTACACATTTTAAGATTTATTGTTATTCTTTCTAATGCACTACCCATTTTTGTTGTTGTATTTGTATAATTATTTCGTCAGTAAGTTATAGGATGTCTAAGTATTCTGTTTTGGACATCATCGATTATCGTAGCACATTCTATATATTTTCACATGTAGCATTTGGCTTAGCATTTTTTAGCTTTTCTTCTTTATAAAAGTGGATGATCCCCCAATTAACTTTTAAGGAAGATCATTTTTTCGTTTTGCTTTTTTGAAAAAGTAACTTTTAGTTTTTAGAGCTTACTTTGAATGGTGTTTGACCGAGTTTTTCTTTTTAAAGGAAAGTAAATATTCAAATGATTATCATCCTGGTGTTATAATTTTGTTCTTGTTCCAAATTTGAAGGTTTTGTGAGCATGAGATGACACCTTTAACCATTTTAGTGGGCTCAAATTTACCTTGTTTTTCTCTCTATTTTCAGGAGACACTCTAGGTTCCTTTGTGTATGTTCCATGTGAAGTGATGAAACAACGCATGCAGGTTCAAGGCACAATTACATCTTGGAGTTCAGTTCCTGTGAAAAATGGCATTGCAATTAATCCTGGCACACAAATGTATGATTATTATACTGGAATGATCCACGCAGGCTGCTCAATATGGAAAACACAGGGCGTAAAGGGTTTATATGCAGGGTACACACTAGAAAATACTGGTCTTGTACTAGTGTCACGAAGAAGTTTGAGTTTTTTAAAAAGCAAGCTGTGAATGAGTCCTTATCTTATAATGAGTCAATTGTTTAATTAATTCCTTATATTTCTTGTTTCTGCAGATATTTATCTACTCTGGCAAGGGACGTTCCGTTTGCTGGTCTAATGGTATTATGTTACCCACACGATTTTACTACTTATGCTCTTTTTATAATCTGCTATATTTTTTTTTGTGAGCATATGAAAAGATTTTGTTTAGTCTCTATTCATTTTTGTTGAATGTCTTGTCCAATTTGATCAAGGCATCGTCTTTTTGTGTACTGCTGGCTACACATCGAACGGGCTATGAAATCATAAGTTTAATTTAAGTAAGGAATGTATTATTGAACATAAAGATTTGAAATAATGGACACATTTTGTATATTCTGATATCAAGAATGGTATTTATAAAATTGAGCCGCCACTTTTTCCTTTAAAGCCAATTTCTCTATTTTATCATGTCCTGCAATAATGATGTCATCCACAAATACCATCAAAAGTGTAAGTTTACCTGTAACAGAGTGTTTTATGAATGAAGTATGATCTCTTTGACTTTGCTTATATCCTAAGGAAACCATTGTTTTTCTAAATCTCCTAAACCATTATTTTGGAGATTGTTTAATACCATATAAGGCCTTCTTTAGGAGGCATACCTTATTCCTTCCACCATGAGTTTCAATTTTGGAAGGAATCTCCATGTACACTTCTTCTAAATGTCTATGAAGAAAGACATTCTTCACATCCAACTGATGTAATTCCCCTCCAAGATGAGTTGCTAGAGCAAGAACAACTAGAACTGTATTCATCTTTGGTATAGGAGAAAAGTCTCCTCATAGTTAACTCCATAAGTTTGAGTAATACCCCTTTGCAACCAATCTAGCTTTATACTTGTCTATTTACCTATTTTCCTTGTGTTTCAATATAAATGTCTATTTGAATCCTATTGTCTTCTTGTCTCTTGGTTTATCAATAATCACCCATGTTGAGTTTATTTCTAATGCATCCATCTCCCCTCTCATAGCATGAGTCCAATGTTCACTTCTCATGGCTTCTTGGAACGAGGTAGGAATTTTTATGGCATCAATGACAATGATAAAATTTCGATTTCTATTAGAAAGATTGTCACGGTAGAGATATTTAGAGATAGGACATTTAACATAATCATTTTCCCCTTCTCAACGCAATGGGGCGGTAAATCCTCAGTAACACTTACCTCCTCACTATTGCCTTCAAGGATCCTCACCTCCAAGTCAGGCTACTATTCTTGCTTTGGAGTCAAAGTGTTGTCTTCTTTAATGTTTTTTGCCAAAGAATTTGTTTTCTTATCCATCACTATAGGTTGGTTTGATCCCATTTGTGGTGACATCATCACTTGGATCCTAACATAAATATGGTAGTGACAGAGGAGAGCTCCTTCGCTTCAAGTGTTTTCTCCCCTTAAAGCATAGGGCTGACAAAAATAGATTTTGTTTCATGAAAGGTGACATCCATTATTATATAGACACGACGTCTATCAGGATGATAACATTATTTAAGATACGGGTGGATAGTTTGTTAATGAGGTATGTAGCAGTTAACACATCTTATCCTCAATAGGTTTAGGAACAAATATCTAGGAAAGGAGGGATTTAACCATCTCTAAAATATGATGATTTTTCTTTTCTGCAACTTTGTTTTGTTGTGGAGTGTTAACATATGTTAATTCATGAACAATACTTGTCATCAATCATATTTTATCATTTCATATTTAGCATATTATAATTAAAGTGTATAATGTAAATATTCCTGAATCATAGGGATCTAATTACATCCTTGAATAATAAGGATTTGATTATATTCTTGAATACTAGGGACTAGACCTGATTATATTAAGTGCTGTTATAATATTTTAAAAATTAGCTTTCCTATCCCCTCTCTCTCTCTTTCTCTCTCTCTCTTTCTCTCTCTCTCTCTCTCTCTCTCTCTCTCTCTTTCTCTCTCTCTCTCTTTCTCTCTCTCTCTCTCTCTCTCTCTTTATATATATATATATATGATGTACTCCTAGCGATAAAATCATTCTATTCTACTCTAATATTTGAGAATACCTTTATGAGGCAAAAGTGAAGAATTATTGATTCACATATTGAGCATAGTAGTTGAATCATGAATCGGAGAGCTTATATTTCGAATCGTGAATTGTTTCGCATCGTGAATCGTAAGATTCATAAACATTTAAAAAATATAACATAAGACATAAACATGTAAAAATATAATTAATACTCACAACCACATTATAAAAAAGTGATTGTATCACTGGCCAGACTAGGTTAATATTATAATGGTTGGATTGGGTTGGATTATATGGCCGTCTTCTGCACGAGTGCCTCCTCATTTTCCATGGGCATGTTACTGCTACTGCAGTTGTCTCTTCCTTTTCGCATGGTACCACTTGACAATCAGATTAAGGAAGAGCACAAGTTGGTATGCATCTCCCGCAACTTGAACGTCACTTGCTCCTGTCGCTCCTCTCGCTCCTCTTGCAGTTCGCTTCCTTGTCATTCGCTCTCGTCGTCGTTCTCCATGCGTCACTATGTTTGGGCCGTTGGAGGAGAAGAGGGAAATCATAGTTGAAGTTTGTGGTTAAAAAAGTTAGGGTTTTTACCAAACCCAAATACACTGCACGATTCAAAGCATGATACATAAGTGATTTGCGATTCTGTGATTTTTTGAACAATTCGCACTTGTATCATGCGATACGGAAGCAAAAACGATTATTTACACGATTCGTGTTATAAGAAAGTAGAATCGAATCGTGTATCACACGATACTTACTATCATGATATTAAGTGTTGTTGGAGATCCCACATCGACTAGAGATTAGGACATTTCATAGTATATAAGTGGATGCAAACCTCATCTTATAAGTTGGTTTTATGAGGTTGAGTTAGGCTTTCACTTCTTAATAAGTACCATTAATTCTTTTGATATTTTTTCTAAATTGATTTTGGAAAAATTTAACAAAATTTGAAAGACTCCAGGTTTACTTGTCATGTATGTCCACATGACAAAGTACAATCATCAATGAAAGTAACAAACCATTTTGCTCCAAAAATAGATTCTAAAACAAGTCCCCGAACATTAGAGTGAATATCCGAAGTTAAAAACTAAAGAATTATTTTATTGATATCAATCACAAATTACATTTTTATCTCTATTTATAATAACCAAAACCTCTAAAAAAGGAAATAAAAATATGCTAAAATAAATTGGAAGATTTTGAAGATATTTTTTCCTAATTATTATGTAGATATTGAGAATATATTTTATCCTAATAATCTGCTATTGGGAATGATACAAGATGTACAATCATATTGTTTTTGATAATTCATTATTTGTGAACCATTTATTTCAAATGAATATTGTTAAATTCCAAACACTTCACCAGTGTCTAGTCCCAGCTTTATAATATTGTGCAAACTTTTGAAACAATGTATTTACCTCGTCAATGGTTGAAAGAGATTGTTTGCATTTTTACTGTCAATTGGAATGAACACACTTAAATATTGATGGCTGTGTTGGTGATCAACTCGGTCCTGATTTCAGTAAATAGAGTCACTACTCACAACCATCATACCTTTTCTGTTTATATGAAATTGCTGTTTTCATTGTATAGGTCATGTTCTATGAAGCTTTGAAAGACGTTACAAAATATGTAGAGCAAAAAGGGATATCTAGCCCAAATTGGCGTGTTAACCATTCATTCGAGGGACTGGTTCTAGGAGGATTAGCGGGTGGTATGTGCAGTGCTCTGCTTTAAATGTTAAGTGCTGCAGTGTTCATTGTCTTCCATAAAACTCAGTATGTTCAGTATAATTCAACAGGTCTCAGCGCATATCTTACTACTCCTTTGGATGTTGTTAAAACAAGACTGCAAGTGCAGGGTTCAACTTTGAGGTATCATTTCCTTTAGTAAATATTTGAACAGGTTATGGCATGCACATTGTGTGCCTCCACCTGGATATTAGTCATATTTCTTTATTGATAGTCACAAACATGGTTTTGTGCCAATTGAGTGAGCTGAGCGGTAAGGTTTTTTATTGACTTATTTAAGCTAACTTTGTGGTAATTTGCTTTCTACCATTGCCTTAGGTATAGTGGTTGGTTGGATGCAATTTGCAGTATATGGGCCACAGAAGGCATGAAGGGGATTTTCAGGGGTAGCATCCCCAGGATTACATGGTACATTCCGGCTTCAGCACTTACATTCATGGCTGTGGAATTTCTCAGAGATCATTTTAATGAAAGAGTGTCCAATGATAACTTGCGAGATGTTCGCAGATTATCAGTAGACAAGAAATCACTGCAGGAGGTTTCTTAGAAGATTCTCATGGAATCACACTTTACCTCCCATCCAGATTTTTACGAAGAGGGGAGGTTGTGTGATATCAAAATTTTTTACATGCTCAAACAAGTGATAATTAGATCCCCATTACTGTGAACATACACAATAATTACATAGAAATTACATTGAAAATACAATCGTAAACTTGTTCAAAATTGTCTTGTCCAATTTGTGCCAATTCAATCTGGCTGATATTAAGTAGAAAGTTGAATACGTTGTCTTTTGAATTTAGAGTAATTTTTTAAAATATAAATTATGTTATGTAATTTGAAAGAAAATGTTTTAATTTTGTTCAAATGTTAATAAATATCTTGAAAACGTGGGTAATCTTAAAGTAATGTCGTATTTTTACTGGGTATGTTCTCCTGGTTAGCTACTATATTAGAAATATTTTACATGAAAAAAGATAGGTACTAAATTTGGATAGGCAATTACTTTTTTTATCCATTATTTTTTCCAGCATCTTTATCAGTGTTTATTAAAAGATGACCTTAACTATCTCATCCTTTCTACACCTCTTTTTCCGTTCACTATCGCTGTCACTCCCATCTGCCACATCTATTGTTGTCATCACCCATTACTGTTGGTGAAGAAATTAATTTTTTATTAATATTGCGTGATACTATTGTATTGTTTAATCCATGAATATTTTATATTGCAGAATATAGGAAGTAGTTACAAATCTTCAATATGAAAGCGTTGAGTTGATAATGCCTTCAAGATTGTGAAATTGATAATACATTTTTTTTTTGGATTTGACAGAATCTAAAAGGTACTTTTTGTGCATAAAAATGTATTTTTTTAATTGTATAATTAGTAGTATACTTTGAAATTAAGAAATGTATTTTAAATTGAATTCTGAAAAGTATTTTTTATGCATACAAATATCTTACGGATGGTGGAATTTGAAATATATTTTTGGATTTAATTTTGGATTATACAATCTAAAATAATTTTTATGCATAAAAAATATTTTATTAAATGTGTAATATATATGCATGGTTTATAATTACATTATGAATTGTTATATGACTTAATTTGGACATATATGGGTAGAATAAGGAGTGGTGTCTCTCATGTTCATGTTGATAGGTGACAAAGACCATTCAGACTTTGGTGCAAATAACAAGGAATTGTAGGGGAAGATTCCAGGAGGAGATTAAATTTTTTTAAACCCACTAAGTTTCTAAGAGAAACTTAACATGATTTAGTTTCCAGGAAGATTCCTTAAAAAAAACATGAGAAATACTCCTTTAATGACCTTAAGAATAGGAAAAATACTTTCAAAAGAGTAACTTAATTCCCATTCAACAAAGTATAGTTATACACAGGACAAGGAGGTATTTGTAAATGTTTTTGTGTAGTAGATGAGTTGGTACATGGATGAGTTGGTACATGGAGTAAAAACATTATCTGCGATATAGAATAAATATATATATATTTTTGTGTTGCACGAGGTTAGTTTAAATATATGTCCACATCATTTGATCTTGTAAAAAGGTTTATATGTAAATTAAGATTGTATAATGTTGTATTGCACTTGCGTCTTCCATTTGTTGAAGTAAGCTACGTCTTAAAAACAAAGTATACTCGGTTTATAATTAGTTATTTTCAACACTAACCAAAATCATAAGATTTTGGATTTTTCTCCAATATACTTTATGTTTAGTTGATGTTAGATCTTCAACATACCCCTCGTGGCAAGGATCGAACATCTCGAGCATAAGACCAGTTGGAAATTTGATAGTGGCTATTATGATAGGCCAACAAACATGACTAAAATAAACTATGAATAGTTATGATATCATCTTAAAAAAAGTAAAATTTAACATTAACTCAACCTAACAAAACTAGCTTAGTAAAGTGAGGTTTGCACCTAGGTATGACAAACAGGTCTTATTTGAACCCATCTCGATTTTGACAAAGAATCTTTGCATTAATCGAGTACAAGTATGAAAAATACCTAATTTTTTAAATTAGATATGGAAACAAGGATGTGTATGTGATGACTGATTTA
The DNA here is from genome assembly GCF_000499845.2 of Phaseolus vulgaris. Taxonomy (NCBI): domain Eukaryota; kingdom Viridiplantae; phylum Streptophyta; class Magnoliopsida; order Fabales; family Fabaceae; genus Phaseolus; species Phaseolus vulgaris. The sequence continues at coordinate 29,183,227 of NC_023751.2, forward strand.
GGGCAAGTGCACTCTGTTGTCAAAAGTAATTCCTTATCACTAAGGACGGATATCAAACCCACAAGAAACATTTATTTAAAATACTAATAGTAACATTCACTAAGTATAAGAATATGTACAATAATTTGATTTTAGTTGATATTTACAATAGTTTTCATGAAACTTAAATAAAAACAAAGTAAAGAGTTGTTGATTCAATTGAGAAAATTAGGATTGGGGTTCATCCTTCTTACTCTTTTGTATTTTGAATAGCATGGTAATATTCTATATTGATATTGAAGTTCGTATAAAAATTATTTATATCAATTCCTCGCATATAAATTTATTAAAAGAGTCTCCTAAATATCGATTTCTTGCATATTTATAAAAATTTCTTATCATTACCATTAGACGTTGATAGCAATTAACATTTCAAATTTATTCCTAGCATTTACATTTTGTTAAGCATTATCATTTGTGTCAAAAACTTAGAAGTACTTTCCAGTCAAATATAAGGATCTAGATCATAAAAACAAGCATTACAAATAAAATGACAATACCAATCATCAATCAAGAACAAAATATTATATTTAAATATCACCTCAATACATAAAAGTTCGAATAAATTACTGGTTATTTTATCAATTAATATTCATAAGTGTTTATATTTTAATATGAAATATTACTAAAATTTGACACTTATTAGTATGTACTTATCTGCTCGTCCCCATACCTGTTGTCCCATCCTTATACCATCCATTGTTCTAAATTATTAAAACCCCTATAGTTTATTAGATAACCTAAAATATTTATATTTATTATTTTCTTTAGTCTTTAGTTTCATAACCCTTCTTTTTTTCTCCCGCTATTTTTTTTTTCTTTATCAACTATTCAATTGGTTCAGAAATCATATCATTCACTCAAATCCACTAATTACTTTCTCTTTTATCACAATCTTGATTATACATTTTTTTTTCTTTGTGTGATTTCGTACAATTGATGTATTTCATTTTAAAAAACACAAACCTTAATTTCATTGAATAAAATAGTTTCTCATACACACATTTGATTATTTGTACTCTTTCTAATATATTTATTTATTGTTTATATTTCTCACATGAGAATGTTTGACTGTTAATTTCAAGTGTTCAATCACATAAATCTTTAGTTTACTGGTAACATAAAAAGTTTTTTTTGTTGTTATCTTTGACCCTTAGTTTCATTTTATTTGAAGAAATTTAGTTTCACGGAAAAAAAAATATTCTCTTTCAACAACTCATTCAATATCCAACATTTTTGTTTAAATTTCCAAGATATTTTCATTCTCTCTCTATGATTTTATTCAAACGAAGCATTGCATTTTAGAAAATGCAATCCTCAATTTCATCGAATCAAAACATTTATCATTTTTATTCTATTTTATAATTATTTAACATCTATCTAATTGTTATTCTGTATTCTAATCTAATAAGTGATTATAATTTGTTTTCTTTAATTTGACATTGAAGAAAAGAAAATGTGTATTTTAAAATAAAGTGCAAAACATAAATATGCTTCGTCTGTTTGATAGTAACTTTTAAACAAATCATGAGAGACAAATGCTCTCTCTAACAAACAATATATCATACATGTTCTCTTGTTTCGTCTAAAGCAAAACCTTTGTCAGATGATATGAACAGAGTTTTTAAATTAACATTGTAATTAATGAAATTCTTTAAGCTTATTATGTGTTGCGAAGAATGTTCTCGTCTTCATGTCTACCAAGAAGATATCATAAGTTATTATCATCATTAAACATCTCTCGAAAGATGCGCTAAAGTTGTTTCATGCAAACACACATTTAGACGCATCTTATATTAACTCTATAAAAACTATATGTTGCATATGTTCTATGCTTCACTCTAATTTTAGTGAAAACTCTCTAATTGAGGCCTAATAAGTCATACTACCCTCCATTATAAAAGATGATCTATGCTTAGTAGCTTGTAAAGCATTTAGAAGTTTTGTTACTATTATCATGGAGAAATCCTTGCTCTCTTTTAGAAAAAATATTTTTTATTCAATCCTCTTAAAAAGTCAAACTAAGACTTTCTCCACCACACTTGATAAAACTCAGTTCGCTCTTCACCAAACAACCTTATATGTCTTACTACCTTTAAAATTTGAATAATGACTTTTTAAAAAAAATATTCACTTTCCTTCATTCTTACTGCTTTAAACTCTCTTTTCAAATTTAAAACTTGAATTCTTTGTTCTATCATTCTTTTAAAACTTTTCTTCAATTAATCTCAAACTTCTTTGGCAGTTCCTAATGTAATGATCATGTAGAGCTACTTATATGATGACAAATTCTCTTCCTTTATTTTCTATTTCGTCATCGTGATTTTTTAGTTGTGCTACTGTTGAATTTTTAGGAAAGGGAGTTTAAATACAATATGTTTCTTCCTCCACCCCGTCAAAGTTCTTCCTACATCCCATTAATATCCGAAAATATGATTTTACCATTTTTTTTTAAATGATTTTTAGATTAGCCTTTTCAGAATCTTTCTGAACACCTCTTTTCTAAATTTATAAGTGTATTATGAAAAACATTTTTCAGAAAAAAAAAATTGAGAATAAGATTTCCATAACTTGTATAATACGTTTCGAAATGTGTTTTCCAAAATAACCTTTTTAAATGTATTTTGGAAAGAGCTTTTTAGGATGAGAACGAGTTAAATAGGTATTTTGGTCATTCACCTATTTTATGAGGTGCAGGAAGAACTTTGATGGGGTGTAAAAGAAACACCCTTGTCTTCCATTATATTCCATAAGCTTTGATCTCTCAAGCAAGTTCTCATTTTTGTAACCCACTCATGAAAATTCTTGGAATTGTTGGAGACAAGTTCTATTTTGACTTTTTTTGTTCTCTTTTTTTTTTTTATCACAATTCCACAAAGAATATTTAAAGCTCTTGTCTTGATATCATTAAAGACTATTAAAGACGGTTTGTCTTGATATCATATTAAAAGACTGTTTCTTCCTGCACCTCCATACTTTCTTCTCTCACCTCCATAAGTTTCCAAATTTCCAAAAATGTTCCTTTATAATATTCTGGATTACGTAATCCAGAAGTCATTTTTTAAATTTGTAATTAGCTACCAGATTACCTAATCCAAAAGCCATTTTTCAGATGCATGATTATTCTCCGGATTATATAATCCGGAAGTCTTATTTAACTTCCGAATTATGTAATCCAGAAGTCTTTTTTCAAATGAGTTTCCGAATTACATAATCCAGAAACTACTCTATGAGAGTGACACAAGAAGAACAAAAAAGTATTTTCATGTTGTGTATGAAGGTGACAAAAGAAAATATGAAGGTGCAAGAAGAAACAATCCATATTAAACCGTTAACAATGAAAGATATTATTAAACCGTTAACAATATTATTAAAGTAACAATGAAAGATATTATTAAAGTAACGGCGAAATAAATTTGGACAAGAGAAGGAACAAATTTGGAAGATATTACGATGAGAAAATTTTCACAATTAGAACAAATTCACTCCATTTAAAATGAATACTATTCATCTTCTCATGTTATGAGAAAAAAATATTTTTTAATTTAGAAAAAAACAACAAATGATAACAAAAATTCATCGGACAAACTTCTCAAATTCTAACACCAGCTAAACCTCGAGATATTTCTAACCGAGTTCAAAGGTTGTAGTATAGAAACACCAAAAAATGTTTTACTTCAACTAGTTAAGTTTGCTCAAAGTTTGAAAAGGTGGCCACTGACCACCATGAAGGTCTCAAATCATGTGCTCTTTAGGTCGTGATCTTCCGCAGCAAGTTTCAAGAAGACGTTTTTGGTAACTCTTCAAAGCCTGGAGGAACATCCAGATTGCTATCAAACTCCAATTTGGGTGTAACTAGTCCAAGGTGATGATCAGGTCTCACCATATTAACTGGCTCCATTTCAAGAAATCTTTCAATAGTTTTATCAATTTTCTTTTTGCGAAAGAATCCCCATAGGAACTGTCCATTGTTTACTGCAGCAATATCACCTGTGCAAACTAGTTGATGAGATCTTTGCCAAGAAAAAATGTAATAATAAATGCTGGTTGAGTCATGTGGGCAAATTGGACAAACAAATTCAACAAAACACAGCTTTTAAAAGAAAATTTTAGTATTTGATATCAAATATTCTTTGAAAGGAATTGTAGATTAGGATGTTAAGGAAGTGGCAGAGAAGATTTAATGCATGAAAGAGTTTACATACCCCTTGAGTCCATGCCAAGTTGATTTGAGGTAAATATCAGCAACTCCACTCCATTAATATAACTTTTCAGCAGTGATTTTTCGGCATTCATAAACCCCAATAAGCTGTTCAGGTTCTTTCTTGACCTACATCGAGAACATGTATAAACAGAATAGCTTAAACAATGAGTACTGGTCTGGCTGACACCAAAAGAGAGAAAGGAAATGAAAATGAAGTAAAAGCTAACCTCTCAGTTTGTTCTGATGGAAAGAAGTACAATGCAATATCCTGAAGCTTAGGAGAATCATCTTGGAATATGTCAGTCAAGACCTTCAAAGCAGTATGTGACTCCAATTTAAGGACCGATGGCATTTCTCTTGAAAATGCAAATGCTTTCCGATTAACAATGAATGGTGGTTGGGCTTCAAACCCATCATAAAATGTGCTAAGTCCAGCGGTATGAATAATTTGGAATTGACCCCTAGAAAATGGTCAACAGCATGTTAAATTCAGATTAATAAAACTGTAACCTTCAGATAATGAAGCTGGTGTCATATAATACTTGCTCAAATGATTGACACTTGCACGTGGTACCCATAACAATCTCACCTAGCAAACCTTTTTCTACTGATATATATATTCGAAATTGGAGAAAAGATCACAAAAGTACACTACAGATATGTGAATGTATTTAGTTTCTATGCACCCATGTGCATAACCATTGATGAAACTGAAACTGCTTGAAAGATATCATTGTAATTCATAAATAGTAACATAAGATTGAAAGGAAATCTGAGACTTCATTCTCATCTGTCAGTACAGATTGGAGCTTAATGTGAATTTTAAAGGAAGAGTAATTGAAGGGAAATAGTTATCAATGATAAGTGAAGAGAGGTACATACCTCCAAGTAGCAATCGAACAGGGTAAAAATTTGCAATCAAGGTTTAAGCTTTGCTGAATACTCTGGTCATGTTTTTCAATGTCAGACTGGTTACAGTCAGCATTAGCAAAAGGGGTACCACCTAAAGAAGAGAGAGAGAGAGAAACAGAGCAAAAGACAAAGGAATAAAATACAAGATGATAGGTTCAAAACCCAAAAACTGTAATGTGAGTAATATACATGCCCATATTTCCACGAATAGACTGAAATAGGTGCAACAAACAATCGGAAAAAAACATCAGATATAACACAGACAAGAAAAGTATCCTACCTGAGAAGACAATAGGGGAAGATTTCCTTGCAGATAAAGCTTCAAAAGGTGCCGCTTTTGCAGGCTTCTCTTTCTGAGGATCATGGATTTGAACTTTTTTAGCAGGTGTCACTCCACCCATTGGTCGCTGATTTTTTCCTAAACACTTCTTTGGTGGTCCTACAACATCTATAGACTCGTACAAACAAATCAACAAACATGTGGTAAACTAGCTGCACAACAAATGCTTTAAACATTCTTTCTAAACTAGTCACACTCTGGTTCCACACTTATCCGCAGTTAATAAAAAACAACACTGCACGGCACCCAAAAAGCTAAGAAGAAAAAACATTGGACATCATTAGACAAAATTATATTTTATATCCTAAATTATATTTATTGTTCTCCTAAAACTAAGCCAGAGAAATTATAAATTAGTTTGTTCTCTTCAATTGTATATAATAATATTCCTAAAATAGGATACACAAACCAGGAATTATAATATCTGTACTTATGAGTAGTAACTACTTGTATATACTCCTATCATTATTTACAAAACGAACAAGCTATTAAACCTTTTCCCCTACAAGATTCATTGTCTCATAGTAATAAGAAATTTCATGGTAAATTTGCAAAGCAAAGGCATTAAACACTTTTCCAAAATGCAGTTACACTTTGGTTCTATATAACTAATTGTGTAAACTCCTAGTGTAAACTTATGATAACACTCTTTTAAAAACAATCAAGGTTATTAAATTAAAAGACTATTTCTGTTTAATTATATCATACAAATAAATAGATCAGGTTAGGCCATAGATCCATACGAATTGTCTAACTTATTTCCACTCCATAAATAAGCGCAAGTTCATAAGCACAATATTTCAATTCCATCAACTCAGATTAAAGCAAAGACAGAGTCAACCTCCACTTGATATTCTGTTTTTGGGAATAAGAACATGTATCATAAATGTTAAGAGAAAATAAAAGAATGGGAATGGCAGCAAAGGTGGAGAAAAACTCTCACCTTTTGATGATGGGAAAGAGGCATGTTTACTAGTCATTGTTTTCTTGTGTATTTCATCATCTCTTGGATGTTTCCCAAGTTCCATAGTAGATGATGAAACAGGAGAATTTGAATATGGAATCAAGGATGAATTGGACCCAACAACAGTCTTCCCGTAGCTTAGCAAAGTACAACTTGCTGGACCAGAAGAGAGTCTAATGACTTCATCCTCTGAAAGTGACTTCACTTTCGCAGCTTTGCCAGTTTGATGCATTTTAGAAGCCCTTGAACTAATACCCTGATCCTCTTCAGGTGGTGAAGTTGACACACACGAGCAAGACTCACAGACCCAGTATCTTGGAATTTTTAAGGTATTAAATCTCATGCAATAACTGAAATGGTTTGGAAATGACATGTAACGAGATATCAAGACATTTAAAGAAGGAATATAAGTAGAAAAAAAGAGAATGGTATGTGGGAGATTATTACGCATGTTCACGTCTGTCTTTGCATATACAACAAGTAAGCAGTGTTTCTTTCCAACCAACAGCGCCACATATATCGCAGCATTCAGCCTGCAAAGAATAACAAACGCTAAATAAAAAAATCTACAACAAAGAACAGCAAAAAACAAAGTCTTAAGTACAATGTCTTGCAAACATGCTAAACCAATGAAGAAAAAATGTGTCTCTATGTTTCCTTTTCACAAAAAAGTTTGCATTCTAAGAAGCAAAACAAAAGATAAATATGTAGATTCAAATGTCAAACTTCTACAAAAACAAAGGGTTGTCGAAAGTCTGTTAAAAAATAGGTAACTTACTAACAAAACACCAATTTTTCTTTGCTTAATGTGAACATGAATGTCCATTGTTTGATAAGACTAAACAAAATTCTTACTTCTTGAAATTAAGGGACATGCAGAGAGTATAGTGCAAATATTAATTGGGTGAACGGATTATCCATGAAAAATCAGAATCAAACTGTAATTATCAAGTGAAATGGAAAATCTAAACATGAATGGTTAAGAAATTAAAATGTATGAAATCACAACCAGTGAAGTTCATATGTGATAATGTAGCAATCTTGAACATACTATCAAAATTGTATCTTCAATAAAAAAAGCATTGACATTGAAAAACGCATTCACATTGATTATCACCTTGTAAAAAAAAAGAAAAGGAGTGTGAAGAAATTGGTATTGGTTTGTAAGATCAGCCAAACCCCCACTATCCATAAATGATTCAAATGTAAAAGCTGTCAAATTTATGATGTATTTAAGGAAGAATTAATAACACTGTTCAAAATTAATGAAGTAGTAAGTAACTATTTATGTAAAATTTTGACATTTCAAACAAATTACACAACACAATGCAGCAAAAATAACCAAATCCCAGCAGCCTCCTAATCACCAATATAATATTAATCACAGTAACAGCAAAAAAAAAAATCAATAAAAATAATAAATAAATAAATAAATAAATAAAAAATATAAACAAATAAAAAAACAAGAAAATAAAAGTAGAATGAGCTCTTGTATTTTTCTTTGTTTACATTATCATCTTCCTTGTGTGGCTGCATTGTTCTTCTGGAAAAGAGTGTGAACTGAAAAGGAAAACAAATCGACACAGGGTGAGTCCTAAAAAGCTTTTAATATCTAATTTTTTGAAAAAAGAAAAAACAAAGGAATGCATGCAACTCAAAACTGTTGGAAATGCATTAGCATTAGCAGGAGTATAGAAAAAATAAAAATAAAAAATCTCTTGGAGGAGTGTGTGAACTGTAAAAGAAGACAGTTCCACAAAGGGTGAATCCTAAGAAGTTTTAATATTAAAGTTTTTGAAGAAAAAAAAAACTGAAAAAGTATTGATGAATGCATGTAACCGAAAAGCTTTGGAAATGCATTACTATAAACAGGAGTATAAAAAAAAAATTGTGTTGAAGAACTTAGAAGAACAAAAAGGTGATGTCTTGCTTGAATACTTGGTATTAAGCAAACAATAGAAAAAAGGGGTTAAGAAAAAAGTTTTTCTGACTACAACATTACAACAACAAATGGAAGAAAACATTTAGTTTGTGCTTTCAATTCCATTTCACAGCACAAAATCTGTTATGCTCTGTGTTCATACCCTCACAGACTCCGGTCCTTGCAAGTTTGTGCAAAACTTCCTCACCGAATTTTTATTCTGTGCTTGTGTTGAATGAAAATAAGAATACGAAACAAAAAGTAAAGTGTGGGAAAAATGAAAAGATGGTAAGTGGAATCGTTGCGAAGATTTGTATTATATTTATCATATTCATTTTAAATAAAATTATAAAAAGTATTTTGTAAGTGAAAAATGATTAATAAACATGTATCTATTCATGTTACTGACATATCAATTTTTTATCTTAATAAAATATTTAAAAATGTGATTTGATAAAAAATTTAATACCATCCTGGAAAAAAAAAATTAGTTTTACTTGTTTACATATTTTTCATGATAAAATTATTTACTGTTTATATTTTAAGACAAATGCATTTTATAAAATGATTACTTGTTGAAATTCCTGAAATTATATTTTTTTTAAATATAAATTAATAAAAACAGATAGTAAAATTTATATTTCTATTATAACTTTTAACAAAGATTTCAGGGAAACTTGATTATTTACTTTATAATTTAGGATAAAAGTATATCCATTTCTTTAAGGAAATATTTAAAATATTTTTCATTTTTTAAATAGTTTTACTTAATAATTCTTTTCTCTTACTAAATCAGTGGTGTTATAGTTTAGTTTCAATTATTATAAACAAACCTTAGTAATAATGAGTATACTTAATACTTATTTTTGAAGAATTTATTATTTGATTTTATGTGCATAAAAAATAGAATAAAATAAAATTTTAAACATTCTTGACGTTTTAAAATTTCTATGAAAAAATCTATTTCCTATTAAAGACTAAAAAGTTATTATATATATATATATTATTTTTTTATAATTTTTATACATCATAATTGTGTAATTTTTATATTTTTTTTGTTCATATTATATGATAATATGAACACTGACATGCTATTTGACATATCCTACTATGGTTTAATTCTAATCTTTAAAGAAATAAAAATTTAATATTATCTCGTCATTAAAAAAAGGTATAAAATTGATAGAGAAACAAAAAAATCACAATTGAAATAATATTGGATTGAAGTAGAGATCAAAATCACTGAAACATTAAATATATGATATATATGATGGGTACATATTAAACAAATAAATAAAAAATTATCTAAAATTGACTATATATATAACAAAAAAAATTAATAGTTTGTATAAGTAATAAATATTAGACATTAAACATCTTCGAGAGATAGTTTCCTTTCTAAAATTATTGTATTAAATTAAAAAAAATAATTAGTAATATCCAATCAATAAATTTACATAAAAAAATGTGCAGAAAACATTAATGCTTTGTTTGGTTAGAGGGTGTGGAAAAGTGAAAAGTAAAGGGTGTGGGGAGTGGATATGTCAGAAAAGTTTATTGAAATATGTGATTAATGTAATGGTGTAAGGATATTTTGAATTATTTTTAGTTGTGTTAATTGTAAGATTACAAATTTACCCTTGTATATAAAAAAAAGAAATAAATGATAATTAATTTTGTGCATATTTTATTTAATGAAAATAGATTAAAGTGTAATTATAAATAAAAGAAAAAATAATGTAAAATTCAAAGAAATAAATAAATAAATTTTTATATTTAAATATAATTTTATTATTTTCCATTTTATTAATTTAAATTAATTTTGTTAGTTAAGTTAATTTATTTAGATAATTTTAATATTATTTATGTTTTTTTAAATTATGTTATATATATATATATTTATATACAAAATTAATAAGGATTTCAATTATTATCATTAGATCATAGCATGAATATTAAGTAATTGTCAAAATATATAATATAAAGTCATTAATTTTGATTCGGAAAGAGATAAACACGTGTTAATTTGTTTATAATTTTGAAATTATGAAAACATGAAGAACATAATAATGTTAATTAGAAAAAAGAAAAGACATCCTCACAAATAACATTTTAATCCTTCTTGTGAATACCTTCAAACGGTTTTCTAGAAGACATATTTTATTTCGTTATATGACAATAATTGCATCTTTTTCTTCGGCAACGTCTTCAATGCACCATTTGAAAAAATTACAGCCTAGAGCCATGACACTTCTAATTTGTTTTCAAGAAAAGAATGAAATTGAACAATGAATAAGTTTAAAATAACATTCTTAAGTTTGTATCAAACCTAATTAAATAAATTTTTCCTTGTAGTTGGGACAACCCCAAAATCTTTTTCCAACATTTTTTCTTCTGTTGTTGTTATTCTCAAAACAGAAAATTATCCACAATCACAAATAGGAGCAACGAAGACATTTGTGCTCCCAGTAGCATGGGTAAAAGTACCACGTTTTTGCACACTACAACCAGTACAACTAAACGATGATGTGTTGTGATACACAAACATTGAAGGTTACTTAACCAATGTTGTTGAAGTTTCGTATTAGGTAATGAAACCCAAATTTGATTTATGCATAATAGAAATAAAATGTTAAAAAAGTTACATTCAAAACAATATCATTATGTAAATAAGTAGCATGAAAAGTACCATAAAACCTTAATATTAAATAACAATTTGTCAATGTTCAACGTCAAAAATAACAATAACAATAATAATTCATTAATGTTCAACATGAAAATTAGAAATAAAAATAACAATGACAATAACATAATGATAACACAATCAATGGCATTGATGACGTCGAATGTCATTCAGAGTATCCTTAATTCGGTACATCCTTTGATCAACCCTGTCAATGCGGGTATTCATGTTTTGTATCTCGGACAAAATTTGGGTTAACAATTTGGTTTGATTGGGGATTGTCAGCTCAAGTTGATCACCTTCAACATCTTGTTGTGGCAATTGATCCTCTTCATCATCTTCTTCGTCATCCTACTGAGGCCTACCAAGTTGCCATACACCATTGAGTTGAAATATATTTAATTTTGTCATACTCTTTTTCAAAATAATGATTCCAGCCTAGCATATTGCTTGCTCATTTGACAAGTCGAAGCCATACACCAGCAAGATGTGTGTTACACTACAAAAAATCGTGTATAAAGTGGCAGTTTTAATATGAGGGTTATTAATAACTGTCACAAGTAACTGTATAATACAACATCTTAATAACCACCACAATTGTCCTTCAAAATATGACATTTTGAACTGTGATAATTCTCCTCCAAAATAAAAACCGATCAAATACAATTAATTAACTCTTGACAAACCCTTCCATTGGATTTTGAAATGAAACATGAATCTTCCCCCTTTCTCTTGCAAACTCTTCACAAACCCTCTCTTCACAAAACCCTATTCCCTTCCCTTCACTCTCTTCGTGAAACACTTTTGCACTCTCTTCACTGTTGCCCTTCATTCTTGCCTTCACTCACCTTGCCTTCACTCACTTTTTCATTCACTATCTTCTCGCTCTTGCACGCCCTAAACCTAACATTCACTCTCGCGTCCTTCACTATCCGCCATTGTCATCGTTTCTTCTGTCTGCCATCGCCGCATCCTCGCAACGATTTCAAATTTTGTCCGCCATAGTTTGTTTAGGTTTGTGCTTTATAACTTTATCTTTGAAATCTCCTGCTGGATTGTTTTGCCTTGTGTTGGTTCTTAATTTGTGAAATCTATTGTGGTTCTTAATTGCAGACTACCTTATTTTTGTATGTTGATGTGTGTTTTATTTTTGTTTCTCTGTAGCAACGATTGCAGAAAGAATGTGTCAGTTGTACTCATCGACATTAACAATTGCAACATTAAGGCGAAAATTAAAATGAACCTTCTTTGTCTTCTAGTAAGGATTGTATTATTTTTAAATGGTTGTGTTGTTAACGATTTTGTGGTTTGTTTCATAACTTCATAATATTTGTAAATCCGTGACAGTTGAAAGATCCAAAAACTTCCAAGTAATGATCATCTTTGTATGACTCAAATTTATTAAAAACTCAAATAAGCCAATACACATATTGGTAGATTGATATTTATATAAGCTACAAAACACACCTTAAGTTGTGATTTGCGCTTACTGAGAACACTCTGTTCCAAATGGTAATTGCAAGAGAATATTGAGAACATATGATAAAGGATCCCCACTAGCTTTTCGATTGAGTTAAAGGATATATTTCACTCACTTTTCTATAAGAAGGTTTCAACCGTGTGTGTTTGTCAGCATTGCTAAACTGGTATGCGAGAACTGATATATATTAGTATTGGAGTGTAGTAGGTGAGTTTAGTGATGTGTGTAAGGGATTTTAAGTCTTCCAAATATCTTTTAAGTATAAAAGTAAATATATAAAGAAAAGTCTTCCAAATTGCTTGTACTATTGCTAGACACCTCAAGGCATGTTGATACAATTTGCATAGTTCAATGTTGGGCTAGGTAATCTCTTAGGAATGTATATAAGAAAATTGTTATAATTGCTGAATTGTTAGGTTTTTCCTCCATTTCTTTTTTGCTTGTCTGTTTTTGTTCAAGTCTGCAATGCACATTTTGAGTAATAACAGTCTGATCCATAGTTGTAATGTTGTATATAGGTGTTGATTGTGTCTGCGGACAATTCTGCTAAAGTATGGGACATATCAGAGGACAATATCGAAAAGGTGAAGAAAACTTTGACTTGTCTTGGCACTGGCGGAATTGAAGATATGTTAGTGGGGTGCTTATGGTTGAATGATTATCTTGTCATTGTTTCTCTGGGTGAGATAATATCCATATTTTTAGCAAGCGATCTTGATAAAGCCCCAACAACATGTTGGTATCCGACATTTCATCATGTGTTGCATGATGTAATGTGACCAATTAATCAATATATTATTTTTGATGCACCACATCATGAAAATATTTTCACTTAATAGTTGTGCGAAGTTTCTCCCATGAGGGCACAAGATATGCATTCATGTGTAATGTAATAGTCGATTATTCATTTTCAGACTACCAGCATTTTTGACATTCTGACCTTGAACATCTTCACGAATCGTGGACGATAATGCTAAGGCTAAATCATAATTACATTCCTCAGGGATCGTCCCAGGGGTTAACTTAACATCGTCATACCTGAGATCGACAATGTTCATCCAATCCAATTGATTAATGTGTATTCGCTTTCCACAAATCTCAATGGCAAGGTCACCAAGAGGTGTGATCTTCAAATTTGTATAAAACACTCAAACCAAGTCTCATAATACGAAAGTTTCATTTCAAGGAAAGGTTGTAAACGTTGGAAATTCAAAAGGTTTTGGAATTCAAACCCTGGAGTAGCAAAAAATGGAGAATGCATAGCTTTTGGAGATAAGACTGGTCTTCCATGAAACATATTTTCAAACATCATCATTTGCCATTTTGTAGTAAAGTATCTTGAATAATCAAGTACTTCTTCAATCTCCGTTGTTGGGGGAGGACGAACGACATGATCTTCTGTTGGCGCTTTACCCTTACGGGTTATGTGGCGTTTCTGGGATGATGATGCAATGTATAATGCAATTACTAAAAAAAGAAATATTCATGACATGAAATATGAAACCCAATTTTTAAGTAAAGGAAAGTTATGACAATAATATAAACTGAATATTACATTACCCTATAAAAGAAAATACTAGAAGTCTTCAACTAGAATACTAAAACTTCTGATCATAACTATCCAATAACAAACATACACGAACAAATTACACAACAAGTCAAATGAAATAAAACGACAACATGTAATTGAAAGACATGAAGGTAACGCGGACGCATATATATGAAATCAACGCCTAGTCATAAATGCAAACAACTTTGTTATACGACGCTCATATGGCATCTCAAATAATTGCTTAACTCTTCCTGGATGCTCACATAAAAACTCGTAGCACTGAAACATGACTTGTTCATCCTGGATGTTAAGCTCCATCAGCATTGCCCAAATATCATACTCAGAGAATTTGTACGATGCATGGCGACGATGATGGTGTACATGCTCAGCATATAAGTCATTTCTTCGTCTAATTTCCACAATTATATCTTGTGTTCCGGTTGCTTGTGCACGAGCAATGTCAACCAACTGAGAGGCATTTTGATTTCCATCTTTCATTGACAAAACACATTGTTGAAGATTTGTATTCAATAAAGCAAAATGTTCATCAATTTTGTCCATGGTGGGCCCTTTTCTTTTTTTATCCTCGAGATGAGGATGTGCCCACAGAGCCCGCAAAAGGTATAGAAGGAGTGTTTGAGGGAGTGTCATTTGATTGAATATGAGGAGCAGGTGACCGTGGGACGTAGTCATCTGCCTCTTCAAAGTTGGGTTGCTCGAGTATATAATCCATATTATTGTCGTCAAGGTTGACATTGAAATTACTTATGTCAGGAGGTGAATTGATGTCACGGGCTATCCTGACCCGATTTCCTGTGGCTCTGTCATTAGACCACAAGTCCTCCATTAGGTTATAATGGCGAAGGGGATTGACACGCCATTTCGTCGCAAATGGTTTAACCTAAATAATGTGACATATTAGTACATTATGCCTAATGTGCAGTCAAATGTATTTGTTGTAAAATATATTTATCATCGTACCTTGATCAAGTCACTCCAAACTTCATCCTCCGCTTCAAAATGTTTGGTGGTTTGGTTCCATGCAAAACCACTCAATCCACCAAACAAATCATGTAATTTCTTCCACTTGTCCTTCAAACTTTTTGACAGTTTTTGACATGGTTTTTCTTAATATTTGATAATCCAGCCTCGTGTAGTGCCATAACAATGTTAGTATATCCCTGAGTGGTCTAGCTACCGTCAATTATGCATCCTTGATGTACCTTTTTAATAATTGCATTTAGCAGAATTAGGTTCATCTCCGTCGTCCACTTAGTGAACTCTCGATAACCACCTGATGAATTTGGAGCAACATTCTTCCCGCGATCCATCTAATTTACTTAAATAAAGTTAGGATGACAAACATTGGAAGAAAACATAAAATATATTCTTTCATCAAATTAATTGTTTACATAATCTTCCCACGTTTCGTTTGCTATAGTGTCCCTAATATGACACCCTAGCCTATAATCATGCTCACGAGCATGGGTAGGGATTAGTTGTACATCTTCTTGTAACAATTCATGATCTACTTCAATTAGAGACTCATCATTGTCGACCTCGCGAAGAAAGTTATGCAAAATACAACAAGCTAAAACAATTTTTTGTCATAGTATCAACATCATAATATGGCTCAGCCCCACTGGCTATAATTGGAAATCATTTTTTCAGCACCCCAAATGTTCTTTCAATTACATTTCTAAGTGATGAATGTTGAAGATTAAACAACTCTTTAGCATTTTGTGGCCCTCTTCGCGAATATTCTTTCAAATGGTATCTAACCCCGCGATAAGGTGTTATTATATTTGGTTTTAACATAAAACCTGCATCACCAAGATAGTATTTCCACACAAAGATTGTGGAAAGTTGCGTTAGTATATACTACTATAACCTATTTATTGTTGTGCATACCCAATCCTCTAAAATTAACCTTCTGAAATAACCAAAGGATCGTCTCGTACCAAAGCATCTTTCAATATCCTTGAATCCGAGGCAGTTCCTTCCCAACCGGTTAGGACATAAGTGACCTTCATGTCAAAGTCACAAGCTGCAAATATGTTTTGGGTTGACCAATCTTTTCTCCCTCGAAAACGACGTGCATCAGCACGTGCAACCTTAACACGTACATGAGTTCCATCTATGGCCCCTAAACTATCCTAATGTAAACCAAATTTCATAACCTTAATTAAACACAAAATAAATAAAACATTATACATGATTTAAAATAATATTATCATAAACCAACCTTAAAGTAGGGGTAAAATCGACTATTGTTAAGGATGTGCGGTTCTACAAGCGTTCCATTTGGTTGAATTAAGAATTCTCTTTCCAACCTTAAAATTGCACTCAAAATATTATGAAAGTGACGGAAAACTGTTTCTCTAGACCGATGGAAAAAGAATGACATTTCAATTCTTCACATTATGCCCAATAATGTGCAGAAATTTAGCAACTTGTTCTTCCACGGTTGACCAATATGAATCTTTAACAAGTCCAATTCTCCGTATTCGTTGACATAATTGAAGAAAAACTTTCGGTCCCATGCGAATAATATCACGACATTGTTCAGTGTGAACCAAGTACTCCATCAATTCTTGTCTGTGACGCTCTTTTTGTGGTTGGAACTCACTCATAGAGTTGCTTCTAGTACGCATCATGCGTAACAAATTCAATCCAAAAGCAATCATACAAAGGATCATCACTGATGCACCTTTAGTATTTTATTAATTTGTTATTGGATTTGTGAAATTAAATTCATGTTCGTCGCAATAAGATTGTCATAAATTGCAACCGTTTCCTCAAAATATACCATCTCTGCCTCGTCATAATGTCTTGCTGAATTCATAATGTTATCCATGTAATCTTTAACTTTCATCCAGAACCATGATTACGAGTAAGTGGCAATACAACATACTGAATGCGGTTACCGCGTCAGTGTAAAACTACTCCAATATAGTGACCCTAAAACCTAATTTTAATAAAAAAATTATTGTAAATGACTCTATCATTTCATTTTTGTAATATAATAAAAGTGATATAAATATATACACAAATTAAATTTGTCAATTATAATTAACAATTACATCAAATTAAATAACTATAATAACAATAATAACTATGTACAAATATTCAAATTTCAAATATTTATGTAAAATAATAAAAAATAACCCTAATCATTATTTCCATTATGTAAAAATATATTTTTTAAATAAATCTATTTTTTATAAACAATTAAATGTTAAAAAAAATAAGAACTATCTACATATATTATTAAAAATTCAAATTTCTTCTCTAAACTTTTTCTGTTTTTTTAATTACTAGAACATTTTTTATAATTTTTTTTATTACATGATTAATAATTTATGTAAAATCTAAAAGAAAAAAAAATCTAAACATTAAAAATTTCTATTTCCATTCTGTAAAAATATATTTTTTAAATAAATAAATCTATTTTTTTATAAACAATTAAATGTTAAAAAAATAAGAACTATCTACATATATTATTAAAAATTCAAATTTCTTCTCTAAACTTTTTTTGTTTTTTTAATTACTACACATTTTTTATAATCTTTTTAATTATAAGATTAATAATTTATGTAAAATCTAAAATAAAATAAAAAACCCTAAACATTAAAAATTTCTATTTCCATTCTGTAAAAAAATATTTTTAAATATATAAATATATTTTTTATAAACAATTAAAGGTTCAAAAAATAAGAACTATCTACATATATTATTAAAAATTCAAATTTCTTCTCTAAACTTTTTCTGTTTTTCAATTACTACAACATTTTTTATAATCTTTTTAATTATAAGATTAATAATTTATGTAAAATCTTAAAAGGAAAAAACCTAAAAATTAAAAAATTCTATTCCCATTCTGTAAAAATATATTTTTTAAATAAATAAATATATTTTTTATAAATAATTAATTGTTCAAAAAATAAGAACTATCTACATATATTATTAAAAAATCAAATTTCTTCTCTAAACTTTTTTTTTATTACTACAACATTTTTTATAATTTTTGTAATTATAACATTAATAATTTATGTAAAATCTAAGAAAAAAAACATTAAAAATTTCTATTTCCATTCTATAAAAATATTTTATTTAAATAAATAATTATATTTTTTGATAAAAAATTAAATGTAAAAAAAATAAGAACTATCTACACATATTATTAAAAATTCAAATTTTTTCTCTAACTTTTTTAATTACTACGAATTTTTTTATAATCCTTTTAATAATAATATTTTTAAAATAGATATTCATATCTATAATTTCAATTCATCTCACATAAAATAAATATTGATATTTGATCAATTTTTTTCCTTCCAATATACAATTACATAAACAACTTCACACAATAATTAATTTACTAATATAATTAATAAATTTCTCGTAAATATTGACATCTAAAATTACAAACTAATTACATGAATAACTACTTTAAAATAATTTAAACAAATTCAATTCCAAAGCCAATAAACATCAAAACAAAATTTAAACATAAATAAAAACATACATTTTTAAAAAAATCACACATATCTCAAGAGAGTAAAACAAAATCACAAAACAATGCAATTGTTAGCAAGATCAAAGTGTGTCTGAAAAAATATTCAAAAAAAATATCAAAAATAAAAATCTAGAAAACCATGAACATAATCGATTATCAGTTGTCTTAAAAAAACTACATAATCGTTTATCAAAAGATTTAAGAGGCATAATCAACTTTTCTTGCTGTTCAAAATCTAACATAATCGATTATGCTCACAGATAACCGATTATGTTCACAATAACACAACTCCCATAATCAATTATCAACTATTTTTAACTTGATAATTGATTATGTAGTGCGTTCTTTTCCAATAATAATCGGTTATGCATGAAACTAAGATGAAAAAAAACATAACCTTAGGCCAGAGATGAACTACCAAACTCACTATCCTACCTCTATGCTTACTGAAGACCCTCTCGAAGCACCCTATATCAATGCAACTCTGTGTGTGAAGGCTAGACAGATGTTGTGCTTGCTTAGCTTTGAAGGCTCTCTTATATACTCATGCATCACAATTATGATGCACCTACTCTCTCACCAACACACTTGTGCATTCAATTTACATTTAAATTGGTCAAAAAGATTCCTGAATCAAAGTCAAGAATCTCATGCGCAATGACTGGCCACCGTGGTGCTTGTGGTGCCCTGTTGCTCTTGATCCATGCAAAGGTGTAATGGCAGTGTACGCAACTGTGTGTAACGTGAATAAAGTAAGGGCACTATGGTCTTTCATTATATCCTACATGTCTTTCAACAAAATTCACTCTCCTTTCTCTTCATATTTAAGAGCATCGTGAATCTCCTCATGTTTTCATTCACTATAACCCTTCCCCTTTCACGTAAACAAATGGAGTGGTCTAATTCGTCTGCACTATAGTGTCACCCACTAAACCAAACACAATGTAAATGATCTAGTAAAGAAAAGTCTAAAGAAAGAAAAAATACTTAATATATAACATAAATAAAAATATATAGAGATCACATGCTTTTATTATTTTATATTTAGTGGATGTAGGGTGAGTGAATTGTTATAGAAGTGTCTAATTATCTTTCTAATCCATCGATCCCTAATTAATGTTCAATGTTCAATGAGAGGTGATTCCCATTCAAAAATGGTGGAAACATCAGCAGAGCATGAGCATGAGCATCTCCACCAACACTTGGTTCTAAAATCTGCAATATTTTCCAGACTCCTCCTTCTCGCCATGATCATCCTTTTCCGCACTCTTCTCTCACCCTACGACACATCAGCTTCCTTAAACCCTCCGTGCCTCACCACCCCCAACGCCACGCTCTCTTCCCCCCTCCAAAACGCCGTCGTCTGGGACTCCGTCTACTTCCTCCGCATCGCTCAATGCGGCTACGAGTACGAGCAAACCTTCGCTTTCCTCCCCCTCCTTCCCCTCTCTCTTTCCCTCCTCTCCTTCCTCCCCACCCTCTTCATTCTCTCCGCTTACCTCATCAACAACCTCGCCTTTGTTCTCGCTGCTCTCTACTTCTACAGACTCTCCTTAACCCTATTGAAGGACCCCCAAATTGCGTTAAGGGCTACTCTTTTGTTCTGCTTCAACCCCGCCTCTGTCTTTTATTCCTCCATGTAAATATTCTTTTCTTTTTTTCGCTCCTGTTGATGGATTTCTTGCCTCTGTGTTTGATTTCTCCTGAGATGGCAGATACTCCGAGAGTTTGTACGCTCTTATGTGTTTTGGAGGGATGTATCACTTCGTCTGCGGCGGAAACAATTTGGCCGTTCTTTTCTTCGCGCTCTCCGGTTGTGCAAGGTCTAATGGCGTGCTTAATGCTGGCTATCTCTGTTTTCAGACTATGCATCGCTCTTTTCACGCCCTGTTTCACCAAAAGCGTCTTCCTGTTGGTTCCTTCCCACCCTTTTGCATAAATCTGTTTGCTACTTATCGCTGCTTATTGGGGCCTTGAATTTTTTTATGAAAATCCAGTACAATTTGAGAGATAGAAAACATGTATTATGTATAGTTAGCAATGTAGAAGCATTGTCTCTTGATGAACTAAAATGGATTTTGTTTTCCTCTTTGTGGACGATGTCAAGAAAGGAATGAGATTCATTATGGGTATTCTATTTGTAGGTAGTAGAAAGAAATTTATCATGGTTTTGTTTTTAGTAATTTCAAGAGGTGTTTCTTAGTTTAGGTTTGCAGAATTACAATCATGTTTATGAATTTGTATACGTGTCTAGATGTGTATATGTGTATCTTAACAATACTGTATACTATATATTTTTAGAATAACTTTGTATCTCATTCATGTGTCAGATCTTTGTGTCATAGCTTACTGGACAATGAAATAGGAAGCTAAAATGAATTTATGCACTTAATTTTATAGATGCTTTCATATCTGACTTCTTGATATGCGTAAATTGATTTTAACCCATAGGAGAAATTCAATTCATTTTTCTTTTTTTATCTTCTTTTTTTCTGCAAGTGTTTACTGGGAAATTTATCCAAATAGGAATAAATTATTTGCGAGTCTGAGTGGAAAATGTCATTTGCATTCAGTCTCACATGAATGACTGTCTTTGTATTGATCAACGATGAAACTGTTTTCTGTGTCTGGGAATTCGATGCAACCATGTTAAGCACTTGCAAAATTAGGAATGTGGTTGCTGATATGTGATGGAGAAAGAGAGGTGAATTCAATCAACTTGGCTGTTAGCCTGAAGAAATATATTGTTTGTTCAATATGTGGAGAGTTTGATGGCTAATTTTACTATAAATGACCATAGATGGTTATAATATTCAGTGTGGAAGATAGGGGATGCAAAGTGGTAGGGGTGTGATATTGTATGCTACAAAACAAAACAAAAAAAATGAGGGATTTTTGTAGTAGTGGATATTTCATGTGATAGGTCATAAAGTAGAAAGTATGTGTCATGAACTAATAATTTTCTTTCCTTGCTTAATTTGTGTTCTTAACTATGTGCTTGATACAAGGTCCCTTGTTAGGAAAATGTATGTGTGAAGACAGAAGAATAGAAATAAAGATAGTAACTAACTCACAGTGTTAAGTAGTTATAACTAACTGGAATACAAATAAAGTTGTAACTAACTCAGGGCACTTGATTGATTCTTTGTCATTTTGCCAGTTGGCTTTGCAGATTATTTTTGTTGGAGCTTTACGCACTGCATGTGTTTTCGCTCCATTTTTAGCTTTCCTGGCTTATGGCTATTACAATATGTGTGTTGGTCGTTCCCATGATGATATAAGGCCCTGGTGCAAGGCAAGGATACCGTTACTTTACAGTTACATTCAAAGTAATTATTGGTACGTTCACTGTTAAGTTCCAAACGTACTGTTGATTTATTTTGCTAATCCTATGCTATTGGCTGAATAATATTCTCTATTATGTGGCTCTATGCAAACTATTATGATGTATTTTCTATGTAGTGTAGAATGTTGGAACTTAGATATTTAAATCGTCAGTTTTCCAGTTGAAGATTGTTATGTTCTGATTGTCCAGGGGTGTAGGTTTCCTGAGATATTTTCAGCTGAAACAGTTGCCTAACTTTCTTCTTGCATCTCCAATACTGTCTCTGGCACTGTGCTCAATTGTCCATTATGCCAAGTCAAGGCCTCAGACCTTTTTCTCATTGGGTTTTTTAGCTCCAATGGAAGAAAAGAGCTGTGGAGTTGTGTTTTTGTCAGGTGATCTCTCAAGGTCCAAAGAAGCTGGAAGTGTGGGGAAGTCCTCCTCTGTTAGGGTAGAAGAACACTTAAATCTTAGGAGAAGAAAGAATGTGATCAAGGGAGATGTTGCTACTGTTCCCATAGAATCCGAGTCAGCAGAAGCATGGCCAGGATACTTATCTGCATCTGTGCTCCCATTCCTGTTACACTTGGGATTCATGGCATCTACTGCTTTCTTTGTCATGCATGTACAGGTAGCTACTCGTTTCTTGTCTGCCAACCCTCCTCTTTATTGGTTTGCTGCGTATATAATGGCATATCCCACAAAATACTATAGATGGGGATACGTGATATGGGCATACTCTATAACATATATATTTCTCGGTAGTTTGTTGTTTTCAAACTTCTATCCTTTTACTTAATGAGAACAATGGAAACATGGTTCTCCTTGAAAGCTTTTGGTCTTTTATTCCATGCAATGCAACTCCCACCATCAAGCATTGCTGATAAATTTTAGACAACACTTAAGTCTTGGCCATATGAAAAACAGAAGAGAAATCAAGAATCACATAAAAAATGAAAATCTGAATTAGGATAACTTTGTTTTTCATACTTATATTAATCTTTTGGACTTGATTCTACGGTCTAATCTTTATTTTAATTTGATTAAACATGCGACTAGGTTTATATTAATAAGAGCCAACCTCTCTTTCTATGTGATTATTTTGACAACTTTGGAGGTTTAAGAAATACTTTCTTTTCCTCTCTTTCGTTTTCTTCTTTACAATCTTAAATTTTATACTTCACCACTCAGTAATGATAAAGATTAAGGAATGATCTCTAGTGTAATTGATAGTGATCCTTGAATTTTAGATGCATTAGTAGTTCTTTTTCTTCTTCTTTTTCTTTTCATAGGTTCTATTTATATGTGATTTTTAAGAATTAATTTATGTTTGATATGTTAATTTGAATTTGTGAAATTTTTTTACAATTTGTTAATTTGTTACTTTGCTAATTCCTTAATTAATGATAAAATCAATTGTGAAAGGGCCAAGATTGACTTATTTTGTTGAAATATTTCTTTTGTTTAAAAATCAAATTCCTTTTTTATGCTACAAATTTTTGAAGATCACAGTCGATCCCTTTTTCTTGTTAATCTTGAAATTTTGAATTTGTAATTGAATACTCTGAAAAAAGACTTTGGATTAATTCAACCCTTACTGGTTTTTAAAGTGTATTATTTGATTAAGTAAAACCTCGATCATTTGTTCTCATATGCTTAGCTTTCTGTTCTTATTAATGTAGTTAAAACATAAGAGTAGATTAATGTTTGAAATGACTAAAAGTTTTAGATTTTAGCTTCTTTGTGAATATTCAAGTAATCTTTGAATGATCATCGATAATAGAAAGGAATTACCTCACACCTACAAATATTCATGTAATACATTACTTTCAAAAACAATATTTTTTTTTCTTCTTGTCATAGACACCTAGATGCATATGATACAAAGCATTAGCAGACATAAAGTAAGAGACAAAATGAGGAGCTTGTCATGTGGATTATGGGATTTAACTTAGTCTTACCTTTCTTCTTACTTCTTTGTGCCTTGGCAAGTTGGCAAACATTAGACGCTAACAAATGATCTTAGGGACAAGACTTCACCTCCTCTGACGTAATATAGTTTTTACTAATGCTCAAGAAATTAACAAAATTCTCGAGGTGAAATATTGACCAGAATAATCACTGCTAGATTTTTGTAAAGAAAGCTTCAGACCCCAAATGTTGTTTTGATTAATTACTTTTACAATAAAGTGTTAAAATATGAATATGTCTTAACATCAAATCATGACATATGCAAGGCTTCGTCTGATTATGATAGACACAATTCTCATTCTAATCAGTCTTACAAAAGGGTCTCATGAAGACTTGTATAAATCAAACATCTCTTAAAGAATATGTCAATGTTGCTCCATGCCAAAAACCTTTTTAAAAATAAAAAATGTTTGTTATGCATAAACCATCGACTTTGTACGAATTTGCTTTCAACTCCAATTTGCATAAAAGACATTTGAGTTAAGCTTGATAAATTATGTCAAGTTTTAGATTAAAACGATTTAGTCTTCCCATAAGTAAAATTTTCAAATCTATTTTGATAACTAAAATCTTTAATGATAAGGATAGTCGAAACCAAAATCAAAACAAAGCATATGCAAGATCAAGCCTGCAACCGAACTCAATGGACCAAGTGTTAATACTCTAGTATTAGATGTAGACTAATACAATCTATTCAAAGAAAACACATCAGATGATGTTGTTGGATGATACACTGAGATGAACATACTAACCATGAACACAGACCAAACGATGATCAAATGAATGTGGCAGACGATGATCATGCGTTGGACGAACAAGTGTCAAAAAAGTTTTCAAACTTAATACTTTCACTTTATATGTGCTTACGATTGATTAAATATTTTATAAACTCGTTTTATTAAAGCAAAAAATATAAACTATCCATGCATCAATACACAACGTTTTAATTGAGATTTAAAATGTTTTCAAGTGAACTTCAACAAAAAAATATTGTTTGACTATATTGTCCAATATATTGAAAAATTATTTGAAACAATGACCAAAATTGATATATACTAATGAAAGATATATTGCACAAGCACAATTGTAAATACTTAGATATTCAAATTTGTATTTGAAAAGGATTTCGAAAACATAGAGCACACACGTGTACTCTTTAAAGGTTTTTTGAAATACATATTTTTCAAAAGAAATTATAATATGGAATATTTATTTGAATATATTGATATTGTCTGAATTAGTATATGGGAAGGAAATATATTGTTAATTCTAAGATATTAAGAGAACATTGTTCAGTGATATTGAAAATATTAATATCATAGTAATTACAAAATTTTATAAATATGATTTTAGAAACAATTAAGATGCACAGGAGAGCATGTGCAGGTTTCCTTATTGAGCGTCCTACGAGTAGAATCAAGTAACTGCATAGCATAATTCATTAGAAGTCATTAATGACATCCAAAGCTACCGCAAATAATGAATGGTTGCATATTGATGTTGCTCAAATTTTTGTGCCATAAGAAGTCTCTTAAAGAACATTGTTTATGTTCATTAGCAAACTAGGAGAAAGTGTTTATCTTTGTAATCATTGAAAGATACATTCCCTCCAAGTGAGAAAAGTTTGTGAGATGTTGGTTATTATCTAGATAATTTACTTATCTTATATAGGAGTGTTTGTTTCACAAAAAAAATACTAATTTTAACGAGTGGTTAAATTCAAATAGTACTTATTTTAGTCATGAGTGGTTGTTTTCAAATAATACTTTTTTTTAGTTAAAAGTAACTAGTTTAAAAGAATACTCATTTTATCCTAGAATGATTCATTTAAAGAATACTCATTTTAGCCATGAGTGACTACTTTCAAATAATATTTATTTTAGTCAGAGTAGCTAGGTTTAAAAGATACTCATTTTAACAAAGAGTTGTTAAGTTCAAAATATTAGTTAAAAGTGACTATATTCCCAAATAATAATTAAGGGATTCACTAGGAGTATTATTTGTAATCTTTCAAACATTGTCTTTCTAATTTTAAACTATTTGTAGTTTTTCCAAACATTGTCTAAACAACATTTTTACCCTCTATAAATCGGTACAACAACATTTTTACCTTAGACAAAATTTGACAAAAAACTTAAAAGGAATTAAATCTACACTTTCAACTTTCAAAGACGGTAAGAGACAAATAAACATATTTTTCCTATATTTTCTTCTTTTGCCTGCATTATAACAATCACAAAATAAAGCAGATTCATCCATTATTGCAAATTTTGTCTCTTTATGATGCAAACAAACACCAATAACCAAATGGCTAAATAGATTACTGCATAATTAGACTGGAGTAATGCCCTCTTTAATGGATTGATGCCAATATTCTTAGGTGGTATAAGTTTTCTCATTAGGTAAAATATCTTACGAAATTTTGTTGAATGATCCAAAATTTGTCTCAGGATATCATTGACAAACTTCTAATATTAACCATTTAGTTTGTTCTTATGCAGTGTAACTATGAAGACTTGAAAGCTTGTCTGCTTCTGAACTTGGTTACCTTAAGATAGTTGATGACCTTAGTTGTTTTACTAAGATTATATATTGTATTGATGTATAATTCACTTCAAGGTACATGCAATAGAAAGCATGTGGTTAGCAACAATTTTTCATGAAAACATTTAGTTAAATGCTTCAAAACCTAGTGGAATATGCAGACTGTTATTATACTCCATCAGAGGCACTCTTGGGTTTATGTTTCTGAAAGTGATCAACTTTTCCCTCCACATCTTTTCCTCCAATCATATCAATTTCCATATCAACTGGCTCCATGGCAGGTACTCTTTGAATAGCTTTATCAATTTTAAATTGACGAAAGACTCCCCATAGGAAATGTCCACCCTTTACTTCAGCAATAACACCTGTACGAACTAGTTAATCTCAACAAATGTTGATTGAAACCCTAAACCCTAAACAAATTCAAGAAAACACAATTTTAAAAAGAAAAATTTAATATTTTGAACCTGCTCTCTCCTCTCTGAATTTTGATGTGAAATATTAATGAATGGAAAGGAATTGTAGATCAGGAAAGAGCAGAGCTAATGAATGAAGCAGTTTAGTTTACGTACCCCTTGAGTCTATGTCAAGTTGATTTGAGGTAAATACTAGCAACTCCACTCCATCAATAAAACTTCTTAGCATTGCTTTCTCGTCATTCATAAACTTCAATATGTCATTCAGGTCCTTTCTGAACCTACATTCAATTGAGAACATGTAGGATGAGTAGCTTAAACCACAATTTTCCGCATGGCACACACCAAAAAGAAAAAGGAAAATGAAAAAGATCAAGAAAATAAGTAAGAAATGACCTATCAGTACATTCTGATGGAAAGAAGTACAATGCAATATCCTGAAGTTTAGGTGACTCATCTGGGAATATGTTAGTCAAGACATTCAATGCAGGAAATGCCTCCAGGTGCAGGACTGATGGCATTTCTCTTGAAAATTTATATGCTTTCTTGTTAACAATGCATGGTGGTTGGGCCTCAAACCCATCATAAAGTATCCAAGATGAAGCTGTTTGAAGAATTTGGATCTGACCCCTACAAAAAGGTCAACAGCATGTAAATTTTAGATGAGTAAAACTCTAACCTTCACCTAATTAAATGTTTGCTTTTGCAAGTATCATATTCTTGCAATAAAGTCCTCAATTAATGGACACTTGTATATGGTACCATAGCAACCTTTGTTCTCATATAATGCCAAGAGACCATAATTAGAATTGCTTTTGTTTTGAAAATAAATAAGAATCTAGCCTATCTTCTACTAACAGAAGTGTTTTTGGGCAGCCAGAAAGTTTGAATTTAATAACAAACTCAGTTTTAAAAAAGGAAAATAATAATAATAAAATGTTCAACAATTTAGCAGCAGTCATGAGAAAAGTGATCCAACAAGTCCACACCACGGAGTGTAGAAGGGATTTTGTTAGTATATGTCTCGACAAGTATCATCACCACCATACAAGAACCATGCTCTTAATGCAGTAACAAGTTGATAAGCATTAACAATTACAATAAAAATGCCTTGTCATATTAAGTGAGGTTGTCTACTACTTGAATCACACATCTTTGGACTTACTTAGAAACAAAATTTTTAAGAATATTATTCATCATGAAATTCTATGCTATAATATTCCATTTTTTAAAATCAAAGATATGGTTGGAATAAGCCTATGATACATTGGAATACACCTTAGTAAGGTGCAGTTTTTACTTTAATTATATTATAATTTGGCTACTCTAACCCGGCTAATCATAAAAGGTCATGGCTTAAGCCATATAGAGATAAGGCTTCAATACAACTTGATCTATTTTCTATATTTTTAAATTTAACTTTCTAATATTTCGAATTAAAAAAATCAAATTCATATAAGATACCGAATATGCTATCTCCTTTGTTGCTATATTTAGCGTATTCCTTGTAAGCAAAAACACATAAAATAAACTAGCCTTCTTTACTCCATTCTTGCTCTCCCTATTCCCCCATTTCCTTCCTTGGCTTTAAATTTGCTAGAAATCTATATATTTATACCTATATATAATTTTTATTAATGTTGAAGATCCCACATCGACTAGAGATTAGAGTCTTTCATTGTATATAAGTGGGTGCAAACCTCACTTCATTGAGTCGGTTTTATGGAGTTGAGTTGGACTTAAAGTCCATTTTGTAATATGGTATTAGAGCCATTTTCAAACCTATCATTGTATATCACTTATCACGACTTCATAGGAAGTAACCTTTTTTGCACATGTCTACAACTTTAAAATACCTTAATTGATTAAATAAATTTAAAATTAAATTCTCCATAAATTAAAATTAACTTATGCACAAGCTAAAATGTAGAAGTTTTCTCATATAACTTTGCTAAATTCTTATTTTTAATTTGTGCATAAGTTATATGGAAAAAACTTATCTAATTTTTTCTTCCTATTTTTCTCTTCTAGAAATTTTTATAGAAAAGTTATTCCGAAGAGACCCTAGACACATTAAACCTAATTCTACACTTCCCCATAGTTTATTTGAGATTTCATAGAGGTTCGAATGTTTTACAAATTGTAATAGAATGTCATTATAGTTTAGAGGGAGGAATTTAAAAATATTTGAACTCTACGGACTTAATCACAAACTTTACAAGATCAAAACCATTTATTTCCACAAAAATATGCATACAAATCTTGCAATTGTGATTGCTTGTAATTATACCCTAACGTGGCCGAATTGGTACATGGAATGGGTTATTTACCACATTAAAGGGACGGAACAAAACTTAGTTTTCCGAACATAGATATTCAAAATAAGAGAAAAAGTCACAACACAAAAGTATATAGCTTTTATATCCACCCATGTACACAGTCATTCCTGAATTTTAATTGATACAATGTATGAGAGGAAGAGAAGAGAATATAAAAAGATATATCTAGGAACTAAGTACAGCACAAAACACACATCACCTTTACAATAAATTGTATTTAAGACTATTTATTTTAACACTCCCCAGTCAAGCCAGAGCATACAAATTATATGTGTAGAGCTTGGAACAAATAAATTCAACCTGAGATCCTCTCAACGATTTTATTAACACATTTACAAGTTCATCATTTGATCCGACAAACTCAATGCAAATTTCCTTGGACAACAACTTTAATAAAAAAGATAATTGATTTCTATGTGTTTAATCCTCTCACAGAATACTGGATTGGAAGCAATGTGGAGAGCAACTTGGTTATCAATCTCACCAAAACCTAATTCTTGGAAGATCCGCTAGTTCCAATCTCATTATAACCACCAATTGGAATTTAATGTAAAAGCTAAAGGGAGATCCGCTAGTTTCAATCTCATTATAACGACCAATTGGAATTTAATGTGCAAGAGAGATGCAAGGTAAAAGAGTTAGCAATGACAAGTTTAAGGCCAAAAAAGAGCTACATACCTCCAAGCATGAATTGAGGAGGGTAAAAATTTACGATAAAGGTTCAAGTTTTTCTGAATACTCTGAGGGTCATTTTTTTCCATATTAGACCTGTTACACTCAGCATCGTCGCTATGTTCACCACCTGAGGAAAGGAAAGGGAATAAGATAAGATATGATAGCTTTAGAACCCCACGGGATGCAAGTGACTAATATCGTCATACATCATACATATACTATATAATTTTAGACTTAAACACGAGGAAAGTCCAATTAAAAAAAAAAACTAGTTCATTAGATGGAATAACCTCAAGACTCAAGTACCACATCAAATAGTTTATCCTACTCAATATAGGACTCCTAATACATACATAATACAACCCTTACATTTGCATTTAACAACAGTTAAAAAAGCATCAAACGTAACACAGAAGTAAATCATAACAAGAAAAGTATCCTTCCTGAACCATCAATAGCGAAAGACTTTTTTGCTGATAAATCTTCAAAAGGGCTCTCTTTTGTAGGCTTTTATTTCTGAGCATCATGAGCCTGTACATTTTTATCAGCTATTACCACCAAAAGGTTGCTGATTTTCTTCTATACACTCTTGTGTTGATCCTACTAGAACCAGTCTCACTAAAAGAAATCACAAACTTATCTCCTGGTAAACTTGAAAAGCCGAAGATTTAAAACATTTTTTTTCTAAACCAGTCATACTGTGGTTGTATATCTCTGATAGTTCAAACTCTTATACAGTCAGTATCAGTAAATGGAAATTATATTTAGACTCGGGATCTATTCGGAGAAATTTCTCCAAAAGCATTCATATGAGAGAAAAATAAGAAAAAACAAAATGAGTTTCTCAATAAGCTAAAATTAGCTTACGTACAACTTAAAAATAAGAATTTAGAAAAGTTATGAAAAGCTTTTACAAATTAGCCTATTAATGATCTAATTTTAGCTTATGAAAAAACTCATTTCTTTTTTCTTCTTATTTTTCTCTCCAAAAAGTGTTATTGGAAAAACTTATCCAAAAGACTCTTAATACATGATAACTTATTTTAAAACAATTCAGAGAGTTAGTAACTTAAAGATTATATATCTTTAACTATACACACACAAATGAAATGAATCCAAGCAGAGAGTGTAAGAAACTCTGACTAGACAGGAATAAGCAAGCTCAAGTGCACATTTTATTTCCATCAAATCGGATTAAAACCAAGGCAAATTCAGCACACTTAAAATTTTGTGCTTTCAAGAACATGCACCATAAACATTAAGAAGAATAGACGTGAAAGCAAAGATGAACAGAAATTCCCACCTTTAAATAATGAGCAAGAAGCATGTTGGTTAGTCATTGGCTTCTTGCGTACTTCATCATTTCTTGGAAGCTTTCCAAGTACTTTAGGAGGTAATATGGGAAGATTTGCTTTTGGAGACAGGGAGGGAATCTTGGGAATAACATTTTTTGACACAGCCGAAGCCTTCCCAGAAGAAAGTCTAATGACTTCATCCAAGTCAAGGTACTTCACTTTTCCTCCTCTGACAGATGGTTTCCTTTTAGAAGCCCACGAACCAACAACCTGATTCACTTTACGTTGTGAAGTTGAATCATGCTTGGATTGGCAAGTCTCACAGAGCCAGTCTTCAGGAATTATTGTGGTATTAATTTGAATGCAATAACTGAAATGGGATGGATATAGCATTGATTAACAAACAAGGTTTTATGCTGCACTTATACTACTGTAAATGCATATATAAAAAAACATAGGTCAAGCCAAAGCCAGTGATTTGTCAGGTCATACGAAAATGTGTAAAATTATACGCAAATTAAGTTGTAAATTTGCACTTTTTTAGTCTTTCTCTAATCTTTCTAATAATGCAAATATTTACAGTTTTTATGTTCTAAACCTTCCTGGCAAAAGAATGCAAATTCAAATAGATAAGATAGATATACCACTTGCCTGATTTTTTTCTCATTAATGAGTTTTCTTAATAAGACGAGAAAGTAATTATGCCACAAAAATTAAAAGTCAGAAAAAAAAAAGTACAAGAAAGAGAATGGCCAATTGGAGATCATTACGCATGTCGAATCACGCTGCATTTAGAGCAAGTAACAACTTTTTCTACGAAACCACGAGCACCACATATATCACATCGTTCAAGCTGCAAGGAATAATGAACACATAAATATCTATTTGATTAAGTCCAAGTAAAGTCTCACTCCCTAAGTATAAGGGAAATGAGGAGATATATTAAAATGGAAAAGCTAATCTGGTGAACTCTTATTTAAGTAGACATTCTATTTGAAGACGCTGAGGAAACTAGATACCCAAGAAAGTACGAAGCAAATTGTAATTCAAAAGTCAAGTGGGAGAGCTAAAAATCAATGGTTAAGAAAGGTTAACATATGCAGATTACAGAATCACTACCGGTTAGGAACCAAGAATTGAAAAGAGAAAGCAACAAAAAAAATTATTGAATAAAATGAAGAAAAAAATTCAAAAGTTTCCCTCATAAAGGATTTCTCCATTCACAAAGAGCTAATGCTTAATGTACAAAATGAACATCATTCCTCTATCCTTTCTTCTTCCCTAATTTATATCTTATTGACACCTTAAGTAACTAATTTACTCATTAATATTCTAACTATCTTGACTAACTTCTTCATACACCCTAACAATACAATACAACCTTCCTAAAATTGAACCTTGTCCTCAAGGCTGGAATTGTGGAAGCTAGATCCCAAGCTCATCTTGATCACCATGATCTTCATCTGCCCACCTACAAGCATTGCAATGGTTTCTTGCCATAGGAATGAGAACCAACAGTCACAACATGCAAACACAGGTTTGGCGGCTTTGGTGGTGGTCAGGACGAAACTAGACTCTGTATAACATGAAGCACTATTACTGCCACTGAGCCTTCCTTTTTCTCTGACCCCATTGCTGAGTTGTCATCCATAGTCGCATAAAAGTTTAATGCCAAAGGCTCATCCAACACGTTAAAATTCCAAGATTCCAATACCATTGATGTTCCAACCACCTTCATGATTGAATCTGGGCTCAACAAAGAATTTTTATTATGGAAATATGAATTTTAAAAACAGTTATGCATGATTGCATCTCCACCTCCAACTTCTTTTTTGTTTAACTCTACAATTGGATTATCAAGAAATTAATCTTTACAGCCCACAACCTCACTCTATTGATGCATCAACTTCTTCCTCCATCATGATCTTTGCTTCTCTTGCTAATTTCACATCATTTTTGGTTTCTTCTCCACTACAAAGAATGTAAGTTTCTATTATTGAACCTTCTTTGCTTCTACTTTCTGATTTCAAGAATTGCAATAGATTACCATACCATCACACTTAAAACTGTTACTCTTTGACTCAGCTTCCCCTTCTATGCTTCTACCAAAGGCGGGTAGTTCCACCTTTTTTGTCTAAGAACCGGCCTCCACTTCAATGCATTTTGACCCACTTTCCTCCATTGCTATTTTAGTCTTACTCAGTCAGACGTGGATCACCCTCTTCATTCAATATTTTGTGCAGCATGTGTTTCAGCTCTAAAATGTTGGCCCTCTCTTTCAAGAAGACTGAGGAAGTCTCCATTTCTTTGCTACAGGCCTCCATCTCAGTTTGCTCTTCTTGCTTAATGGCAGTCAATCTTTCAAAGATGTGGCTATCATAGCTATCTTTGAATCATTTTATAAAAGCTGTGAAAAATGATTCCCAATCTGAATTCTTGGTTATATTTGGCACCAATAATAGAAACAAAGCTTGTCATGCCCTCCATGCTCATGAATGCATACTGTAGCTTTTGCAATGAATGAATTTTTTGCACATCAGAATTTTTCAGCCCTAGCAATCCAACCAATGGGATCTGCCCCCAAAATCTACACAATGAACATTCTTCTTCCCCTATTTACATCTTACACCTCAAGTAACTAACAAACTCATTAATATTCCAACTATCTTAACTAACTTCTCCTTATACCCTAATAAACCAGTGAAGTTCGTAATTGATAACCTAGCAACCTTACGCAACGTCAAAACTAGTCTTCCATGGGTAAGCCATGGTAATAAGCACTCGCAAAACCGTCCCCTTGAAAACTAGTTGTTAAGGGGAGAGAATCAATTAAACATTTAAGTACTTCATCCAGCATCCCAAACTACTCAAGCTGACACTTTATGCCACTCCATTTAGCCTTTCTAGTCAGCCCCACCATAGAGAGCCCTTTTTGATAAACCAAAAGCTAGTTTTGATACCAACTGATAGGCTGTAGAAGAACCCTCTCTTAAAAGATAAGAAGAGATAATCAAATTCTTAAAATCATGAGCACATCAAACTACTCTACGGGAGACTTAACCCAAATCCCATATTACCACCCTACCTAAGTTTGTGTGTACTTGGGCAACCCCCCTTAAAAAGCTAGTTTAGAGGGGGAGAACCAAGTAAAAATACTTCATCAAGCTTCCCATAATACTCGATGTTAGACTTAGAATCCCTATAATACCCAAGTCCTTATCGTACCACCACCCCTAAAGCAGATTGTTCTTTCATGCACCAACAATAAACTTTGATACCAATGATACGCATCCAAAAACTCGTGGAACCTACCTTAGAAGTTAGTTGTCAAGGGGGAGAAAGAGAATCAAACACTCATACTCCACCAATCATCCCACCACACTACTCAATGTGGAATTTAAACACTCCATAATACTCAATCCTTATCACACTGCCACTTTGTAAGGGAAAAAGATTGAGTTTGAAGAAATTGCTAGTGCATTCTAGAATTCAGCAAGTTTCATATATTACAACCTTGGTGCATATATGACTCGTACTAACAAACATGGTAATTAATTAAAGCTAATGTGTGCCCAAACGAAGGAGGAATTTAATAAGTTATTTACTCTAATAGTCATGGCTGAAATTAACACTTGCCAACTATACCACAAAGTCTGCTTTGGAGCATAACGTGAAAGCTTCTTAGTGTTTCAAGGAAGTATCATTCAAAAATCAATGTAGTAAGTAACAAGTGATATAAAATTTTGACTCTTAAATTACACAACCCAGCACAATGCTCTAATAAAGAATCAAACTCCACCAGAAAACCATACAATAAAAAATTATAAACAACCACACAATAAGCTAGTGGACTTTGTTTTTTTGCTTACCTTGATATTTTGCTTGGGTGGCTGCATTGTGTTGCGGGGGTACTATACTCTTTGTTCAAAGGAAGAAAAAGCGACAGAAAAGGGTTAGTCCTAAAAAACTGCAATGTTTAGCTCTTTGGCAAAAACTGAAAGCATGCAATGTAGTATCAGTATGAAGTATAAGTATGCACAAATAAAAAAAATTGTTCATGCAGACCTAGTTCGACTCCATGGTGATGAACTGGGTGAAATACAAATACTTAACCAAAAAATACGAAAAAGGGGTTTGAGTTTGAGTGAGGAAAAAGCTCTTTCTTTCTTCTCCTCTTCTTCACTTCTACAATGGTTGGCTGAATGAAAGAAAAAGACTTTTAGCTTTTCCTTGGCTCCATTCTCTGCTAAGCTCTGTGAATGCGTGAAACTTCCTCAACAAGTTTCATTACCTCTTTTGGGTTGAGAAGATTGGTAGAGAGAGAGAAATGTGAAAAGTGAAAATGAAAAGAAAAACACTGAAACCGCAATTTGTTCAGGTCAAAGAATAGTCAAAGCATAAGGACAAAACATGGACACCCATTTGGAATCATTTTCATTAAGTGAACTTTTATTTTAAAAATTATTTGGCTGATAAAAGTGAGCTTAAAAGAGCAAATTGGGGAAAGCCAAATCCAAAAAAGAGCGAATGGAAGATGCTGCATTTAAGTGATTGTTTAGCTTATGCATCAAACATTGTTTGTTCATCTCTTTATTCTTAAAGATTCTTAATGTAGTTTGATTTATGTAAAAGGGTTGGGATACCCTTTTTGTATTCCTCTTAATTTAATTTTATTCTTTACTTATCAAAAAAAAAAAAATGCAATTTTACATCTCTCAGTTATGCTGATACCTCAAATACAAAAAAAAATATGAAAAAATTAAATCAAAACTCATATATTAACAAAAACGATACATATAGAATATACCTAATTTTAATATCAGACTAAATGATATTATACCAATGAAAATTCATTACGTGCTCCTTCGTTTGGCATCGGATTTTTCTTTTAACAATGTGGTAAATTTTCACACCTTAATTATTGAAATGAAAAAAAGTTTAAAAAATTATTAAAATAAATAATTCATTTTAGACATAACATGTGAAGTTGTCTTGAAGTCGCCTCAATGTTAAATTAACATGAATGTACTTTACTCAGATTTTAATTGAAGTCAAAGACGTGTTTCTTCCATACAATTTACTCATTTTATTAATTTTTTAAGAGTTTATCTATCTCATTAATTAACGTGTGGAATTGCATTTTATTAGTAAAAGATATGTTATAATTTTAAAAATAAAATATTTTAAGAAAATAAAATGCTTTTGGTTTTTATTTTTTTAACTTTAAGACTTTATTGTTGATAATTTTAAATGGATGAATTCAATATTTTTTTTTAAAATATGATATTAGTCCATCTTTATATTTAAATATATACAATAATTTTCTGTAACAAAATTAGTAAAACGAGTAAATTTATATATGTTTTAAAGTTTGAGAATTAATTAATTTTTAAAGTGTAACAAATAAAATTGTACTTACTCATTCACTTATTAGTTATCTTCCAAAATATATTGTGATATCTTATAACATCATCATTACATATAGCAAAAGAATGAATTCACTAATTTTTTTAACATTTTTTTTATTTTCTTATTGGATTTTATATTGTTATTTGAAGGTTTAAAATTTATATAACAACGCATATTCGTTATATTGTATATTATTATCATTTTATTCTTTTTACTAACTTAAATATTAAGGAATCTTTTATAAGTGAATTTTTATTTCATATTCAAATATTATCTTTTAGGTTGTTTTGATTGGAGAGAAAGTGTGTGAGGATTTAAGAGGAAAGTATGAAGAGGGTGAGTATGTTTGGATTTGGATATGTTAGGCTGGATTTGTGAGAAAAATTTATTGAAGTTTGTAAGTTATACCATGATTATGAAGAATTTTTTTAATTTGTTTAGAAATTGTAAAATGTAAGTTTACAAATATACTCTTGTATTTAAAAATATTTAAATAATGAAATATAAAGTATTTTTGTGTAGAT
This sequence comes from Phaseolus vulgaris, assembly GCF_000499845.2. Classification (NCBI taxonomy): domain Eukaryota; kingdom Viridiplantae; phylum Streptophyta; class Magnoliopsida; order Fabales; family Fabaceae; genus Phaseolus; species Phaseolus vulgaris. The sequence goes on from NC_023751.2 coordinate 29,220,339, forward strand.
TTAAGTTAATTAAAATATTGTAAATTATTTTCAGTACTATTGAATAATTTATTTTAGTGTTGTTCATTAATTATTTTCGGGAGAAAATACGAGTTATTTAATATTATTTAAACATGGAAAGAATCATAAAAATAATATTATCTAAGCATATACAAATTTACCGTTATATTTATTTATACATTTTGAATGTATTTTTCTATTTATTGAATTAAATTGTATGTAGATATATAATCATGTAAATTTTTAGATGATATTTTATAATGAAAAAATGTTATGTGTAGAGTAAATTGTACAACAAATTTATTTATAAAGAAGAGAAAATATATAGAACAAAGTATGAAATATCATACAACATGATAGAAAAATAATAGAAACAAAAGGTATTATTATATATATTATTGCATGAATAACAAAACAAAAAATAAGGTCAAAACAAGAAAACACCATCATCCTACTTTTTTCCTCCAATCTTTGCATCTTAGGAGAGCAAAGAAATCACTCTTCATGCAGATTGACTCTACCCTCTTCCTATCCCTTCACATCCTTCCTCTTCAACATTGAAATATTTGAATCAAACACAACCTTAAAGTTCATTATAAGAAGTCAATATTTCATTAGTCACACTTTTCGATGTAACTCTATCATAAAAATTATCACAAAATGTAGAAACATATTGAGTTTGACATCTCATAAAAAATAAAGTTTGAAAAATAACTTTAATTCTTAGTATTCATTACTAAACTAATTATTTACACCCATAATTATATTTATAATTGATATACTTTTGTTACCTCAGTTCAGTTAATCCAAATCACCATTATATGTACGCACTATTGTAAAAAGGAAATCACATTGTACTTATTTTCAAATCTTCCCTTTCTTTGTTTAAATAAGCATAGGCATGCAACATTCGTATAAAATTGTCATTACATCATTTGTATAAATGATGTAATAAATGTTTTATAATAAGAGAGTGATTCTTATTTGATGAATTTTTCCATGCTCTTGAAATTCAAGAATATATATATAAATTTAGTTCTATATCGTTGATTTGAGAATATTAATATATAATAAGTATTATGATATGCAAATATTTCTTTATGTAGATTTTATTATTCATATATGTTACTATTTATTATGTATGTTCAAATCCTTTTTAAGGTGTTACGTTAATTTCTCTCAACAATTAACCATTAAATATACAATGTCTTTTTGAGCAAAATACATAGTTTATCTAAGATATAAACTAATTTATTTATAAGATTAAACAACAAGTACGCAATGTCTCTCTAGGTCAACTACATATAAAGCCTCTTTAGACTATACAACAAAAGTTGCTTAGATTACAAGTTTTACTCTCAACAAAGAAGATATAAAATTTACATTCACTACACTCGAGATCTAACTTCACAATAGTAAAGAATATACAAATATGATTTATCTTTCTATGTCGTCTAACAAATGAAATATAAGCTAAGCATTTGAAGTTTTTTCATCTTTTTCAAATGTACATAAGGCTCTTTTAATATAACTTTGATCCTTCATATTTTTTTTACATGGAAAAGATTTCTTTCGTGAAGATCCAAAAGGAACCAATTTAGCTTAGTACTTTAGAAGATCTTTTGTCAAAACTTTGTCAAAAGGTTATGAATTTGTGTTGACATTGTTATATAAGTTTAAGGGTCCGTTTGTTTTTTAGCGATGAAAGGCAAAGTTATATTGTTTTAAAAAAAATACAAAAATCAAAGCAATAAAATATATTAAAACACAAAAATCGAAAAAGTTTTTACATTCTAAACTTTCTTTTTCGTACATTTGCGAGAAAAGTTATATATATATATATATATATATAATTAATTAATTATAATTTACTTTTTTATTTTTTTATTTTAAATTTAAATTATTCTTATTTTTATTTAAGTAGAACTATAATTAAAATATAAAAAATATAATTAAAATCATAAAAAATTATTATTATAAAATAACATAATTAATTATATTATATATATAATAAATTATAAATATATTTTTAAAAATTAAAAAAAAATAAAATTATATAATAATTATTAATTACAAAAAAAAATATAAAATTAATAATTTTATTTAATATAAAAATGACTTTTTATTAAATATTTAAATAATATTTTAATTAAAAATAATTATAATTTATAAATAAATAAATTAAATTATATTTTTAACAATTTTTAAATGTAAGGGCAAATATGTAAAGTTACATTTTATCAATTAAAAAAATACAACTTCAATCACACCCATTACATCACTCACAAACTTTCACAAACTTTCCTTGTACTTTCCACTATATTTACCTTAATCAAAACACTCTAACTTTCTTTACACTTTCTCTTCAAATCATCTCAAATTCACTTCTCCATTTCCACTTTCTAATCCAAACAAAGCCTAAGTTTTTTTCTAACAGTACCATAATGAACTTACACACATTGATTATTGGTTTTTTCTGTAACATCCAAAAATCTATAATATTTTCATATATATTAATAATAGTATGTTAAACGCTCCAATCGTCTAATATATTGTGTGACTGTACAAATTTCTATTAAGAATATGTATACACTTTATTTGGTTTTATCATAAACTTATACAATTCTAATAAAATAATAGACTATTTAATGAGTCTTAATCATAAAATAAATGAATAAAGATTAGTCTTTAGAATTAACTATTAACATGTCTTTAGACATTCAATCTTGGATTAGACGATTAAATCTCAATAGATGATCAAACATCATAGAAGGTCAAAAGAGTGTTAAACGGTCTAAATAAAACATTAGATGATGAAAGAGACATTAAACACTTCAATCAAAAGGTATTAGACAATCTGAATAAATTATTGTGAAAATTCTTCATGAAAATATCCTAAAAACTTAAGATAAGACTTCATAACACAGAATACCACACTGTAACAAACTTCTTAAAAATTATCTAAGCATTTAGTTAATTCAAAAGTTAGACATAATAAACATGATATCTTATATTAGAGTTTTTAGCCACTTATCCAATAAAGCCCAAAACTTTCTACCTTTTCCTTGACATGTTTCTCAAATAACGACTCGTTTGTTTCAAAGCGAAGAAAGGCAAAGAAACACAATTTACAATGAAAACCAAAGGAATCCACGTAATAAAAACAAAAAGGCACACAAATCGAAAACTTTTTTCTATGCAAAACTCTCTTCGCAAATGTCCGAAGAAAGTTGTATATATATATTTTTTAATTAATTAATTTTAATTTACTTTTTTACCTTTTTATTTTAAACTTAAATTATTTTTATTTTTATTTAAAATATAATTATAATTTAAATATAAAAAATATAATCAAAATTATAAAAAAATAATTATTATAAAAAACACAATTAATCATATTATATATAATAAATTATAAATATAAATAATAATAAAAATAAATATATTTTTTAGTAATTAAAAAATATATTTCTATAATAATTATATTAATTAAAAAAAGTAAAGATAAAAATAATATTATTATTTAATATAAAAATAATTTTTTTATCAAATATTTATAATTATAAATACTTAAATAATATTTTAATTAAAAAAATTATAATTTATAAATAAGTATATCAAATTAATTTTTAACCATTGTTAAATATAAGGATAAATATGTAAATTTACGTTTTTATCAATTAAAAAATATATATTTTCAATCACACCCATCACATTATTCACAAACTTTTATAAACTTTTCTCACACTTTTCACTCTATTTATCATAATCCAAACACCCTAACTTTCTTTACATTTTTCCTTTGAATCATCTCAAATTCACTCCCTCTTTTCCATTCCCTAATCCAAACAAAGCAAACATGAAATGTAGACCCTTGTGTTAATTAGGCATTTGATCATGCTTTTTACGTGTGACTTTAGCGTCTTGCCTTGCAATGTCGAGAAAAGGGATCTAGATTCTTCCTAATAGGTGATCTCCTTTGCTATTTTGATTTTAAAGTATTCTACACAAATTAAACCTAACAAAATTATTCTAAAATTACAACAAAATAAATTTATTTGAAAATTACAACCAAATATAAATTATTAAATTCAAAAAGAGATTTTATTTTATTTTAGAAAAACATAAACTATCATTTTTTTCATATATTTTTCTATTTTTCTTTTTTATAACACATGATTAGGTAATGCAACATAAGGATCATGTTAGGTTTGCAATATCTCTTAAATACTTTGTACTCAATAAAAAATGGTAGCATGACAGAAATATTTTTCATAGCTCTTTCATGATTTGATTTTAGAGTTATTTTTTTTCTCTCTTCTAAGCTAATTATCAGAATTCCTATACGAAATGCTTAAGGCTCTTTCATTCCTTGAAGGCCCACTACATAACTAGCCACATAGTATATGATCACTTACCATATATAAAGTCTAACAACTTCATCTTCTATCTCACATCTCTTAACCTGTATTATCATTGTTAACTTGGTAAATATAATTTAATACTAAAAATAACCAAGAAAAAATATAAAATCACACTAATAGTATAAATATTAACCCTTAATTTTTCTTATTTCTTATTTTATAAAAGAATTTCAAATAGATTTTTTACTAGAATGTCTAAACATCCTCATTTAACAATTTTTGAAAGTGGCCCTTCCTTTGGGATAGCTAGGGACAAAAGAACAAAGAGATCACATTCTCATCACATTAACTACTAAACCTTTAGATCCACATATATACACATACATGCATATATATATATATATATATATATATATATATAAAGATAATGGAAAAATAGAGAAGGGGTAAAGACCCAGTTCCTATAGCACTACTTGGAAAGAACCAAAAGCCATTCCTTTGATCCAAGTAGATGTTAGGAGAAAAATAGTAATAAAAAAGGAACCAAAAAACAGTGCCTCTAATTGAACACCTAGAAGAACATAATTTGCAGAGCCACATGCACACTCATTTATGCACAGTAAAATACAGAATCACATTTGTCCATCATAATAACATGGTCAGAGTCATGCACAGAAGCAGACACTTTTCAGCCCCACCAATACAGAATCATCATGAAGGCTGAAAAGAAGGATATGAAAAAACTAGTGTTCATAAGGCCACCATGACCATCATATGTGCCAACCCCAGAAGGACCAGTGCCACTGCCAATCCCTCCCAATACTCCTGGTGTGGAACTGTATGGAGAGGAAGAGGTTCCAGAGGAAGGTGTGGTTGTCCCAGTGCTTGTTGCAGTGCCTGCAGTGCTGTTTATGAAAAGGGAACCAATGCTCAGAATACTATATTAACCACATGCATACAAACCCCACAAAAGTAAACCCAAAACTGAATCACAATCACAAGGATATGGTTACCAACTATAAGGAAAGATAAACTTTTAATTCAACCTTATAAATTTACATGAACATGTTCTTATATACTTTATCAACTATTAAGAAGTAGATTTTAACTAACTTTATAACTTTGCAGACGCTTCTATTATGAAAATGTTCTTAGTTTTAGTTAAGGTGATCTCCAACATCAATAGTTTTAAGTCTCCAAAATGTTTAAGGAGCTAAAACACTAGATAGTTTTTCTTTCAAAGTTTAGTTTCTCTTCACTCTTAAGCCTGAATTTCTACACAGTAAATTTCTTTGGAGATATAATATCATGCAGCATGCATGAAGATCGAATGAGTTATATATGGGCTGGAACTGTGTTCATGTAGTACAGTGGTATAACTATGGGGCATACTCAACCATTGATAGTTACTAAGAAGTTTTTAACATTGTTTTGTCTTCAAATTTCATGAAGATACTGCTGTTCTTCATATATTTCACTAGAATGGAAAATCACAGAAAAAATAAGTGTTTCAGCATGGACCATATATATTACATTATGTTCCCTCAAATTTTTACCTGAGTACTCCTAACAACTATGAACCAAATCCAACCCTTTTGAGTTTTTGAATAAATTTTACCATTTTAGGCGTAGGAATGTTCATTTCTAAGAGAATGTCACTGTATAATGAGTGTTGAGAAATGTCACTGACAAGAGAAATCAAGTAACCATAACAAATGACAAATAAAGACAATTTTGATTCACACGAGGAAAAAGAATGCCAACAAGAAGTTCTTATGCACACAAAACAATTAATTCAAACAAGAATTCATGTTCAATTCGAAAAATTATAATATAAGAGTTTATAACCTTTCAAAATTTCTCATCTTCTTCTTATATGGAGGCATATTTTAATAAAAAAAATATTTTTAACTGTTATAATATAAAATAATTCACCATTGATTACTTTAGAAAAAAAATACGTTAAAGTTATTACCAAAAATAAAGTATGAGGGACCCCACTTATAACACCTACATGGATAAGAATTAAAATTAAATAAAAAGTGAAACTAATATTTAATATTTCATATCACTATTTAAAGTATTGCTCTCACTTTTTTTTACTTTCATTTGTTTCAGGTGTCATTCTTCCATATTTTCTTTATAATAATTTTAACCTTTTCTTTTTTGCTGTATTAGCTTTCGTGAAATAATTAAGTTGTGGTCAATTAATAGACTGATATCTTTATACCATTTTTAAGTGTAATTCTCCTTTTACTAATGCTTATCACATGTAATATATTTGTGAAAACACCAAATTATGATTGTGAAAACTGAGGAGTACTTGACCATGACACAAAATCCAAAGAGTAGTACTTTTTATCTCAAAGAAGTATTTTATAAATGCTTAAATAAGTTTAGGCTCATCACTCTTAATATTTCATAAAAAAATTAAATCAAATAAATACCTAATAAATTATAAAATTTTGGTTTAAATTTCTTAAAGTAAATACTATTTATAATTGGTATTTACTAATATTATATTGATTCTTTTACCTTATCTGTATAATGCTTTTAGATATTTTTATCTCTCATCATATTCCTTTCATCATAAGAACTAATATATTTTTATAACGTATGATGTTATCAGAAAAAAAATTATACAAAAATGTTAAAAAATTTAGCAACCCAACTAAAAAATAATAATTGAATACTCAAAACAATAACTACATCCCATATTTGTTTGAAAATGTTTCTCAACAAGCTTAAAGAACAACATGAATCTATGGAGTAACATTGAAAGACCTATTAGGAAAAATAATTAATTAATTAAGCATATTAGGAAGGGTGCAAAGTGGGTTATTTCTTTCTTTACGTAACCCAACTTAAGAAATTTAGTTTAGATTAACTTTAATAAAAAGAGATACTCTTGTGCAAAGCTTTCCCTTTTTTTTTTTTCAATTTTAATGTTTTTCTCATCTCTCTCACTTTCTTTGCATCCAACCAAACATAACACTAGAGTTTTCCAAAATTATTGGCTCATATCTCGAAGCATTATTTACAAGTTCTTTATTAAAGTTGTATAATCAACTATCATGTACCCAAAACAATTATTGATTCATCATGAAAAGTGAAAAAAAAATTATGGGTAATCTCATAAACTTCCTAAACTTCTTTGTTTTACATCTAATTAGTCATGAAAAAGGCAAATAAATGGGATAGAAGAGCACAATGGAGACAAATTTGTCTTTTATTTTTTCTTTTTGTCACTTCTTGATAAGATCAATGTTTGCCTAAATCATTGGTCTCAATTACTTCAGTAACTATGATAAGATTAAAGCTAGCAGTCTATGCCATTACCTTATTAGAAAGGTAGGTAATGTATTTTTTAATATTCTCATGGTATTTTTTTATTGATAAGTATTTTATACAGTAATTTTAATAGCAGAAAATATTTAAATTAGTGAGAAGAGTTATTAGGAGTAAATAGTTGGCTGATTATATATTTTGTTTATAGTATAATAAAAAATAAAATTTTAGTATAACTTTTTTAATTATGTTAAATTTATTCAAACATTCTTAATAATTAAAGTAATTGAATATATATTTTGTTTTTAATAATTATCACTTGCCTTTGTTAAAGAAAAAATGGATATTAATATAGAATTAATTTTGAAAAAATAAATACTTTTTTTAATTGGATATTAATATTAATTTTTCCTTTTAATAAACATAGTTACCAATTACTAAAAAGTAAACTCATGTTCAATTATCTTAACTATCACCTAAGTTTAAATAAAATTAAAAAAACTGTATAATTTTTTTTCTTATTACACTAAAATATAACAACTGAAACAACTATTTATCTAAATTTAATTAATAATAAAAATAAATTTAAGAAAATCAAAAGGTGTATATTAAAATTACTGGTAAAAAATAAATGAGCAATGAATGAGCCCTGCATCATCATCATCATTGGTCAAAATGAGAAAAGAGTTTGGCCTAGAATGGACCACGCAGCTAGTGCAAAATAAATAAAAGTAATGCTGGATTTGGACTTAGCCTACGCAAAAAAGCAATGTTTTTCACAATGCACAATAAAGAAAAAAAGTAATGAACATAGAACAGTATGTTATTAAATATTAACTTGATTAATCATGATATATTTAAAAATATTAATATTATAAATGCACAACAAACCCAACTTCACACACGCACAAAATAAAGCTGCCATTGAATAATTTTCTTAATATATTACACAATAATATATAAGTCAAATCTAAAAACTTTCACCAAAGGGATAGAAAAAAAAATATTGTTTATTTTTTGAAACTTTAGGAGAGAGTTTTTAAAAATAAGCTAATATTTTCTTAAAACTAATCCCTACCACACATTAATATAGAGTCTGTTGTTTCATTCATTATTCTTTTAACTAAAATGTCTGGTGTGAAAAAAAGATAACACCAGAGAGAACCCTTCTTCTACATGAATGGTTCTGAAAATCCAAATTAGTCACTGATGAATGAGATTATGGAAAACAAATGAATAATGCACCCACTTCCCCACAAAAGAGAACCTTTTGTGGGGATAGAAAATTTTAATGTAAGCATTGCTCTCAGTCTCCATTATGAGAAAAGTAAAGTTAGCTGCCATGTAAAGTCACTAGCCACTATGCTACTAAATGTGTATACTATATACAACATACCAGCTACCATACAAAACTTTAGGCAAAAGAAAATAAAAACTAAACCTGCTATTTAAGGGGGAAATTTGTAAAGTTGTTTAAAGGTTTAGAAGAATCAAATTTCAAACTAAAAGGCAAAACAGAAGATGAAGAGGGAGAAGGGTTCAATATGCATACCTGGTGCTTGCAGGGTAGGAACATCCTGCAGAACCTGCTCATAAAAAAACAACAACACAACAAGGGGATGATAGAAAAGTAGGGTCAGTTTTTGTTTTTCAAATTACTAATTTATTGGTTTTACTCTTAGATAGTTGCCATGATAACCTTGGAAGTCTAAGAATTTTGAGGTAACTTGGTAAATGAATTTAAGTACCCTAAAGAGAAAGATTCTAAATAACAGTACTAAAATCCTTATAATTCAATGACTGGGACCTAGTTGGCAAGACATTGGATTTATGAAGGACCATTTGAGTTGAATTTTCACAAAAGCTCAAAAAGGGTCATTTTTATTACTATAACTAAATCTCAAATAAAACATTTATCCAAATTATTACTAATCTTCAAAACAGCAAAGATGTTAAGGCCAGTTTAGATATTAAGTCCAAAATTTGTACCTAGAGGTTTCAAAAGATAACTTTTTTAGCAAAATGGTAATTTAATAAAATTACTCAAATCCTTAAGTTTTCAAGGATATCATGATATGAGATTCCTCTTTTATTATGGCCATTATTTTTTACAAAAGAAAGAGGAAGAAAGAGTGACTTGGAGGATTTACTGGGATCTGATGCAGTAACAGTGGCTGTTCCTGCAAAGTCACAAGACCCTTGAGCTTGGCCCTTCTTTTGGAAATAGCTGTTAACTGCATAGTTACAGTGAGCTCTAACAGTGTTGGGTTGGAAACAAGGGCCATTTTGGTGCAAAGGGTTACAATCAGCTCCAGCTCCACAAGCATAGTCCAAGGTCTTCTGCAGTATGGTATCACTTCCATCCTTGCAAACGCACCAAGTGGCACCTATCATGTTCCACATAAAAACTTTATGCCAAAAAAGAAACTACAAATACACACACATAATCAAGAAAGCATGTGTTCAAACATATTTCAACAGCAGTGGAGATATGAAACACTCTCTGCATATGTATAGCTATGTTGTGTGCTTAGAAATGATAAAAATGTTGTGACAGAGGGATCTAACATAAAAAAAGATGATCTTAACAAATGTTTAACCAAAAAGAGTAAACATGAAAGAAAAAAATGCTTTGTTGGTACATATGAAAGAAGATAAAATGTAATAAGAACTAAAAGATGCTTACTTGAAGAGCTAATGAAGGCCAATAGAAGCACTACTGCCAAAGCAAACAAGGCCATGGTGCTGATTTTTAGAGGTGGAAGCAGAAAGATGAGGTTGTTTGGAAGAGTAGCAATGGTTGCTAGAGAGAGTGAGTGTGATGTGAGAATGAGCAAGACAAAAAATTGTAAGAGATGATTTTGAATTTGATGTAATAAAAAAAAAGTTGTGAAAATGGTGGTGGAATGATGGACCCTGGTGTGGGGTTATGAGTACTTTTTCTTTGGGTACTCTTTCATTTACATAGTTACTGCTACTAGTTGATGCATAGTGTTTTTATTGTTTCAGATTTTTTCACTTGTTTGTTTGCACAGGACTCGAGAAATGCTTGGCTTGAGCAGAGAACAGAGAAATTGTCTCTGTTATTTCATACACTGAAATAACATACAGAAAAAATAAATTGTATATAAAAACAAATAAATATAATATGCTATATTTAAAATCAACAATAACAAATAAATTTCATTGACATATATAAATCTCTTAAAAGAAATCAACAATTTTTTTTTGTTAATTTGTTGAAATTTTCAAGCTATCAATTTAGTATTACTATGGCTGGTTTAAGGTAATTATTACCTTGCACTTCCATAGTTTTTCCTCCACTTCCATGAAATGTTACAAAGGTTTAAAATGTATATATTTTAGATTTTTGAATTATAAAATTTAGAAGAATATTTTATGATACACTGTATATAACGATATATAATGTAATTTCAGATTCAAAAATATATTATGAGTTGTATAGGCTGATAATTTTATTTTTGTTTTGATGAAAATTTACAAACATTTTTATTATTATAACTAGCGGGAACACAGACGCATTTGCATTTTTTAGTCTTTATTTTTACTATTATCATATATATTTATTTAAATATAAATTTATGTGTATTTGTATGTATCAGATATATGTTATTGGATTTCAAGAGATTTGAGGAATGAGAGAAATATGTTATTGGATTTCAAGAGATTTGATAAAGGAGAAAAATAAAATAAGAGAGAACAAATTAAAAAACTGCTCTACATTAAAAACTGATTTAGATAACTGTTTTAAATAAGAGAATTAATTTTCCATCCTCCTGACAATTAAGTGACTACAAGTAAAATAAAATAAAATTAACGTACCAATCTCTCCACTTTTAAGTGTGAAAATAAATAAAATAAAATTTTAAAATTAAAAACTGTTTATTTAATAAAGAAGAATATCAGTTTGAAACATAAAAGTAACCAATATTTTCACTCTTCTACCCGTTAGTTAACAACAAAATAAAATTAATGTACCAATCTCTCTACTCTCTTATCAGTGAGAACAAATAAAATAAAATTTTAAAATTAAAAAACTATTTTATTAACTCTTAAAATTATAAAATGTATAAATAACCAAAATAAATTAATAAAATAAATATTAAACAAAGATAAAATAAGAAAAGAATTTAGAATAGTTAAAATGGATAATCCCTTTATATATAACCTATATATCTTATAGATATTATAATAATTAATAGACAAAATTTTATAATTACATTTTTATATATACAATTTTTATAATTTTAATAATATTTTTAATTATATGTTTTTATTATCATAAAAGAATGCACACATGTGCAAGAATGTCTTTCTATTCATATTAAGAATCCAAATTACTGGAAATTATACAATTCATGTGTTAGAACCCTAATTCATATTAAAACTTGAAAAATATTTTAAATTTAAAAATACATAAGTATTTAAAAAACATATTTAATATATTCAAAATTTTATTTTCACCTAATACAAATTTTATGTGTATTTTTTTCTTTTCTTTCCAGTATCATTTACAATTTAAAAAATTAGGAAATTAAAGGGACACATTCACAAATGCACCCTCTCCCAGGCATAAGCAAAACCCAGACTTTTAAAGTTGAAACTTGACTCACAGAGCAGTGTAATAATAATCATTCAGGTTTTTGCAGCCTTCATCTGATTCCTGCTTCTTTTGAAGGCTATCAATTCTTCACGAGTTAAAGGACATTCAAATTAGGAAGAAATGTTGATTCAGATTCCTCGTCTTACCAACTCTCTCAGAGAACCTTTCGATGTCGACCAGTATTATCTTCATCGCAAAACCATTCTCCATAAACAAAAACCTCGCAAGTAATCATCGCATTCTTGATTGTATTTTTTTTTGTTCTTTCTCATTTTCGTTCCGCGTGTTTGCCTATTAATAATAGTCAGAAAAAGGAACTGAGAATTGAGAATAGTCCAATTGTAAAATTTCTCCAGTTTCCGCCAATTGACAGAGTTTGAGATGCTGCTATTGGTTTCGGCTGTATTATTATTTGATTATTTTAGAGTGTTCTGTGATTTTCAAGTTGGCGTTTGTTTCTCGTGCAATTTGTTGATTGATGGTTTATTTTGGGTGTTGAATTGTGGCATTTAGTCCTGCAAATTCTCTTGATGAATCGGAACTGGCGCGGAAGATTGTTCACGGGTGGGAAGAAGGTATGGTGTGGTTGTAAGACTCATGTGTTAGAAAATTTCAATTGATTTGAAAAGGAATGTGGTTAAGGATTCCCATGTTTGTGTTTGGTGAATTGGTGAAACAGCTTCTTCAGAAGTGCGGCAGGCCTACAAGCAGTTTATAGGAGCAGTGGTGAACATGGTTGATGGTGAAATGCATTCCGAGGAGTTCCATGAGGTGGCACTGGCTGTGTACCAGCTATTTGGCACTCCAATGGAGGAGGGTTACATTGATAAAATTATTTCAGAACAAAAGTAAGTATTGTCAAATTTGAGAGTGTACATAAAGTCATGGAACTTCTACACACTCATTTTATAGACTTCTAAGAGTTTACTTGCTATAACAATAATATTTTTTTAATGATGACATATTATAAGGTATTTTCGTAACAATAATTCAACATTTCAATTCCATAACAAAGCAAATCAGCACATCTCAACAATAAAGTGTGGTAGTATATTTGTAGTAAACAAGATCAAACTATATAAATAACTGAATCATAGATAAGTTCCTCAAGTAAGGACATTTAGAAAATGAGTTAATTTCTTCAATCATTGAGCTGTAGTAAGCTTCTAACACAACTGGGTCAATGGTGAGGGTGCAAAAGTTACATTTGATTTCAAACTTGTGAACTGACTTCTTGACTCAGGAGTTTATGGGAGTAAGAGTTTGGCAACGAGCTAACTAATTTTCTCTACCCAGAATTGTAAACTTGTACGTGTACTAGTTAGCTTAAAAGTTTGATAACCTTGATTACAGGAGTCATTAACCTGAATGTGGTAGTATATTACATATGTTCGTACAAGTGTTGAAATACTTTTGAACAGGAATTCATCAAAAATCTCCAGTCATGTCTAAATTCTTGTAACATGTGAAACTGCTGCTCAAACTGGTAAACAAACACACTAAATAGTTGGTATTTGTGAATTCACTTTTGCACTTTATAAGAATAAGGTAAGGATCTTGCTGATTGTGGCTTTGGGTTGGTGGTTAAGAAACCAATGATAAAAGATTTTTATTGGAAATTATGTAGCGGATGCATTGGGAGGGAATCATGGTTGGTGTGTTATACGTTGTAATCAGAACTTTCCAATTTTTCCTTTGCATTTTCCAAAGTAATTGTTCAATTTTGCATGACTTTTGGATCTAAAGAATTAACGAGCCTTACAAAATGCTGAGGCTATAATATGGCTTAAGTATATGATTGCATATTGTTCAAAACATTAAACTTTCATTTTGACATTGGTATACAGGTTTGAATTACAAAAACTTATTGGACACCCGCTTGTTGATGCCAAGTTGAGGCAAGTTGCATCACTAGCACAGAGGCTTTTAAATTTGCAGCCACTCAATAAAATATCTGAAAGAAATTTAGACGCCGATGAGGATTTAGAATTTGGAGCTAATTTGATTTTTCAAGCACCTGCTCGTTTCTTGGTTGATGTATCCTTAGATGATGGAGATATGATTGATTTTGAAAGCACTGTTCCATTAGAATTTCACAATGAACAGTATAGTCATACCAGTACAGCAGATCATTCTATTGCCGATGGGGAAAAGTTCAACCTGGCTTGGATAAGAGATGCATGTGATAAAATAGTTAGGAATTGTAATTCACAGCTATCCCGAGATGAATTGGCAATGGCCATTTGCCGGGTTCTTAATTCAGAAAAGCCTGGTGAAGAGGTATATTGCTTGGTTTCAATCTTCCTTACAGATTTTCATATAACTACAGTTTACTGCTTTTGTTGAAACTTATAATTTTTTCTCTCTTCTTGAAGATAGCTGGAGATCTGTTGGATCTTGTTGGTGACAGTGCATTTGAAACTGTGCAAATTATTTTATTGGTAAGAGTATGCTAATTCCTCTCAATTTTAAAAATTGTATTAATTGGTTAATTAGTTGGTTGGAGGGATTAGCTAGATATAAATAGGGAAAGAAGGATAGGATAGAGGCAGATTTGTTGTTATTGTAAATTGAGCATTGGCTCTTTGAGAAAAGAGAAATCCTCTGTGAAGGGCAAACACCCTTGGAGGAAAGATTTCTATTCTATTTATTGTTCTTTTCATCCTAGTCAATAAAAATCTTTCTTTTCTTTTTCTTTTCTTGGTTTCTAACAAATTGATATTGGAAAAAGACTGTAGTTGTTTTATGGATTTGTTCAAGTTGTAGTTGACATTTTTGTGATAATTTGCAGCATCGAAAGGAGATTGTTGATTCTATTCATCATGGCTTATTGATATTGAAGTCTGATAAAAATGCTTCAAATGCTCAGTCTCGCATGCCTAGTTATGGAACACAGGTATTGTTCATGTTCTTTATTAATTAATCTGTACTCCTTCACTTGTATATAGTGAAATCCATACTTAAATGCATTCTTTATTTAAAACACTGCCTTCCTCTGCTTTTGTCTGGTTGAGAAGAAAAGGAAGGGGGACAGAAGATAGCAGTAATTTGGGTAGTTTGGTGGGAGAAAAAGAGAGGAAATACTTAAACAATGGTTGGCTCCACTATATTGTACCAATCCATCTCTTCTCTCTTCTACCAAACACCTTTAACTTCCATTTTATTTTCTCACCTATTTTCATTCATCCATTTTATTTCTATCTACTGTATTTCTCTTATCTTTACCAAACAGATAATTAAGGAATTGTAGATAATTAAGGAATTGTGTTTTTTAGGTCACTGTTCAAACAGAATCAGGAAAGCAAATTGACAAGCTTCGACGCAAGGAGGAAAAACGAAATAGACGTGGAATAGAACATGCCGGTGATGGTGACTTGTCTGTTCTGGATTTCTCATCTTTACTTCAAGCAAGTGAGAGGAAAAATTTGTTTGATGAAATGATTGGGTCTGGAGATAGGTCCGAGTCAATAGCTGTTACTGCTCTTCCTGAAGGAACTGTAAGGAAACATTTTAAGGGGTACGAAGAGGTTATTATTCCCCCAAAACCAACTGCACCCTTGAAACCTGGAGAAAAGCTGGTATATCTCTTATATTTGACTTGTGAGTTACATTCAACTATTTATTGAGGGATTAAGAATATTTTTGTGGACTGTAAGATGAAATTATTGATACTTTAATGACATATGAAGTGAGTGAAGGGCGAGATGCATGTATTGCTAGTCCTTGGATCTTTAGTTACTGTAAGATGATAACTACGCAACAATTACAAAAAGTTAAACCCACCTATGCAGTTTTGGTTATTGTTATATATATATATTAACAAATTACATGACTATTGCTTCGCCCCGATTCCCATATTGTCTTCTAAGTACTGGTTTCTGGTAAAACATTATTAATTCATATTTACCTTACACACTTTCAGATTGAGATCAGGGAGTTGGATGAGTTTGCACAAGCTGCATTCCGTGGTTACAAATCACTAAACCGAATCCAGAGCAGGATATTTCCAACTGTTTATGGAACTAATGAGAATATTCTAGTGAGTGAAATATGGTCTATTTTTCAAACAGTTACTAATGATTATAGAAGTCTTTCATTAAGAGAGAAATATGGTTACTTTCTAGCGTAACAAAGTGCTTTTTATGTTCTGGCAGGTGTGTGCTCCCACTGGAGCTGGCAAAACTAACATAGCTATGATTTCAATTCTACACGAGGTGAATAGTCACTTGCTTTATATGTAATTTTCCCTGAAACATATAATTTATATTTGTTGCTGTTTTGAATTGATTTCTTTCCCCGGTGTCATGGGCATGGATTGGTACAATTTGGAGTTACAATTCAGATCCAAATCGATGAACTGTAGTTGGGTGCTTAAATATTTATTATCATCGACCTCAATTTAACCAATCTGATGGTTTGGAGCAGTGTTATTGATATCAAATAATGGAAAAGACTTCGGACCATAAAGGGTTATGACAGAAGCATCACGAACAAAAAAAAACGATATATATGTATAGATAATTTTAAAAAATGTAGAAATGTAATGGTGGGAGAACCTGAAAAACAATGTATAGGCCCAAAGGCCATTTCTAACCAGAAAAGAGGAGTAAAATGGAAATCCTTCCCTACAAAGAGAAAATGGGAGCCAAACAACCAACCCACAAGGAAATATGGGCTGGAATGGGATGTACAGAAATCGATAAAGCCAACTGAGGTGGCACAGCGTCTCTTTAGTGACTTGAAGGCGGCATGTGGGCAAAACACACTTGTGATGCGCTTAAAAGAGGCTATGTTTGGTGATGTGTGAAGAAAATTTTGCCTCCCGGATCGGCGGGGTTGGCCATCATCAATCAGAGGGACATTCCAGATATAGTGGTCGCGAGAGCAAATTGTGATGGCCAGTGGCTGGACAGTGTTTCTTAGCCGGACAAGACAGGGACAAGCAGAGCGGGACTAACCTGCTTTGATACTAACTTGAGAAAAATAAAATGATAGAAAATATACTTTAGAGAGTTTGAACAAGTCTCTCTGGGCTTTTCATATTTATATATAGAAATTGTTGATAAATCTGAGATACAATGAACGAGAGAAAAAAATAGAAAACAAGTAAAGACATGTCTAGGTCTCTAGGCTCATATGGTTACAACTCAAAACAACTTTTTAATAAAGCCTATCCTAACATTTTGTAATTCTTTTTTATATTTTTAGAAAAACATATTCAACATAAATCAATTTTCTAAACCTTTTTCTTTGAGAACGAGCCTGAAAAAATGTTATAGAAATTACTTTTTAATGTCTCTTTTGTTGTATGGATGGAAATATGGGAGGAGAGAAAGTTTGAAATTTGAATTGAAGGTAAAGTGGAAAGAAGGAAACTTTTGAATTTTTGTTTCTAGAAGTAAACTTTTCTCCATTTTTCTTCTATTTTCTCTCCAATGGAACAAGAGAGAAGACATTTTTACCCGTGTTTTTCCTCTCTATTTTCTCCAGCAAAGTAAGCATATACCACTAATGTTGTATATTATATTTAAGTTGACTTCTATAAATGTTCCGAGAACACAGTCAGAGAAGTTTAGAGAGCATTACTGAATGAGAGATAAGTTACCATGTTTTGATACAAGTTAGTATTTATAGAGGGAAAGTCCTAACTAGTTACTGATCTAAGAGTTACAGGCAACCAACTGTGGACTAGGTAGCTAAAGCTTACATGAGAAGGAACTTCAGCTAGCTGAGGACAACTGTCTCTTTGACATCTGGCATGTAAAGAGTGATACACAACATAACTAGAAAGTTAAAAAGTAAATATTTTTTTAATAATAGTAGTTGCGTGTGGCCATTTGTATGGAGGTGCCAACTTAAGTATTCGAGTTGTATGGAGGTGTTGGCTTAATTGTCCAAGACTAGTTTTTTTTCTTCTAATTGAATGCTTAATGAGAAGTGTTTTGACATGTGTCAAACAACGGTTGGCATTGGAAAAGTGTTTCACATTACAAGCTTTTATGTCTTATATAGCTGAATTGGATTGTCATAATTTTTTTGAAGGCTTGGATACTTTACTGATCCATATTGATTACCTATCCAAAAGTATAGATATCGGTCATTTATTTGATACAAGTATGTGAAACAAATTAGAATATCAGTGTTTCATATGCAGTTGCTGCTTCTAAAACCCTAATAGCTGTTGTATCACAAAAAAATCCTAGTATATGTGGTCATTATTTTGATATGATGTAGTTAGAGTCATGATGCTGAAAGCAAAAAAGTTGTGTGTAGGGCTTAATTGTTTTGACGGGGTTTCTTAATCATTCAATTTGTTTGTGCTTTTTCATGTTTCAGCTGTGAAGAGGAGTAACTTATTTTCTTTAACTTTATAAATGACTTGTACAGATTGGACAGCACTTCAAGGGGGGTTACTTGCATAAAGAGGAATTTAAGATAGTGTATGTTGCTCCAATGAAGGTATGTTGATGTGTGTATTCTCTTCTTTACATTTCTGTATTCATGTTCGCTTGTTGTTCCCTGCATTTGTGTCATTTCTAATTTTAGATTCTTGCCTTCTCTACTCTAGGCTTTGGCTGCAGAAGTGACATCAACATTCAGCCAACGTTTATCTCCTTTGAATATGATTGTTAGAGAGCTTACTGGAGATATGCAGCTCTCTAAAAATGAACTCGAAGAAACTCAGGTTTGTTGAGAAAGTTGGAAGGTTAGGATTTCTGTGCCAGCAGGCAAACTAAGTTAATTATTTTTGTGGTTTAAATCAGATGATAGTGACAACACCTGAGAAATGGGATGTCATTACACGTAAGAGCAGTGACATGTCACTGTCAATGCTGGTAAAGCTGTTAATTATTGATGAAGTCCATCTACTCAATGATGATAGAGGTCCCGTGATAGAGGCTCTAGTTGCCAGGACCCTTCGGCAGGTAAAACATGTGTCTTATGTTTGTATTGCAGCATGTGTATTAACTTGAAAAGAGTTTAGATATAGAAAAGATTTGATTCTATTCATTCAATTGTAAACCAATATAAGAGGGTTTGTATACAGCTCTAAACTCCTAGAATAATGATTACAATATCTTTTTAGTATCGTACAGTATCTTCAGTATAGTAATTACAAAGATTAATATTTCCTTGTAACTAAACAATATATTTTCATAACTCTAGCTGGTGAATGGATATCTATCATTCCCAATTTGTATGTGAGATCATGAAAACGTTCAATAGGAAAGCCCTTTTTAAACAAATTTGCAAGCTGAAGTCCTGGTGGAATGTAAGAACCAATACTAAGACTATTATCTAAATTTTCTTTGACGAATTGTCGATATATATTGATATGTTTTATCCTATCATACTGAATTAAATTGTGAGCTATTCTAATAGCTGATTTATTATCACAAGAAAGGGTAGACGTTCTTTACACTTCACTTTAAGATCATTCAATATAATTTTCAACCGTAATAGTTCACCCACCCTTTGTGCCATAACTTGGAATACAACTTCTGTATTGGACCTTGCAACTATATTTTGTTTCTTACTTGTCTAAGTCACCAAGTTTCCCCCCAAGAACATGCAATATCCTAATGCATGGGTATATTGTGTGTGTGGGATTGGATATTTGAGGGTGACCTGACAACGACTTGATAGTGAGGGACACGATAGGCCCAATAAATCTCGTTTGGAAGACTTTGATACCATATTAGGAAATGAGTTTAAGCCTAACTTATCCTCACAAAACCGACTTGTAAGGTGAGGTTTGTCTTCATTTTATATACTGTAAATTAATTTTATCTATAGTGGGATCTCCAACACTCTTATACTATCAATATATGTTGTAAGAACAAGTATTGTAATTTTTGTCCATTTTTCTCATTTTCTATATCCAAATTCTCTCTCTCTCTCTCTCTCTCTCTGTTTTTCTACAAAGGATTTCTATACTTAGTGAATTGAACTTATAATGAGAAATATAAAGGGGCTTATCTCTAATAATACATTTCTTGTGTTTCTTTTTGTGCTTGTTTAAATTATGGAAAGTTGATTAGATTTGTTTCTCTTTGATGGTTATGAGCTCAAAGATGTAGTTTTGTATTCAAATAGAATTGGTAAAAAAAGAAATTTGTATATTTTGGATAAACATTTATTTTTATTTTCTTATAGGTGCATTTAGTTAACATATTCTGAAGACATAAAATGAACCATTATAAATCAAATTATTTTGATTTGTGTGGGTGTTGTATTCTGATTAGTTTCTGGTACCACAATGCCACTGCAACCTCTTGTTATATTGTATTACTTTTCATTATAATTACCTTTTCTCCCATTATTATTAGGTGGAATCTACTCAGACAATGATACGCATTGTGGGCCTTTCTGCCACTCTTCCCAATTACCTGGAGGTGTTTGGTCCAAATAATATATACTTTTTATTATTACATCTATTGACTTTGATGTGCTGTATGCTAAAATATTTTTTGGGCATCACTTACTAGCTTTTACTATACTATTCATTGTTAAACAGGTTGCACAATTTCTCAGGGTAAATCCTGACACAGGCCTTTTCTTCTTTGATTCTACTTACCGTCCAGTGCCTCTTGCACAACAATATATTGGAATTAGTGAGCCAAACTTTGCAGCTCGTAATGAAATGTTGAATGATATATGCTATTCAAAGGTATTGTTCCATCTCCATTTTCTTCAAAACATGATAAATCTTGCAGTGTTGGCTATGTTGATAGCTTTGGCCCCTTCTTGATCCAGATTGCTGATTCTCTAAGGCAAGGCCACCAGGCAATGGTGTTTGTCCACTCTCGAAAGGACACTGTGAAGACGGCTACTAAACTGGTTTGTCATTTGGAAGCTTTATGTAGTCATGTTTGAATTAGAGGTCTTTTGTCCTTGTGTTAGTGTTTTTCACATATAATTATTATTGTGAATGTCATTGAAATTTATTTGTACCTTGCTTTGCTTCCAGTATCATCGCTTGTATGTTGTGTTTGACAGACTGAACTAGCACGGAGATATGAGGATTTGGAACTTTTTAGTAATAATACACATCCACAATATACCTTTATGAAGGTAAGCAAACATTTATTTACATTTTTCTTATGATATGAATGCTTCTTCTGAGTTCACAGATTTTTATGTTTTGCATGCAGAAAGAAGTCATTAAATCCAGAAACAAAGACCTTGTTGAACTTTTTGAATATGGTGTGGGTGTGCATCATGCCGGGATGTTACGAGCAGATAGAGGACTTACTGAGCGACTTTTTTCTGATGGACTTCTGAAGGTAGAGTCACTTTTTTTTCTCTAAATACGAGCATTAGAATTTCCCTCTAGTTTCTTGAAATGAAATTTTGTCTTTTTCCGCTTTTAGGTTCTTGTCTGTACAGCAACTTTGGCGTGGGGTGTCAACCTACCTGCACACACAGTTGTCATTAAGGTTTTGTTTCTATAACAACTCTGATATAGGATAATCATCTTTGATTTATATAAATATGGTTTCTTCTTCTCATGGAATTATATTGCTGTAGTTGAAATTTAGGAATGTGATGGAAAAGGGATAAGTGACTAGTATAGATCACAAGGACAATAAATTTTAGTTTACTAAAGATCTTCTGGCATATTCTTACATCAGTCAACCTCATTAAAAAGTTGTATATCTTAACATTTACTTTGGAAGCATCAATCATACATGACATGGACTTGTGGAACCCCAATCACTTTGTAATTGTGCTAAAATTTTATTAGCATGATCTTTATGATCTTTTCTCAGCTTCACTTCCAAAGAGTTCTTAAATTTTGTTGAAGCTTTTTATCTTGTAGGAATAAATGATAGAGTCATATGATGGATCCCTAGGTGTCTAAAGCATAATAAAGGAGCATGTTATATATATACATATAATGTACATTGCATTTCATAGAGATGGGCCTAGGTCCATATGGTAAAATACAGTAACACTCCCGCCGAAGTTGGTGTATATAAACATATTTGGTGAAGACCTGCAAACTGATAATCAGCGTTAACAAATTGAGTAGTAATGTCTCGAGATACAATGTCTTCATGAATCTAGTGCAATATATCTTAATATGTTTGGTTCCCTTGTGGAATACTGTTATTGTTAATATTTCTTAAGAAAGGGGAATTTATGCCTAATTCAATCTCATAAAACTGGCTTGTAAGGTTGAGTCAGGCTTAATTTTTACTTTCTTAAGATGGTATCAGAGCTTATCCTAACAAGATGTTGGGCCTCGTGTCACTCGTTATCTGGTTCCCCCCTAGTCCCATGTTCGAGATGTTTATTTAGTCTTCAGCATGAGTGGGTGTGTTGAAAAACCCACATCGACTAGAGATAACTCTAAACTACAATATATAAGTGGGTGTAAACCTCACCTTTCAAGCCGGTTTTGTAAGGTTGAATTAGGCTTAAATTCCACTTTCTTTAGTTTACAAAAAAACAAGATTTAGCAAGAGGAGGAGGTTGGAGCTGCAAGGTGGGAAAGGCATAGAGATTATTTGGCTTAACATCTCGTTGAACAAGCACTTCGTTAGTTACCCAAGATTTGACAAAACAATGAGTAGCATGAAATTCAAAATAAACAGAATTGTTTTAGCAAATTTACTAACACTAGTTAGATTTTTAGTTATAGTAGGTAGGAACATGCAGTAGTTAATGAAGATATAAAGAAACTTTAGGATTTTTTGGAGCAGAAAAATAATAACCGAAAGATTGAATAGGCAAACTTTTGCAATTACCAATATAGATCTGTTCAGGACCTTCATAAAGAATACTTTGTTGAATATTCTTAGTTTCTCCAGTAACATGAAAAGAAGCCCTATAATCAGGGTATCAATTAGAACTAGAATGAGTGAGAATGGAGGTTGGCAATCAACCAACACCAATGTTGGTTAGCATAGCAGAAGGAAGATGTTGTGAGGTGGAAAGATGAGATGAGGGATGACGATAGTTGCTGGTGGGTACTGAAGAGAGGTGGAACAAAATATTTTTGTTGTTGATTGAATGGAAAAAAATATCCTTGACCAAACTTATTTGTATTTCCTTGAGCATTCGAGTAAAAATTACTTTTGAGTGGTCATGCGCACGTCCTCTAATGGACCTTATATGTGACAACTAGAAAGCACTACAAGTGCCTCTAATCTTGTCTTGCATGAGAGGACCAAGCATATTCTTGTAGATTTTCATTTCATAAGAGAAAAGCTGGAGTCTAGAGACATCAATGAATTTGTCAACATTAGTGAACAATTGACAAACATATTCACCAAGTCTCTAAGTGGACCAAGGATCAATCATATTTGCAGCAAACTCAACACATATAACATATGCGCTTGCTTGAAGGGGACTGTTATAATTATAGAAATAAGGCACATATCTTTTATAACTTAGTTAGAAATATCTTTTATAATCTTTACTATCAGAAATATCTAGAGCATATATGTATCATTAGGATTTTTTTATTTTTATTTTTGTATCACATCTTTATTATTAGAGGATACCATATTTTCTCTATTTACCATATTGAGTCCGTTTTCTTACCATAAATAAAAGCACCTGTACTCTGTGAGGAGCATAGTTTAAACTCAATGTCTCTTTGTTTCCTATAGTTTGTTAGACATATCATGTCACCTATTATTGGGCCTGTTATTGGACCACCTGTAAAGATATGACTAAATTATAGATTGTAAGTGAGTGCAAATCTCATTTTACAGGGTTGGTTTTGTGGGCTTAAGTTAAGCCTAAATCCACTTTCTAAGACTCTATAATGTCAAAACCAGTTGCTTGTATTTGAATTATTTTTTTCAGTAGGTTTTTCTGGGTGTTGATTTGGTTTTGTCTTGTAAGTTATAATTTAATATGATGGCTGGTGTTCTCTAGGGTACCCAATTATATGATCCAAAAGCTGGTGGGTGGCGAGACCTTGGTATGCTTGATGTTATGCAGGTAAGGCATGGGGTTTCTTGTTTAAAGGAAATATGAACTGTTTATATGATCCAAGAAATGTTTTTTTTTTTTTCAATTTTACTTACAAAAATGCTAACTTATTTTTGTTTTGTTTCCTGTTTTTAAAATTTGTATAGGAAACTAGTTGAAACCACTTAGACACCTAACATATACAATGAAAGCAGCTTTTCTCAGTTTCATTGTTTTCTATTCAAACTTTTGAATAGGAGACAAACTAAAAATAATATAATATTTTTGAACTAAGAGGTGAAACAGGATAGTTTTCTTGAAAGAGGCTCTTTCGATGAAATTGTGATGTAGATATTTGGGCGAGCTGGGAGACCTCAGTTTGACAAAAGTGGGGAAGGTATTATAATTACATCTCATGACAAACTAGCTTATTATCTGCGACTGTTGACAAGCCAACTCCCAATTGAAAGCCAGGTAATGATAACATGTTCATTTTGTTCTTTGAATCTCTGTCTGCCTATCATGCATTAGAATTTCTTAATGTATTTCGCTTTGTGTTCAGTGACTTCTTTCATCATTTGCAGTTTATTAGCTCCTTGAAAGATAATTTAAATGCAGAGGTGGCATTGGGTACTGTTACAAATGTTAAGGAAGCCTGTGCTTGGCTGGGCTATACTTATCTCTTCATAAGGATGAGGATGAATCCTTTAGCCTATGGTATTGGGTGGGATGAGGTACCAAACTACAAACTTTACCTTTGTTGAACCAGTTATATGATGTATTTCTATGTTTAGGGTTTAGGGTTTAGGGTTTAGGGTTTAGGGTTTGGCTTGTTTATGTTTGATGTATGTTTTCACTTAACTAACCTCCTATGTAAAAGGGTTATGGTAGGAAGGAAGCACAAGGTAGGGGTAAGTGCAGTGGATTGAACCTAATTATGTTATTATCAACTTTATAACTGGCTGTTAACTGAATCCCAACTGGTTAGATAGATATATAGCAGGAGGTTTCATTTGAGAAAAGCATTTTTTTGTGCGGAAAGAAAGAAGAGGAGGGGGAGAGCCACTGGGTTCGTTCTTGAACATCCAAGAAGCTGCGTGCTAGTAACTTTCTGCAATCCATAAAAATCTAGAACTGTAGATGACAATTCTAGTTCTGACCTTAAATGTAGGAGTTGTAATGTGAAGAGAAGGCTCATGTTAGGGAACTATGCTATGGTTCTCTGTGAGAAATTGATACCATACAAACTACAAAGACAGATTTCTTATTCCACTAATTAAAGAAATAAAAACATGTACCAAAAATAAAGAACTTGTATTTAATTTTTTGATATGTTGTAACTTCAAAGTCAATAGTGTTGTTTTTGTGTGTGCATATTCTACAAAATGAATGGGAATATTGATAATTTACTGCATTCTACAGATTTTTAATGAAGTCCGCCCACTAATTATTTTGAAAATAAATTTTCAGTGATTGGCTATATGTTTTGAAAGATTTTCTATTGATAAATTTTTTATTTACTGTATGGAGTAAGACAGGTGATTTCTTAATCTTATATGCTTTAGGTGATGGCGGATCCTGCTCTTAGTTCTAAGCAGAGGTCTCTTGTAATTGATGCTGCACGTGCCCTTGATAAAGCAAAAATGATGCGCTTCGATGAGAAAAGTGGCAATTTTTATTGTACTGAGCTTGGTCGCATTGCAAGCCATTTTTACATTCAATATTCGAGTGTTGAAACATACAATGAAATGCTGAGACGCCACATGAATGACAGTGAGGTATGGGGCATTTTCTAGTGTTCTGTTCATTACTATATCAAAGGATGATAGCTTATACCTGAGTCTGCCTCTTGTGCTCAATTATTTTCTCTCATAAATTTTCCCAATAAAAAAGGTATTCTCGTACAATAAAAGTAATGATTTATTGTTCATTTTATATGCCTTTTTCCCAGAAGATTGGGGAAGGTGTGTATTTTGGTGGTTAGTTATTTAATGTATCTTAGTCTGTTCTTTGCCATAAGCATATGAAAACATGCATCCATTCTAAATGACATTCATATATTACTATTATCAGCATTTTTTTTTTCTTATGTTCTTTTTACCTTTTGTCACTCTAGGTGATTAACATGATTGCACATTCTTCTGAATTTGAGAATATTGCTGTTCGAGAAGAAGAACAAAATGAGCTAGAGACGTTGGCACGCTCATCATGTCCATTAGAAATTAAGGGTGGTCCTTCCAATAAACATGGAAAGATTTCCATCTTGATTCAGGTCTTGTTCGTGAGTTTGACTTTATTTTCCAGTTAGGATACCTGACTAATTGAATGAATAAGATATGGCTTTTTGTTGTTTGCAGTTGTACATATCTCGAGGTTCAATAGATTCTTTTTCTTTGATATCCGATGCTGCATATATTAGTGCAAGCTTGGCTCGAATAACACGGGCGTTATTTGAGATTTGCTTACGAAGAGGTTGGTGTGAGATGTCTTTGTTTATGTTGGAGTATAGCAAAGCTGTGGATCGTCAAGTTTGGCCACATCAACATCCTCTTAGACAATTTGACAAGGACCTTTCTGCAGAAGTTTGCTCTCAACTATTTTTTTTTTCACTAAATTTTCTAGCTAAAATATAATATTTCATATTGGTGTATGTAATATTATTTTTTGGTTCATAGATATTGCGGAAGCTTGAAGAACGTGGAGCTGACCTAGATCGCTTGTTTGAGATGGAGGAGAAAGACATTGGGGCATTAATTCGGTATGCACCAGGAGGAAGGGTATGTACCTTTTAGTAGGATAATGTTGAAAGGTTTCCTTAGAGGTTGGTTTAGATGCTGAAGAAATGATTATTATTTTCTTATGCCTTCCCCTTTTTAGTTGGTCAAGCAAAACCTAGGGTATTTTCCATCACTTCAATTATCAGCAACTGTGAGTCCAATTACCAGAACTGTATTGAAGGTATTTTACAATGATGAATATCTTTCCAGAGTGCTTAGTTTCACAATTTTTTCATCGTTTCATCATATAAAGTAGTCTTGACATCCAGTTATACACAATCACTTGTTATTTTCAGGTTGATTTGGTCATTACGCCTGTTTTCATTTGGAAAGATCGTTTTCATGGTACTGCTCAACGTTGGTGGATTTTGGTAGAGGTGAAATAAATTTTCCTATGGTGATGCATAACTCTGTAATTCCTTGATTTTTGTTTAAAAATCTGAACACTTGTTATGGAGGAGAAATTAATTTAAGTAAAGGGAGAATTTCAAAGAGAAAGAGGATGAGTAATCCTCCTATACAAAAGGAACAAAACAGAAAACAACTAGAAATATAGAGTTAAACAAAGCAGAAAACAACTAGAAATATAGAGTTAAACAAAACAGAAAGCAACTAGAAATATAGTTAAACAAAACAGAAAACAACTAGGAATATAGAGTTAAACGGAGAACACATCTTCCCAGTTGCTCAATGTAACTTATAGTGAAACACCCTTTAAACCAAATCAGGTGAGTTGCCAAAGAACCTCCTTTAAAAAGTACCAGAGTTATTCCTTCTATCAAAGGAACACTTGTAGCATATGGAGCAGATTTGCACAAAACTTGGGTCTCTTTACTTCTTCCAATTCCTTGAAACATATAATCAATTATTGTTTCTGGGACTTAGGGCACACACAACATTCACTGAAAATGCTGAATAAGTATAAAGAGACTACAGCACAACAATGTACGAGCAGGTGGGAAACATATTCTGAGCAGCACACACATATGACAAGGAGGAGCATTATAATGCCTATGCACCTGTTCCAAGTAATTACTATTGCTTTTATTAAATACCACTGGGCAAAGATAAGATCAGGCCAAAAGGGATATTTTGAATTTCTGCAAGAGGTTATTAAGATAAAAAAAAAAAAGCCCCAGAAGTTAAAGGGGCCAAATCCTTTTATATGGGTGAGAAGGAGAGGTGAATGGAATCAAGGAATGCTCATAAGGGACTCCAATCCTAGTTACAAATACATGACAACCTACAGGAAACCTTATCTTGATTAGTAATGTTAGACTATACTGCATGTGCATGTGCATGTGCAGTCTGTTGCTTGTGTTCTGTAACTTCTGTTAAATATTTCTGGATGCGATAAGCAAGTTAGTTAGCTGTTAGATTTGTTTAGAGTCACAAATTTTTGAACGTTAGTTACAGCTCTGTTAGATCTAAACTAATTGTATCTATATATATAAACATTTGAAACTGGCAGATGTCTCCTAGTATCTGTTATCAGATGTGAAATTCCCAGTTAAGGTGGCTTTCCAATATTTAGTGATGCAAGAATGTGGAAGCTTGTAATGTAGCTTTTTCCTTACGTAATAAACTTTTTAACTTGATATGTTTTGTTATTTGTTAACTCCAAATGAATGCATGATCAACCATTTCAAGCAGGATTCTGAGAATGATCACATCTACCACTCGGAACTCTTTACGTTGACAAAGAGGATGTCTAGGGGTGAACCTTACAAGCTTTCCTTCACTGTACCTATATTTGAACCACATCCTCCACAATATTACATCCATGCTGTTTCTGATTCATGGCTTCATGCTGAGGCATTCTACACTATTACTTTTCACAATTTACCATTGCCAGAGGTATAACAGAGTTCATTTCTTTATTTTTTTCTCTTCTAGTCTATTGCATTGCAACTGCTCTTGGTAGTTTGTTTCTCACTTGAAAATATCTTTTTTAGGCTCGGACTTCTCACACAGAACTCCTTGATTTAAAACCTCTTCCTGTGTCTTCTCTTGGAAACAATTCTTATGAAGCATTGTATAAATTTTCACATTTTAATCCTATACAAACACAGGTATGTTTTATTTTATGTACAGCAAAGTTTGTTAGGTTATGCACTGTGGGCTTAAATACATAAACAACATTTTAAGACTGTTCTGTTACGTCTTTATTGGACTTGGGCAGACTTTTCATGCCTTGTATCACACAGACAATAATGTTCTGTTAGGAGCTCCAACTGGAAGTGGAAAAACTATATCTGCTGAGCTTGCTATGCTTCGTCTTTTCAATACTCAGCCTGATATGAAGGTTTGTACTCAAATTTGTTAATGCATTTTGAGAAAGAGCATGGGCCTAAGGTGATTGCTCTTGATAGCAACTTAAGGTGCTTACTTATGTACTGTCTTGAGACTAAGTGAAAGAATAGCAACATTGTAGATTACATTTTATTAATTGTAGAAACAAACATCAAACTTTATCTGTACGTTGTGAAATTTTTTCATTATTGATAATATTTGATAATTTCATTAACAAATACATAATGTCTTACCTTCATTGCACATTATCTTATGAAATGTATAACCTACTTTTCTGTATGAACAAGCAGGTTATTTACATAGCTCCTTTGAAAGCTATTGTTAGGGAAAGAATGAGTGATTGGCAAAAGCGTCTTGTCTCTCAACTAAGGAAAAAAATGGTACTAATGTTTTTAAGGAGAAAAAAATATGTATAAAATGTACATGGTATTGGTGGTAATGATATCATGCCTTTCATCAGGTTGAAATGACTGGAGATTATACTCCTGATTTGACGGCTCTTTTGTCAGCCGATATCATCATATCTACTCCTGAAAAGTGGGATGGAATTAGTCGTAATTGGCATACCCGTAGTTATGTCACAAAGGTGAATCCATATACGACTTCAAAGTTTGTGGACTTGTTATACTACCTTGGATTTTTATATAAGTAACAAAATGTTTTTTCTTTAGTCTTAATAATGAGAAACATTGATTTATTTTCAAATTTACTAATTTTTTAATTTCTTTTATATCCTTAATTTATTGTGAAGTCTAGTTGTTAGGTAATCTCTAATTTCTTATGAAAGGTAGGTGCATCCACGCTTAATGCATTTAATACTATTATAATCGTGATGATTGTTGTGTATTTTAGGATTTTTTTATATTTTATCTTTGCTGTAATTTTATTCTTTATAATTGTCATGTCTTGCTATTAATACTATGTTTATGTATTTAAAAACAATCCTATAATTATAGGGATTTGTTTCCTTAGAATTAACTGTTCATATTGTTCATATTTCCTAAAATAACCATTAGGTTCATGTATTTATAGGCCCAATGACTTTATAATTGATATAGTAAAGTGGAATATTATTCCTTCTAAATTTGAGATTATTGGAGCTCCTGATCATTGGGAGCCTCTAACCGTAATCCTAGAACAACATCTTCATTGCTACACAACATTGTGTTTTATCACAACCTTCATTGCTGTGCAATCCACCCTTATGTAATTGCACCCGTCTATGATGGCTAAGATTGTGATTATGGTCTGGAAACTGGGGATAGATCCTAAACACCTAGAGAATTGCAGAATGTTCATTATGCCTATTGGTTATCTTAAGAAGTGGACTTTAAGTCTAGCTCAACCTTACAAAATTGGCTCAAAAGGTGAGGTTTGCACCCACTTATATACTATGAAATGTCCTTATCTCTAGTTGATGTGAGATTTTTAACCCATCTTCCTCGCGCCTAGACCTGACAACTTGTACGTGAGACTATATATTTATTTATTGATGGTCCGATAGTGGCCTGTTAGCGGGTGATCCTGATAAACCCTCATTAGGATAAACTCTAAATAACTCTAATACCATATTAAGAAGTGAACTTTAAGCCAAACTCAACCTTACAAAACCAACACATAAGTTGAGGTGTGCACCCATTTATATACTATGACATATATATATCTCTAGTCGATGTGAGATCTCTAATATGTTAAATGGAAAGAATAATCTCAAATGGTCTCCACTCATTAGGACTATCTTGAAAGGAAAAGGAAAGGTCAGTCACTTTATAATGCCCGTGATGAAAATGATACTAAGTTCAAATCATGAGATGAGATGAAGAAGACTCCATGTTCATGGCATGGCAATGGAATTCTATGGTCCTAGAAATTAGTGATACCTGCAAGTTTCTTAATTCAACAAAGGAAATTATTGATGCAGTAGAACAAACCTATTCTAAGGTCAAGGATGCTATTCAAATCGATGATGTAAAGGTGAAAACTGTGGCTGCCAAATAGGTAAACAAATCATTTATAGAATATGCCAATAGAATCAAATATTTGTGAATGGAATTGGACCGCTAACACGTTATAAAAGCAAAGTGTTCAAAAGACTCAACAATTATTAAGGTGTATATTGAATAAGATAAAGTGTATGATTTTTTGGTAGGCCTAAATCTTAAATATGATTAGGTCCAAATACAAATCTTGTTAAGAGAGAAAGTCCCAGGGCTTAATGAAGTCATAGCTATTATCCAAAGTGAAGAGATCATGAGAAGACTGATGTTGGAGACCCTAACTACTGAAAGGTCACCAATGATGTCTGATGGTGGAACAACCATGATTCTTAACCAGAGATAAAGCGGGGTTCTCAATATGAAAGAAAAAACTTGAGAAGGTTTGATGTACTTACTGCAACAAGCGACACCATACAAAGGAGAAATGCTGGAAATTACATGGAAAAATCCCAAGCAGAGAATGGTGAAAAAAGAAGGCCCAAGTCCAGAATGTGAGCAAAAAGGAGGCTCTCAGAAAAGGGCAAGGGCAAACACAAATTTTTAATAGACAAGGTGAAGAATTTTTCTTCAGCTAAATCACGAATAGATAGAAAGGGTCAAATCTTTCTATAGTAAATTGGAGAAGCCCACATGTATGTGTTCCCTAACATATTTCGATACATTTTTCTTTTCTTTTGGTCTCAATGTGGTAATAAAAAGATTTTGTGTCAAGGGATGTCACCTTTAACGAGCAAGAAGGCTACTTCAAGGAGCCTCATATTTAGGGGGAGAATGTAAGAGAGGAGGGGGAGAATATAAGAGAGGAAGATGAGTTTCTCAAGCTTCGAAATTTTGCATTTGTACTTGAAACTGAGAAAAGGACAGATCTTGCACTTGAACCTCTTGAACTAGAAGCAAGACCTACACCTGAGCCTCATAAACTAGCAACATGACCTGCACTTAAACCTGAACCTAATGATGGTGGAAAATTTGGGAAAAGTTTGGTTTACCAAATGAGAGGATAGGCCATTCCAAAATCTGCCTATGTTTAAGAATCCAACCCACCATCACTACATGTGGTAACTCCTTTTAATCCTATAAATTTCAATAATTCTGGTGAGTTTGTCTTTGAAAATTCAGCAACACAGGTGAATCAAAATTCAGACCTTCTTATTGCCCTTAGAAAGGGAACTAGAACATGCACTGAACAAACACTTTAACCTCAACCAATTTTACTATCCTTTGAAAAATTCTCTCGCATAAAACCTTTCTCACATAGCTAAAGTCTACAACAACACCTTCTTCAACATCTAAAACATTATCTAACAGGAAAAGGAAACAAGAATATGACATGGGAACTTGTCACCTTACCAATTGGGCTAATAGGGTGCAAATGCGTAAATGTAATAAAGTATCAGATTCATGGAACCATTGAATGATTGATGGAACCATTGAATATTACATGGCACAGTAAGTGGTCAAAGGATTCACTCAAACAAATGGAGTGGATTACTTGGAGACATTTGCCACGATTTCTATGATGACAATTAGGGCAATATTGCCATTAGCAACAAATTATGATTAGGTCTTGCAAGAGTTTACTGTGAAGAATGTATTCTTACATGGAGACCTAATAGTCCCCTAGTTATGAAGGACATGTTTCTACCCAAACTGTTTTCAAGCTAAGTGGACTTTAAGCCTAACTCAATCTCATAAAACCGATTTATAAGATGATGTTTCCACTCATTTATATGCTATAAAATGTCCTAATCTTTAGTCAATGTGGGATCTCCAACACATCCCTCTCACGCCGAGCGTGACAACTCGTGCGTGGGACAATATATTTATTGGTGGTCTGATAGCGATCCGATAGTGGGTTGCCTGATAAGTCCAACAAAACTCTTGCTAGGATAGGCTTTAAATGACTCTGATACCATATTAAGAAGTGAACTTTAAGCCTAACTCAATCTCATCAAACCAGTTTATAAGGTGAGATCTCCAACACTAAGAAATGCTCCATATAGGCTAAAAGAATCCCCAAGAGCATGTTTTGAAGATTCACCAAAGTTATGACAAGTTTGGGCTACAAACAAAAAGGGGATCACATTTTATTTATCAAACATTCAATTTCAGTGGGAGTAACAATATTATTGGTATATGTAGAGGATATTATAATAATTGGGGATGACAAAAAGGAACAACAGATGTTCATTGAGTGCCTTTCCACAAGCTGAGATAAGATATCAGGGAGATATAAATATTTGTTGGGGATTGAATTGGTTCATTCCAAAAGAGGAATTTATATATCTCAACAGAAGTATATTATAGACTTAAAGAAACAGGTAAGATAGTCTGCGGACCAACTAGTACTCCAGATGATCTAAATATAAAGTTGGGAAGTGTAAAAGAGGATATTGACGTGGATAAGGAATTGTAAAGACTTGTGGGTAGGCTTATATACTTATCACACTAGGCCATACATTGCTTTTGTTGTGAGTCTAGTCAGCCAATTTATGGACTAACCAAAGCAAACACGTTTACAAGTTGCTCTTAGAATTGTTTAGTATTTAAAAGGGATTCCATGAAGAGGGATTTTATTCAAGCAAAACTAGAGTGTAAATCTTAAAGCATATACCAATGCAGATTATGCGGGGTTTGTCGTGGATAGAAGATCAACTATTGGATATTGTATTTTCCTTGGTGGAAACCTAGTGACTTGGAACAACAAAGAAACATAGTGTAGTAACTAGATCAAATGGTAAAACATAATTTCGATTAATGACCCAAGGAATATGTGAACTTCTATGGTGGAAGATTATATTGGAAGACTAGAAGATAAATTGGGATGAATCTATGAGGTTATGTTGTGACAATAACTCTGCAATTAGTATAGCCCACGACCCTGGGAAGAACGATTGAACTAAATATATCGAGGTGAACAAATATTTTATCAAGTAAAAGCTAGACAATAACTTTGAAAAGTTATATCCAAGCTCGTAATGGAGAACACTTACTAGCTCGAGGGGGAGTTTCAAAACTGCGGTGCTCATTATGTATTTCGGGAAGTCTTATATTTTATCCTTGTTGTA
This sequence comes from Phaseolus vulgaris, assembly GCF_000499845.2. Lineage (NCBI taxonomy): Eukaryota > Viridiplantae > Streptophyta > Magnoliopsida > Fabales > Fabaceae > Phaseolus > Phaseolus vulgaris. The sequence goes on from NC_023751.2 coordinate 29,254,698, forward strand.
ATTTTATTCTTTGTAACGGTCGTATCTTACTATTAATGCTAGGTTTATGTATATGAAAAAAATCCCATAATCATAAGGATTTGTCTCTTTAGAATTAGTTGTCCATATTTTTTAAAATAACCAATAGGTTATTTATAGGTGCAATGGCCATATAATTAATACAATAAAGTAGAATATTATTCCTTCTAAATTTGAAAAATACTTATGGTGTGTCTAGAATATAATTTGAATTTATGTTATTAATTAAAATAGCTAACTCAACCACTTTTATTGGTATTGATGAATTACTTCCTTGTTTCTTTTATGTAGGATCAAATGTGATATTATTTATCTAACTATATAAATGTTAATGTCATCTACTTCACGTATTAATCTTGATGCAAATGATCAATAGGTTGGACTTATGATTTTGGATGAGATTCACTTATTGGGAGCAGATCGTGGGCCAATCCTTGAGGTATATTCTTATGAATGGTGGCAACATACTTGTGACTACCTCATTATTTTATCTTATTTCAGTATAGTATATTTGGTACTGTGAATCCTCTATGAAAATTAGAGATGATCATTTTGAACAATCTCTTTTGTTTCGGTAATGTCTCGTAAGAAATTCTTTCACTTGAAAAAGACCAACTATGAGAGAAAAGATATTATTGAATTGATACTATGAAAAATTACATTAGTCTTTATATACAAAGAACTCTAAGCCTAAAGTAATGATTACAAAAGAGATCTTTAGAATCTTCAAACAAAACACTTGTAATTAATTACAATATCCTAGTTAGCTTCTCGACTATATTTTCTCCTGAATCAACACCCCAAACTTGCATGTGAGATCTTGAAATTGTTTTGTTGGAAGACCTTTTGTAAACAAATTTGCTTATTGAAGCCTATATGGGACATAAGAAGCGTAATAACTTGATAAGGCCATTATCTAATTTTTCTTTAATAAAGTGTTGATCTATCTCTATGTGCTTGGTCATGTCATGCTGAATTGGATTGTCAACAATACCAATAGCTGATTTATTATCACATAAAAGAGTCATAGACTTTTCACATGTTCCAGATTTTGATCCGATGTTTGCAAGTCCAGCTGTTTAGTTGTTACCTTGGCAGGGTGATGCTTGATTGTGGTGTCCCCAATCAAAAAGCTGACGGTGAAGGGAAACAGCAATGGTGGAAATGGTTAATAATAGTTAGAAAAGGAGGTACAACAATGAGAGAATGCCAAAACTCAGAAAGAAATATGATTTTCGAAGAAAAAGAAATTTTGTAGCGATTCAATGGGTCTAATGGGAAAGCAAGGATTCAACTAGGTTATATGGTGGAATCCTTGTGTTGTGTGTATCAAGCACAACAAAGGAACATATGTGGAATATACATTGCATTACATAGAGATGGACATAGGCCCATAACGTAAAATGCATCTAGGCTGATTCTCCCTGCACCATATCATTTATGATCTGCACCCAACACACTCACATAAAATGTCCATTTTGTCCTTAATAATTTTAAATTTTCGCCTTCCGGAAATTCATATCCATAAGTCAAATTACAAAGTTCCGGATATACAAATCTGGAACTAATATGTCACTTCCGGATTTCACCATCCAGAAGCTTATTTGGACAACATAAATGGCCTTCCGGATGTCAAGATCCGTAAGCAAACATAAATGAGTTTTTGATCTCAATCCTCAGCACCATTTACAATCCGGAACTCATTATTCACTTCCGGATATGACCATCCAGAAGCTTAAATGAAATATGAAAATGACCTTCCGGATTTCAAAATCCGGAATGTATAAAAATGACTTCCGGATATTGAAATCCGTAAGCAAATATGTGAAAAGGGCATAATGCAGTTTTAAATTTTTCGTTGGGTGCGAGTCAAAATTGATTGAGTGCAGGAAGCAATTGCCATGCATCTAACATAAGTAATTGGGAATCGTTTAAATTGTAGTCTCTATTGGGTTTCCCTGATTTTATTCATTTATGTTCTTTTGGTCTTTTGATTTTTGTTGGGTAGTTTTATGTGATCTTATTTTCAAACCCAAATACATTCTTTAAATTGGATCCATTCCACTTTTGGTATTTGGACACGTACTTTGAGTATAAATATTTAGAAAATTTGTTTATTCCATGTTGTCTTTCTTGTGCTTTGTGGGATGTGTTTTCTCATTTCTTTAAGGAGGATATCTCATTTATGCTTTTGTAACCATTTTTTCTCTAATAATATATGTTTCTAACTGAAAGCTATGCATTCTTAGTGTTAATATTCTGTGCATAGTAACTATTTTTTGAGCTACATAGTTATGACTGCAGAAATTTCTGTTTCTAGGTTATTGTTTCTAGGATGAGGTATATATCATCCCAAACAGAGCGAGCAGTACGATTTATTGGCCTTTCTACAGCACTGGCTAATGCTGGGTAAGTTTACTTTCTCTCCACTTTCCTGAAGATTTAAGTTCAATTTTTTTTTATAAAATAATTTTCATTTTCCATTTTCTTAATTTCTTCTCGACACTAATTTCTGTATATCATCTTGTGCTCGACACTAATTTTCATTTGCACTCGCGACTTTATAGTGAGTAACTTGGCATGTGTAAATGTGGGGAGAGAAAGAGCACAGAAAAGGAGTTTTTTGTATTAACTTATATTTCCTTGTTTACCTCTCTCTATGCAGTGATCTAGCTGACTGGTTAGGTGTTGAGGAAATTGGACTCTTCAATTTCAAGCCAAGTGTGAGGCCTGTACCTCTGGAAGTTCATATTCAGGCATGTGGATTTGGTCTTTCTGATAGAGCATGGCTTAACATGTCTGTTTCTTTGTCTATCTATTATTATAAATAGGGTGTGATTAGTAGAAGTGTGAATGGTGGTAATAGAGGAATGGAAATTTGATACGCAGGTCTATGTTTCCACATGCAACAATTCTGCACTTGTTTTCTCCTATGAAGAAAACCCCAATTGTTGCATACTCATAATAATTTTTTTGCAAACATGTTAATATTACTTGGTTTTCTTATAGGGTTATCCTGGAAAGTATTATTGCCCAAGGATGAACAGCATGAATAAACCAGCATATGCTGCAATATGCACACATTCACCCACAAAACCAGTTCTTATATTTGTCTCATCCCGGCGCCAGACAAGACTTACTGCACTTGACCTGATTCAGGTGCAGATTCAATTTCATGTGAGAAATAGTATTTATTCTATTATGAAGTGCTGTTTTTAATCTTTCTTCTTTGTGAGTCAAGTTCGCCGCGTCAGATGAACAATCAAGACAATTCCTTAGTTTGCCTGAGGAAACCCTGCAGATGGTTCTGTCTCAAGTCTCCGACCAAAACCTTAGACATACTTTACAATTTGGCATTGGATTACATCATGCAGGACTGAATGACAAAGACAGATCACTGGTTGAGGAACTCTTTGGAAACAACAAAATTCAGGCATACATTTATGCCTTAAAAATTGACATGTCATTTTCTGTATTGAGAAAAAAAAAAATTAAAAGTTACACTTATTTAACAAGCCTTAACTGGTTACTTTTATGCAGATATTGGTTTGTACCAGCACATTGGCTTGGGGTGTGAATCTTCCAGCTCATCTGGTGATTATCAAGGTGATATAGTTGTAGGTGTTTCCTTTTATACTATTTGTTTGCAATCATTTTGAAATTATCTTTTCTGGTATCAAGCCTGTTTGGTTTTCATTTATTGGATTGTTAACTACTTATCATTCATGAGTCACTTTGCTTTGAATTATAATTGGATTTTGATCAAATAAGATTTTCTTTCCTGAAAAACTTTCCCTTGAATGGTGTTCAGCATAGGTCTTACTCAAATATTCGAAGGCATTTCCAAGAGAATGGCTAATATAATTCTTCTAAATTAAGATTTTAAGAAGTTTACATTTCTGATAGTAAGATATATAATTTGATTACGTTTGGCATATGATTTAATTTCAATAAATGAGGAGATACAATTTGATTTGACAAGAAAATATCGTACCAAACATTTCTCATTATTAGTATTTTGTTCATTATTGTTGTTTCTCCTTTATTGTAAATAAGAATACATTATACACGTGTGTACACAACATACAAATTCATTATATTCTACTATGTGTGAGGTGAACCAGAGCCACCCGTTAGGAACACGATATTTGGTAAGCTTTCTGTGTACCAATTAAAGACTAACAACTCAGGAAAATGAGCAGTCACAATTATGTTGACAGGAAAATGGAACAAAAGATTTGAATCTCACTTGGTGTTTATCTTCAAAATTTTATTTCAACAATACTTTGCATCTTTTGCAGGGGACAGAATACTATGATGGAAAAGCAAAGAGGTATGTTGATTTTCCAATCACCGATATTTTGCAAATGATGGGTCGTGCTGGACGCCCTCAGTTTGATCAACATGGGAAAGCTGTGATTCTTGTTCATGAACCCAAGAAGAGCTTCTATAAAAAGGTCAAAATTGAGACTGTTGATTATATTTATCTTTTGATGATTAGCCTAATGTGCTGAGAATATTGTTTTCTCTTTTGTGCAGTTCTTGTATGAACCCTTTCCTGTTGAGAGTAGTTTGAGGGAACATTTGCACGATCACATTAACGCTGAAATTATTTCTGGAACCATTTGTCATAAACAAGATGCAGTGCATTATCTTACATGGACTTACTTATTTCGTAGACTGGTAAGTATGGTTTGGTGCCTTGTACTAAAATGGAAAATAGGTAAGTAGTAAGTGTGGTCAAATGGTTGTCTCAAAATTTTCAGAGTCATGGAGTTGTTTCCGAAATTAAAAGCCATGTTTGGATAAATCAATTCCATTAACCTTACTTGAACAATGTAAGAAAATAAAGAATTATTTATTGATAACAATCACCAATTACAAACCCATAATCTCTATTTTTATTAACCAAAACCTTTAGAAAAGGATATAAAAATATGCTGAAAAGAATAGGAAGATTCTGAAGATATTTTTTCCTAATTACTATGGGGATATTGAGAATATTTTTTTATAAGAATTTTTATTATTTACAACACCTCCTAATATTACTCATTCTCAATTTGCCTACAAGATTATGGAATCTGCATTGGGGAAGCCTTTTAGTGAAAATCTTTGTTATCTTTCATGAAGTGTCTGCCAATTTCCATATGTTTGTTCCTATCATGTTTGACTGAATTATGGACAGTGCTCATGGCTTGTTAGTACAGTACAATTGCACAAGGATGTTAACTTTATTTTATGCTCTTCAAGTGTGAATTTTTCCAGAGTCCTTTAGGCGCATCTTGAGCAAGACCTTGAAATTTAGCTTTTGCACTAGAACAAGATACTCTATCCTAGGTTTTTTTTTCTCTAGGTCACTACACTTTCTTCCGAGTCAAAGTGTTTTTTTTTTCTGAATAACAACCCTTCTCCTAGGCTTGACATCAAGTCCTGGAGAATTTTGTCAACTACTTGCATGTGTCTTTTTCTCGCATCATGCACAAAGAATGTCTGGCCTTGTGTTTGAAGTATAGTTAATGGATTATCAGTTAGGTATTCTTTCAGCCTTTATTTGCAAGCTATCATCTCTGTCTAACCTGGGGTTAGTTAGAGTAATACTCACTTGTACTGGTTGAAAATCATTTTAAGAAAATACAATAGTCCTTAAAAATAGAAATGTAAACTAAACAATAGTCCTTAAAAATTCCCGGGCAAGAAGAATAAGTTATTTGTTTATAATTGACATGTAACTAGAGAAGTTTTTCTTCTTTTTCATTGATCCCTTCCCTTTTTGTTGTTCTTTAATGCATAATCTAATTATGCTAATAAAATGGAAAATTAAAAAAATCTTAGTAAAATGTTCCTAATTAGGAACTGTTAACAACTGAGTTGGTTAAATAATGATGTTTGAAAGGTAGTTAATGGGTTACTGTTTATCGAATTAACTGAGTGCTTGAAGGGTTAATTTTTCTTGTTTATGAAATTTCCATAAAAAAATGTCTAGGGATTTAAATAATGAGTGGAAATTCTTTTTGTATATGTATTTATTGTTGTATGATTTTTTTACATACGTGCTTAATGGCCATTTTATGACAGATGGTAAATCCTGCTTACTATGGACTGGAGAATGCTGACACCGAATTTCTAAATTCATATTTGTCTAGGTAATGACATGAAATCGAATAGTTTTCAAGCTCATGTTAAGTTATAACTCTTTTCAACAGGGTTATTTTGGCTGACAGTTTTCTTTTCACAGCCTAGTGCAGAACACATTTGAGGATTTGGAAGACAGCGGATGCATAAAGATGGATGAAGAGAAGGTGGAGTCCATGATGTTGGGTTCAATTGCATCTCAGTATTACCTCAGCTACATGACTGTATCAATGTTTGGTTCAAACATAGGTCCAGATACATCACTTGAAGTAAGACATACAATTTCACCTTTTCCGGACTTTTTGACATCTCCATTGTTTGAATTATCATTTATTTTAATTGTTTAAAATCATTATGCTTAGATTTCTTTTTTCTGTAGGTCTTTCTGCATATCTTATCTGCTGCTTCTGAATTTGATGAACTTCCTGTGCGTCATAATGAGGTAACTGTTTTAATTGCTATAAAGTTTAGAGTTAATAAACTTTTAATTAAAATATTGTAAAGTTCAGATTTTTATAAATATGTGAGGGGAGGGATATCAAACTAAGAATATGTAAAGTTCTAATTTATTGATTTTCTCATCCTAAAGTCAAGTGTAGACTATAGTTACCAGATTTGTGTCTTTTCCACTTGTGTGACGATCGAATCTGTACATGTAAGATTTCTGCACTTTTGTGATGATTGAATTTGTGTCTGTTCCACTTGTGTGATGATTGAATTTGTGTCTGTTCCACTTGTGTGATGATCAAATTTGTGCATATATGATTTCTGCACTTTTGCTATATAAATCAGTAAGCAACAAATTGGCTTGCATAGTAGAAGTGATTACAATTGTTGGAACTTCCACAACGGCTAGTGTGATGTGATCAAATTAAAGCATTTTAATGGATGACTATCAGTACTTTTCAAATTGATTTTGTCTAGTTGAGTTAAACCTTAAAACTAATTTTAAGATGGTATCAAAGCTTATTCTATCGATTGTTCTTGGGCAAATTTGACTACCACTACCAAGCAATTATAAGACTACTCGCTAGGGTTGGGAATAGGCCTGGCTGCCAAACAGGGGCCTATGGCCTATCCCATTTAAAACCTAAGTTGGCCTACCTTGTTTAATAAAAAGGCTTGACTTTAGCTTTTATAAAAGCCTATTTTATTAAAAGGCTAGGCCTCAGGTTATAAAAATGTCTATTAAGTCTATAATTTATATATAATAAAAATAATATACATATTATAATTTTATATTTTATATTTTAGAAATTAATTTTTTTATTTCATAACTACTATTTTCTTTTCTGTCCTCATGACTGTCTCCACCATTGTGACTTGCACAGACCCATCTTCCTTTAAGCAATCCCATGGTATTTCTAAACTTCCCATTGGCATGCTTACTAAGTCCAAGAACACCCAGATAGAACCCCGTGTCTTCTCTGATTTTTTCACCATATCCTCCCTTAGTGGGATATGACTCAGGTGTATATTTAGTTGTCGAAATATAAAGAACATGCTAGGACATAGTTTTTACAAAGATCAGACCAAGCCTATGGTAGGCTAATAGGCCAAGTCAAATGTTCAGTCCTACAAACTTTTTACTTGAGATCTCTAGTTCTTGACATGAGAGGTGTATGTTGGAGATTCCACATCTAAATCTAATAGTGATATGACTGTTAAAGTATATAAGTGGAGAATAACCTTGCACTTTACAAGCTGATTTTGCTAGGTTGAGTTAGTCCTAACCCAAGTTCTAAGAAAAACTATAAAATTCTGTGAAGATACCAGAAAATAAAATGAATAAGTAGTACCTTTGGCTGTCGCAAGATGGAACTCCAAAACTTGTCGATCGTCCAAGGTCCTTGTGCCGGAAAAAAATAAAATAAAAAAAATAAGCTTTGTGAAATGCACCATTTCTACTTTTTATTTAAAAATGGGGAAATGAAATGACAATGGTTTAATCTAATGACTGAAAATTGTATACAAATAGCTCAATGAAACTCATGGTTTCAATTTATAGTTTAAAATTATTCTCCAAAATAAACTGTTTGTTTAAAAAATGTATTTGTAATTTAAAATAAAAATAAAAATTAGTTGTACAATTGAAGCATTCCAAATTCTAAGGGGTTGCTTTAGTTGTGCAAGTCTTGTTCTCACCTTGGATAAGTGTAAGTTATGCCCCCTGGCTGTTTGAGGAAAAGTATATGTAAGTCCTCTATAAATGGTCTTTGAGTTCAGTGGTTTTCCTTGCCTTCAATAGGTGTGTCATGCTTTTATTCTGAAAATTTATCTATCAAAACGGAAGCATACTACATAATACAAATGAATCTTGCCCATGATGTATGTAATTCTTTTTATAGAATGTTTTGCATCCCCTTTCTTGTAATGTGCTCCAAAACAAATCATCTTCATGGTAATGCTACTTTCATTCGCTGCAAAGCTTCCTCTTAATTTTATAAACATGAACACTATTGCCTTTCTGAAATAATGTGATCTAAAATTTGGTATATTGTTCTTTTCTTGTAGGAAAAATACAATGAAGCACTGTCTGAGAAAGTTAAATATCCAGTGGATAAGAACCGTCTAGACGATCCTCACATCAAAGCAAATCTTCTATTTCAGGTCAGTCATGTCAATAACCATGAATTTAGAATGGTATTTTAACATTCCTTGCGTATATTTGTAACCATACAAGTTTTTGGGACACAGGCTCATTTTTCTCAATTGGAGTTACCAATTAGTGACTATGTCACAGACTTGAAATCTGTATTAGATCAGAGTATACGCATAATTCAGGCCATGATTGATATATGCGCAAACAGTGGGTGGCTTTCTAGCTCAATTACTTGCATGCGTCTTCTGCAAATGGTCATGCAGGTATTCATTCCAGTTTTATTCTGCAGCTGCTCTTTCTTCATTCTTGGCAATTGGATAGTTTATATGGAACTAGCTAGGGCAATTTTGTTGTCAATTTCTGTCTATCTTACACTTAAAAAAATGCTTTAAGGTTTTTGTTAAACATTTTGATCGAAAGCTTTTCTAAAATTAAGCCAATTGATGTCCAAATATGAACTAAATTAAAGCTTCATTATCCAATGGTAGACGACATATTGAGCAACAAATACTACATAACTTCCTCAGTTGGAACTGTTGTACCATATTACAATTGCACTTCAGAGTGTCTAAAGGTTTCGGTCCACAAATCTTTTTACCGTCCCTAGAAACATGAGGTCCACAATCTCCAAATCCTATAATTTAATAGCCACTTCCAGCAAAAGATACTTTCCGTGTTGCTTTGCATAGTTGATGACTTATGAGTAGTTACTAGTTACTTTTCATGTCCTTTCCATGATTTATTCTGTAATTTGTATCATATGATCCACAAATCACATGATTTAAGGCTACTGATTAGTTTCTTGCCAGTTTACTTGGTTATAGTAATAGACAAATAAGAACTTGATTTTAAGTGCTAAAGCTAGTTGAAATGTTCTGGTGTTGCAGTCTAATATTATTATTTAGGTTTAATTTCCTTAGTTCTCATTTTGAGGGGGGAGGAGATTAGAACTCGATGCAGCATAACCTTTTTCATGATTCCATTGTGACACATCTGTGCCAATTGAGTGAAGTGACTGTATTTGTAGTCATCATTGTATCTCAAAAAATATTATTTCTTTCCTTTGATTGTTCCACTGCATATATTTGAAATCTGTGCTTTCATTAAAATTGTGCTCATAGTGAACTGAAATCTTGTGACCTGCTTTTAGGGCTTGTGGTTTGATGAGGACACTTCCTTATGGATGCTGCCATGCATGAATACAGATCTGATAAGTTTACTTAGCCAAAGAGGAATTTCTAGTGTACAGGAATTATTAGACATTCCCAAAACAGCATTGCAGACTGTAACTGCAAATTTCCCAGCTTCAAGATTGTACCAGGTAAAGAGTCCTAATAACTTTTATTTTTAAATGCTGATTCTTGTTTTTTATTTAATTGCATCTTTTATTCCCCATATCCCTCTAGTTCTAATTGTCCACATATTTCCCATGTAGTTTTTTATTTTGAATTAATTATGTTTTTCATCCTTAAAAATTTGAAGTGAATCTGATGTTGGTTACCCAAAAACAATCGTTTTAGTCCTTCAAATTTAGTGCACGGAGACTAAAATTTGAGGTACTAAAATGAACTTATTAAAATTTGGGAGACCAAAAATTTATTTTAAATTTAGGGACTAAACATAAATTTTTTTAGAGTTAATTCTATTATCCATCCAATAATTAACAGATATATAATGGACGTTTGATGTGATTTTGACTAGTAATGATTGACAAAGGATAAAAAACAGATGGAAGCGATTTTTTTGTGTTCATTTAAATTTTCTATACAATTTAGCTCTGTTAATCTATACAAATAGAGGTCATGCCAAATACATTTATTTATTTTTAAATGTAAACCATTTTTAATTATGGGCAGGGAATAGGAAGATGTTAAAAAAAAGGGTGAGCACTTTTTTTCTTCATATGGACAATGTTGCAACCCATGGCCGGTTGTGCATTATGGAGATGTGTAAGAAAAAATATATGTTAGAGTCTAACTAGTGAACTTTAAACTTTAAACCTAACTCAACCTATAAATTCGACTTTCGACTTGTGAGATGAGGTTTGAACCCCACTTATATATTATGATTTGATCATATCCTTAGTTGATATGAGGTTTGTTAGCCCCTTCAATTAGTTCTAGTCTTTACATTTTTTTGTTGGTTTTGGTCATAGATGTGGCATGTGACAAACACACCCTAAATATGTCTAAAATTCTTCCTTTTGAACTATATTTTAGGATTGAATTAGGTGCAGTCCATTTTTAATATACCCTATGTAAGCTACTAAGCTTGCTCTCCTCAAAACCAGGCTTTCGCATTTAACACAATCTACTGATTATTAATTTCTGTTTTTTTATGTTTCTCTTATTTGGACCAGGATCTACAACATTTCCCTCATATCAAAATGAAATTAAAGGTTCAGAGGAGGGACACTGATGGTGAGAGGTCTGACATAATAAATATCAGATTAGAGAAGATCAATTCTAGACGACACTCCTCTAGGGCATTTGTTCCTCGATTTCCAAAGGTTTTCTTCTTTTAAAAAATTGTGCTGTTATGATTTGTAGTCTGTGTGCGCTAAACACTATTTATAATTTTCCTGACAACAGATAAAAGAGGAACAGTGGTGGTTGGTTCTTGCTAATACCTCTACATCTGAGCTATATGCTTTGAAAAGAGTTTCTTTTTCAGGTCACTTAACTACCTCAATGAAGTTACCACCTACTCCAGCTAATCTTCAGGTAAATGATTTCCATCCATCCATCCAAACTCTGGTCCTGCTTCAGCTCTTGTTCTTCATACACAAAATTACCATTTTTATGTAGAATTTGAAATTTAATTTTAAGTAATTATTTATAATTTTTTATAATTTCAATTTCTCTTATAATTTGAAGTAAGCATTATTTATAAATTTTTATAATTTCAAATTTCTATAAAAATAAATTACCTTCTAAAAAATCTCTATCCAAACATGCTATGAAGATTTTAATTATGCTTTTGTTCAGTGATTGTCAACTGTATCTTCTTTGATGTTGTCATTTGTTCGCATAATTTTATAATTTATGTACAAGACTGGTAAAGGAAAATGATTACTTGACTTAAGTAACTTGGGGCTTCCATGTGCTTGTATATGTAGCCAATATTTGTTCAAGGGAAGAATCATGAAATTTTGGCACTATTAAAAGAAGCTGCATTATACAAAATTGGCCTTAATAGTGCAACAACCCGTGGCTTGCTACGTACTCTCTTTTCTATTCCCTATTTCTCTTACATCCCAAAAAAAGTAGACATTAGAGACAATATGTACCCCTTAAATAATGCATTTGGCGTTAGAGTCTAGTGATAGTACACACTAGAGTTTTTTCTCGTATTGATTGGTCTTGTAGCTGAAGCATGGTTAAATAATGTGAGTCTTAAAAGGAAAAAGTTCGTTTTAATAGATTTATTTTGAAAGCTATATTTATTTGATTTGTAATTTGACTTGAGATTGTCAAGAGGTTTAGATTCGCTGTTACTGAGTACCTTTTGCTTGCATGTTGCTAATATTGTCTTGCAGGGCGTAAAACTGATTTTAGTCTCCGATTGTTACATTGGATTTGAACAAGAACACTCCATTGAAAAGCTTGGTGTATGATAAGTAGTGAAGCCATCATTGGGCAGGGCCATTTGTACATGCAATATAAGGTTTTCTATCCAAGGAAACTATTCTCCATTGAAGAGTGGCTGGTGGTTGCCCTGGTTGTTATTTTTTGTAACTAGTTTAATCTGTAAGATTTAATCTTGTTTACAGATTATCTTTTATTTTTATATATTTTTCAAGTCATGTCATCATTTTCATATATCTTTTATTTTTATATATTTTACAAGTCATGTTGACATTTGTATGTACAATGGGATTACACCTGTCCCAGGATATATTCAAATAAATATACGTAAATATTTAGAGTTCTTGGATCGAAAGAGTTGTCTTAACGTTAATAAATTTTCAAGGAATGGATCCTGTAGTATTACCAGATTATATCCAACTAGCCTACAGGGAAACAAGGTAATCGAAATGGAGAGAATGCTAAGAATGTAATTGCAGAATGCTTCCCAGGCTCCAAAGGTATGAATGACTACATGGTTATAGGCTTAATGTAAAGTGATATTCTTGAAGATATGTGGTATACTTAAAATAATAGTTTAATGTTAGATCAAATACAAGTGTGATAACAAACAAATAAGTATTTTAAGGTTACCTGCATCAAGTATTGTCTCTTGGTTACCTAGAATAAGTATGGTTTGTGAATTATTAAAAGAAACTATAATGCTTTATATGTTCTAGTAATTAGACGCATTCTCAAATAATTTGTTACCGATAATCCAGGTCTTACCTTTTTCAAATCAAATTTACCTGTGCAGATTGGGATTCCCAAAGTAAAAACTTGGCACTTACTTCACTTTCGCATGACATGAATAGAAAAGGCAGAAGAAATAAAATTGTGAAACCATCCAAATTAACACAGTAAGTTTTTAGTAACTGACTTTTTTATTCGAATCCGAGATAACTGACATTGGATAATGCAATTATCAGAATTTCTAATGGACCACTCTTCGTGTTCATCAACTACACAAGAAAGAAAGAAACCACTGACACTCACTCAGTGTATTTTATTCGATCATGAGCTGTGCAAGCTAGCCAAAAAAGCCATATCTATTCACGCACAGTTATCATTCTTCGCACAATTATCATTCTTCGATTGGTCGGTCTCTGAAATATTTCCTATGTCATCTTGATGCGGCTTTTCTTGTACCTGCAGCTCTTCAAGATCAGAGGTATTTTTCTGGCCCTGGACTTCTTCCCTATCAATAGTATAATTGAAAACAAATTATGAAAAGCAATTCTGCACTTTTGTTTTAAGAGTTGAACGAAAGCAGTACACGAAAAATAGTACCTGTTGTTGTGTTGTAACTGTTGAGTGACTTCCGTTCTTCCAACAGAGCTGCTGTGAAACGCGCTGCAGAGTTCCTCCATCGAGTACTGAACCCCTACTGTCTTTAACCGCTTTTTTTTCTTCGGATAAAACGAACACTCAATCCCCAAGAAATTGGTGTCCATCTCCTCATCGCTATCTTCGTCGTTCTCCGTTCTCTCTGACACGTCTAACTCGAATATAAAAATCTTTCTACTCCCACCACCATTCTCATCTTCCTTCTCTTTCTCTTTCCCTTTCTCTGATGCGTTCATTCTTCTTCCTTTCACTCACTCAGCACAAATTCTAACTCAACCGATTTCATGTTTTCCTTCTATTTGTAGTGTCTACTTACTAATGTTGCAGCTCCAACTCTAACTAACTAACTGACTCACTCATTTGCATGTAAATTCACTACTAATGCATGTTCGTTTCTATTTTAGTTATATCTCCTATCTACTCATTACCTCTTTTAATGATTCAACTATTCAAGTTCCTTTTCAAACTAATTCCAATTCAAATCTCCTAACCGCCCCAAGTGAATAACAGAACTCTTGATTTCAGTTGGATTTCGTGTCCTTATCCTAACAAATGAAAATCGCTTTAATGATGGGTTGAGTGTATGGATATAGAAAATTAAAAATTACTTAACTTTTGAAAATTATAAGTTTTTTCTTATCATTTTTAAATGGGGAAATGTTAACGACACGCTCCCCAGTAAGTATATGTTGTCACCATTGTCACATCATATTTATTAGTTTTAAGTGGAAGATGGCTTACCAAATCTTTAAGATGTTAGCTTTAGTCTCATTCGAACAACCTTGTTCTTTGAGTCTATTGTTGATAGCGAGCAAAGGATTATAATTTCTCATCAAAGTCTTCTTGCAATTATAGCTGAATTGGATTTTTTTTATTTTTTTTTTAAACTGCATCTTGATCTTATATGCAAGGCTTTCCAACTATAGGAGTCGAAACCACTCTGTGTTGGTGAACCAAACTACACATGTTCAGGGTGTCTTGTTTTTTCTATGATTGTCGTCAAATATCTTGACCATAAACAAATGAGTCTTGGGTGGTCTGCTCAACCGAATATACAAATAATAATTAAATAAATCCTAACCACTTGACCTAGGAATGTCGATATTATGTATATTTGTACTTAAGATTTCATCAACGATGTGTGTAGATTGTGAAGTTATTTGTCCATCTAATTTCTATGAACAATCTTTAACATCTCATACCAAGGAGGTGGAGATACAAGGTCAACAAATTCAAACCTTGTTGCCTGTACTCAAGCCTTCATGAGGTGCATTATTCAACTTTTTTCGTTATTTGGTGACTAATCTTTTTCCTACAATGCAAAAAAGATGAGACAACCAAATCTTTTAAGTATATATTTGTGTAATTATAAGAATTGTAAACAACTAACCCGCCAATAGGAGTCAAACCGAATAACATAAAGTTACATTCACTTCTTGTCACTAATTTGGCACTTCAAATAGGGACACATGTTTCGTGTCAAGAAAGTCTTGAAGTCCCTCAATCTAGTGGCGATAACAAATAAGATCTTCCTAGTCACCTCTGTTGGGAATGTCAAAATTGTATTGTACAAATAACATATGAAATGCTCATCAATTTATTAAGTAGGTTAATAAAAAATGAACTTATAAGATGTTGACATAAAATGTTCAAATACTTGAATATTCTACCAGATAAGGTTCTTCTTTACCTCTTTAACCTCATCTCGTGATGGAATGACTATAAAAACATGACATTGAGCTATGAGTCCCAAATAGCTCATAAAATTACCAGCATTTGGGCTCGACACCTTACTAAAACGATGGTCTACGTCGATGTGTTTCCTCATTTGTAATCCGTCTCAAAATTACGAGAGAAAATTGGGTGATGAATTTACCTGGTCTACTCTCTCCACTACCAAATCTAGAATTTGCTGTAATCCTAAAAAATAAAAATGTAGTTATTTATTTCATAAAATAAATAAAAATACTATAATAATAATAACAAAAAAAGTTATGATTTTCCATATTCCTATTAAGTTATGTTTTTTTATATCCCTTCATCATGATGATTTCGAATAGCATGCTTTGTTGTCCACAATGATAGGAAATGTTCTTAATGAGAAAGACGACATGTCATGCATATCTAAAAGGTAATTGATGAGCATAATTATACTTTCACTTTAAAACTCTAATAAAAAACTTGATTCAAATAATGAATAAATCACACCTTAATTGTTATTTATGCTAATTCTGTGTTTTAAGATGCGGCGGACAATCCATTATTTCACCGAGCAAACGATTTGACCGGACAATCTAATGAGAGCATCTGTAGGACGATCTTCCTGAAGCGTCTGCTGATGGGTGCTCTATTATGGAAAAATAATATATTGATTTGGTAATTTGATTACACTTTGGGGAAGCATGAATCGAAGTCAATTTAATCTTATGTAAGGAGATTCTCTTAAAATCCTACAATTAAAACTCCTCTATAAAACGTGTAAAAAATAGAACAAATATCTTTTGAAGATATTATTCAAGAAAATTTTCTACAATATCACTCACAGCAGCGCTAAAATTTATTAAAATTAATGCACAAATTTGAAGCAAGTTTGGAAACAATATATCTAGAAGAGAGCGAAAATAAAATATGGGACTAGTTAGGAATGAAGATGTTTAATAATTTGAAATAGAGAAAGGAAACATTTGACAATTGTAAAACAATATCACGAGGCAGATTTTGAATCCAATTTTGTACAAAAAAAAAAGAAGACTGTAAAAGAGACTTCAAAGAAAGAATGAAAGCTTTTGAATCGCGTCTCATAGTCGCACAACACACTTTAAATCTAGTTTTACTTTCCTTTTATCTTTTTTTTTGTTTTCGCCTTCGTATGGAAAGCTAAAACCCTTTGGGTTGATTCCCTTGTGATTTCTTATCGAATTTTGAAGTTTTGTTTAATAAATTTTGTTCTTCGATTTTTTGTAGCAAATTACGCTTTATTTTTTATCTTTTTGAAATCGAGTTTTTGTAGCAAATTGTTTTTGAACACTTGTTAAAAATTCAGTTCTTTTCTTTAAATAGATTTCTTGGTTAGTTCGATTAGTTCTAATCAATTTCTTGTTTGCTTAGTTTGAGAAGTGGAAGATATACATCTCACAAGTATACATTTGAAACTAATGAGATATATTGAACATCAGCTTGTTTTGTTGATAAGATATTGTTGAATTTGATGATGCTTGCTTGATTAAGTTTGACATATGTGTGAGAATTAAAGGATGATAATCTTAGAAAAACCAATGAGAAATTTGTGGTGAATAAACTTGGGAGAATCACAAACCCCCTTCCTTTACTGTTATTGTTAATTTTTATTGCTTGCAAATGAATTTTGAATTTTGTTCACTTGATTCGCTATTGGATTCGTTGGAAGACATTTTGGGGATATTTTAATTTGACTGTTAAATGACAACTATTAGTGATAATCATGAGTTCCGTGCATGTTTTTTCCTTCTAAGACAACTGACAATTTCTCATTACATGAATCAGTCATATAAAATATCTTTCTTACTTAATATGCTATAATAAATGGTTCGTTATTATAATACGCCTTGTTTAGATTTACCAAAGTAAACTCGTAATAATTCATCCTTACATCCATATTATCATCTACCCATTTACACTTGAACATTGACACTCTAAATTGCACATAACCAATTTCCCATATGTTTTGTTTAATTTCGAAATAACTAACAAATTTTGCAATGAAATTTTTGTTATTAGAAGTAGCAAAGTGCACAACCTCATCTTGAATGGTAGCCCACTATTTTTTACTCTACTTTCGTCGTCATCTATCTTTAAATAGAAATAGAGCTTGTTAATGTCATACCCACCAAAAGTAATGACATTGTTATGAGGCCCACGAGCTAATCTCAACCGTGTTTGTATAACGTTTTCTTAAACCAAGCTAAGAAGCTTGTGTTATGTTCGTTCATTGTCCATTTTGTAATGGCGACTAGTTCTAAAAGGGAAGGTTGAAAGGAACTTAAACTTAATTCGCGTATCTAAAACAAAATAAACGCAACATCTAACATGCAAAGGAAAGAGGAAAGGAAACATAGATTTATACTGGTTCAACCTACCATTTGGACTACGTCTAACTCCCTTAAGTAGATATCACGTAAGAGCTTTTCACTAATCGAGTTTTAACACCTATCCAGGACAAATATTCTATACTTATCTAGGTACAAGTATTATACACCTCTCTAAGTAAATCAATCATAATTTCCCCATAAGATTAAGACCTCTCAAAGATATGAGAAAACACCTTCAAAAAGAAGAGAACAATGTAAACTCACAAGGTATACTTCATTGTGTGAAGGATTTATAAAGATTTAGCTCACAACCCATCTTATGCTCTACCTAGCATATTGAATATGTACAAAGCAAAACTCTCACACAAACTTTTATTTCTCTTGTGCTATTATCTTCATCTTTATTCTCTAGGTCTTTATATAACACTTAAAAAATATATGTTTGAATTTTATATACTGTACTCTACCACATAATCATTAAACGCTTCATTTGAAAACTGTTTTACTAAAGAGCATAATCGTTAACCACTTTATTTGAAAACTGGTGTACTAAACATTTCTTGCGCTTGAACATGTGAAGCAATTTGAAATCTTTCTTTATTTGTTCTAAACCATTTCTTACACATCTTGAACATGTGAAGCAATTTGAATCTTTCATTATTTGTCCAAATATAAATGTTGATTAACTTCATTAAACTTGAATATCTGTTCAAATCCACATTGTGATTTCCTAGGTTTTCACGATTTTCACACCTTTTTCATGTTTTAGGCTTTCTTTTCTTATTTGTGAACTCATCAACTAACAAATAAGGTAATAATTTAAAAAGTCACGTCATATCAGAATGGTGAGCACCGTGGTCAGGTTCAGAAGTTTGCATTCAAGAATTAAAATCCATTCTTTTGCTTCTTATCCCAAATTAAAATGTTATACTTGACTTTGTTGAATTGAAATTTCATTGTTGAAATTAATTTGTTCCCGTAAAGCCATATATGACCTAGTATTTTATATTGACAAAATAAAAACCATTTAAAGGGTGTTTTAAACAATAATTAAATTTATTATAAACCAAATCAGATAAATATGGTAAACTAAAATCGTATTAAATATTTAGCACATTCAAGAAGATTCTGAAAGCAACCTGAGAACAAGATTTTAGCTAGGCATTGATGGAGTTGGATTGGAGTTTAATTTTGACTTCATCATAGCAAGCTTGAAGATCCCTGAACTCTTGTGTATCGGAGAAGCAGCTCTGAGCCTGATCGATCGTATATACAAATAATAAGTAAATCAAAAATCCGTTTTGCAGAATGAGCAAGATAATCAACAAAAAAAGAAGATAGATATAAACAAAAGTATGGGAGATTATGTTAATTTCTTGCATTTTCAACGCTCAAACATCTTTAAAAATTGTAGTAGATTATCTTGCCTGTCTTATGACATTCTTCAAGTGCAGCTCAGCTGCAGACAATTGTTTACTACTACCAGAAGCAGATGAAAACATGTCCACGTATACATGGCAAAGATCCAAAGACGATTTTGCAAATTTTTTGAACCGATCTTGGTCCTTCCACGTATCACATCCCTTAAACAATACAAATAGTAAAATAAAAATCATATCTTATGAAAACTGTGATTAGGATAAACAACAAATGCATAAAATTTTATGGACCATATCATGGAACATACCTGGAGTGACCTAACTTGCTTTAAGAGGGCTTCAGAACACATCATGAGATCTCCATTAATTCTGTGCCATTTGGCATATAAGCCCCAGATTTCAGATCCAAATCCACTCCCGTTTTTAACTATCTGTACCAGTGCATAAAATATTAGCTTTTATTTAACTTGGAGTGAAAACAATTTCTGAAAAAAAGATTAAATAAAAACTAATAATAAAAAATTATTATTATTATATTAATTATATTAGATATAATTTTAAAAATTAAAAAACTATTAAATTTAAATTAACTTTTATTATTGATAAATAATTAAATCTTAATAACTAATTAAATATCAATTCAAAAATTATTTATTAATAATAAAAAATAATTTAGATATCAATTTTTTTATTTATTCAATATAATAATTAATAATGATTTTTTAGTAATGACTGGGATGGGATTTGAAATGTGAATTTTTCATCAATGGGAATTGTTCATCAACCACTTCATACTATAGAGTAAAACTAAGAAGGGATCTAAAGAAATAGAATCTTGATAGAATTGAGTAATACCTGTTGTAAAACTTTTCCAAGTAAAAACAATAATTGCTCAGCTTCACGTGATCTTCCTGCAACAGATGCTCCACGAACTTCCATTTCATATTCTGCTCCAGTATCGACAATGCATAACTCATCTGTTTTTGGCATATTATCGGATATCAAAGGAGGCATATTACATGATAAAAGCCTCTTTTCCACCTGCTCTGTGATTCTTTCCAATAATTCACTATCTACTCTCTTATTATTGGTGATGTCCAAAACCATCTGTACACCTTCCAGAGCCTAAAACAATTTATCAAACTAAATGGATGATTAAGGACGAACCGAAAGAGATTATGTCTTTGCTAGAGTTCTTTCTTATTATACTTTGTTGGACACCCACTATTAATATATAATCTCAGCAGAAATTAGAAGATTTTGGAGTGATACTTCGAATAAAAACAAAAATATTTTATAGTATATAAATAATTTTAAACTTAATTTTATAAACCGGTTTTATAAGATGTAATAAAATCTAAAATTCACTTTTTAATACACTTGAAAATTATTGTTAAAATTTAAAATTAATTTTTAAATTGAAAAGGCCTTTAAAATTTATTTAGTGTCCATTGTATACCAACTTTAACTTTATACTTTGAGTTTTATCACATATGCACTTTGAAAATTAGAGGTGTATAGCAAAGCTTGTGAAAGTGGCTTATGAAAGGTAAACATATTTTTAATATGCTAAAAAAATAAGTAGAAGGGTCATATCATATCCCATTGTCATAACTCAACCTATCGTTCAGTGAATTTAAGAGAGTAAAACTGCATAAAAAAACATATTTCATCAAAGGAGGATAAACCAAAAACAGCATATACCTGACTGATATTGCTAATTTCAACAGCAACATAGCTATATTTCTCCCATAATTGCCAGCTGGTCCGTCTGTTGCCAAGTATCATTATGTTACTGTGGAATGATTATGAACCAATACAAATGGTGTATGTTTGTATGCATGTGCCCATATTAATAGCAGAGGGTAAATATGAAATTTGAGTTTCAAGGCTTCTTGAAATTATTATGAACCAATACATATGTATTTGAGACTTTCAGCATATATGCATGTAAGCATATGAAAAGGAATTTTAATGAAAGGGATATACGAACTTGAATTTCAAGGCTTCTTTAAATGCGATAAAGGCCTCCTTGCCCTTCTTTTTCATCATATGCCTGCATGTTATAGGGAAAATATAATAAGAGAAGCTAGAACAAAAATTTAATAATCCATGAGTGATTTTTACTGTTATTGATCATTAAAGCTGGAACAGCTCTCACAATAGTGATACCAAGGTAAAAAAGACAGAACTCCTTACAAGGATCCAATGTAATTCCAAGCATCCCCATTTTCAGGATCAAGTTGAATTACACGAGTAAACGCATCCAGAGCCTTTTCTGTATCTTGAGCCTGTAAAAATTTCGCAGTTAGTTTGACATACTAAAGGATGAGAAAGTGAAAGAAAAATAAAGAGGGACACAACTGCCCAAGTGACAATCTATGTATGCATAAATGAAGAAGTGGCTTCCAGAAATAAACTATCTGAAACTTTGAACTTTATCTTATTACACGCATTCATCTACCCTGTTCAATTCACCAAAGTTGGCCTTATATTAGTATATTGTTGCCAATCAACCATAGCAATAGTCACTTTCTTATGGATTTTCAGGCATCCCCCTACATGGAGAAGTTGTACCTTTTTTTTAGATAAAGTAATTGTTCATATTAATGCAAATCTAACGCTGAAAAGTAAATAAATAGTAACCATAGTAGACAACAAATAATTTACCTTCAATGCAGCATCACCAAGTTGAAACCAACCATCTGGGTACATAGAGTTCATTGCCAATGCAGACTCCCTAAATTTGATGAACAAAAACTGTTATATTAAACATATCATTCCAAAGAATAACATTACAATCAAGACAACAAATGTTACACATGCATGCATTAATGATAAAGGCATTGATGATAGAAAGTTAAATAGACCATGTGTCGGGACACGTCACACACCACAAAATTTGAGATGTCTTATAGTCTCCTCTTTTGTAGGCACTTTGAGCCAGAGAACGCTGTCAGTAAGAGAAACATAACTTTTGTAATCTGATAGAAGCAGTGGAAAGCAAACAAACACATGTACAAACATGAATACATGCACACACACCTTTGCTCTGTAAGACCTATTGTTTGAAACTTCCAGAGCTTTTTCAAAGCATGCATCATCATCTGTAATGTCACCCAGGGAACACCTGGAAAAATTTTAGCATGAGTGAAAAAGAATATACAAAGTAATATGAATGACTATAGTTGTTCTCGGTGAAAAACTTCTGGTTTAAAAGGATAGCCTGTCACAAAAATTATAGGTGGTCATCTTCAACTGGAATGCTTAAGATTCTGTCACAAATAAATGGGTAAAAAATTGTAGTGTATAATCCAAATTTTTTATTGAGGACACTTTAATATATTTTAAGCCACACCTTCATTGATATTCTAAACCAATGGTATGCGTAGCCCATTAGCATTAATATTTTATGGGAGATTACACAAAGCAAAAGAAAAGGCAGGTCATTAAGTTGTGATTTTCTTCTTGAAATACACACTAAACATTTTAATGCTCTCGATGTAACCCTGCTTTTTTATTCCAAAATCATTCAAAATGTTAATTGTTTTCAAAATGGTTGATGATTGATGTGAAAAAAGTTAGATTTAATGGGTATTTTAATAACATCAATACTTGTATCCTATCAGTTGTGGCAATGACAGTAATTTCAACCCCCAAAAGCTTATTTGACCGGATCAGAATGCCTGTTTCCAAAGTTTGTTTCTTTGCATATAAACTTAGTATATGGTAGGATTACGTTTATAGCTTCACTTTGGTGTTCTTATTACAATATTTGAAGGAGAAATACTCAGTGTAGCTGTTGTTAAAAGCAATCACGCAATTATTAGAATCGAAAAATAAGCAATCCAAGTAACAAACCATAATCTGGGGTCATTTGGTGTTTCCAAAAGACGCTTCCTGATGAGTTCAACAGCGGTTGCTTTCTTCCCCAACAAACTGTTTTCCAGATCAAATATCAAGTGAACATCATTGACAACGAAAGGTGAATGTGATGAGAGTAGAAAAATTATTTGGTTTATTCATTTCAGGTTTTATCATAATATATACCTGTAGCAGTATATAAGATAATACCATAATTCTAATTCTTCAAACTCCTTCATTGCATCCCCTATCAAACCGCATTGCACCAAAAGTAACCCATATTCCCTGAAATTGGAAGGAACAAAGCAATACCAAAGTTTAAGAATTGTCTCATTTTTATGAAGCTAAAATACATAAAAGGCTTACAAAGCAAGAGATTTTACTTCCTTAATGCGGGAATACTAGGCATATAAACAGCATAACTAAAAGCGATTCTATCTGCTATGGCTGGAGAAGGCTTATAAATATGTTTAACCTGCAAATAACAGTACAAGTTTATCAGGTACAATATACAAATCATACAGCCACTCATTATAGGCAGATTAAATGTATACATGTAGAAAAAGACACAAAAAACTTAAATGTATTATATTTAACCTCGGCCTTTGTTTCAAACATCAAGGATAAAAACTAGAGATCATGCAATAGATTGGGAATAATAATGAGGCTACCATTCCCAAGTGGTCACAAGTCTTGTAGAATTCCTTTTAGAAAATTTTAATCCAAATTTTAGGTCCAAGTCATGTAAATTTCTTAGGTTATAAATATATATTGTACCTCTCATGTATGCTTTATCACCCTCGACATGGTTACTTTTAATGATCGTTCTGAACTGTTAGGTGTTGCTCAAAACCTTTGTATCAAATTTCATTATACCCAATGAGAATATTAATTATACTTTATAAAGTGATGATTTGTTTATTATTAAAAAAAAAAACAAAGTGATGATTTATCATTTTTAATTTTTTTTTATCAACAATAAATTAATAGAATAAAAAAAGTGTCTCAACCTTATACATAAAACAAACAGCAATACAAAGATTTATCATTTCTAATACTGTCGTGATGATGGCTTTCCGCATCTTCATCCATCTAGTTTTTCCAACATATACCATCACGTAGTGGCGGCGAGCCGGACTTGCACCGAGGTGACCAACATATATTCTCTCTTTTATAGGACATAATATTTATTGTTATGTCTAAAATTTTGAAGTGGTTAAATTTTTTTTGCCTTACCATCACCTTATACTTTTTTATTATTTTTTAATCTTAAATTCAAACATAACCATTAATCATTTAAATATAATCTTAAATCTCTAAATATAAGTCGTAACTATACAATATTACAAAAATAACTTTAAATCTAACAAAAAGTTAACTTCTAGAAAGAATAACTTTTCAAACATGGAAAACATATCCTAATACTCTTTAAAAACTTGCTTAAAATTATACATTAGCAATAATTAGTTTATGTCTATATATTATAAAGTCAAGAAAACATACACGAATGTTAATTTACTTATCATGAAAATCAATTACCCTTTCTAAATATATTTCATATAATAGATCCCATCGTGTGAAATTGCGGATACATATATTTTTAATCTGAAATATCAAATTTATCATCCAAAGACAATGGTTTATAATGGGTGTGGTTATGGACGTATAAGGACACCTTATGCTTCTTTTTTTGCAAGGCCTTAAGGTTGTGTAAAGAGTCATTCTGGATTTTAGTTGGTTCATCTAGGTTTTTGTAGGTTGTTTTCTGCTTATAAAACATGTATGTTAGACTATTTAAGATAATTTTTTATAATAGAATTAGAGTATTTCTCAAAGATGTTAGGGTTTTAATTAACGTATAAGGAAATACATAACTATTCCAACATAAAAAAAGTAAATGAACCTTTTTTTTTTATCAACAATAATAAATAAATAAATGAACCTTGGTTAATCTACTTCTAACTTAAGGTTAATTTTATCTTTTACATAAATAAATAACCTTAAAATATCAATATAAATTATTTCTTATATTAATTTTCATATATTTAAATTTGAGTAATTGCTTTTAAAACATGATTTTTTTTAATTAAGAGAAACATATATATATATATTTTATTTCCCAAGTCAACGAAGAACACATACCAAGTTATCCATCATGAGTAAGGCACGCTCCTTGGTTCGGCTACGAGACGACTCCCATCGAATACGTAAAATATCCGATAAACACCTTGTCTAAATCATCAAATGCAGATTACAAATTGAGTGTAAAAGGAAAAACAAAAACCATAAGTATTTTGAAAAAGAAAACTATATTACAACTCTATTATAATAATATTAAAATGTAAATAAACCATTGATGACTTATATTAAGTTGTTACTTACTTAAAAAAACTTAATTTTTAAAATAATGATACATTAACAATTCAGATTTTTTTCTACAATCACATTACAACTCTTACTATTATTATTTTAATATATTTTTATATTATTTAATTCTAAACTTAATTACTTTTTATTTTATATATTTTTCTAATTTTTAAATAAATTTGGTGTACTTACAGTAAAGTAGAAGAAGTTCTGAGAATCAATTGCTTCAATATAAGGTGCCATATCCCATCCTGAAACCAGGTAACAAGACACAATTGAGAACTTGGCCAGAAACATTTAATTTTTTTAACTGAATTACACATAGGAGATTGAATCAAGGGAAACCAAAATCTCCTTTGGATTCATCCAGTATACATTTTTTTTTACCATAAATGGGGCTACAAGACCACGTTTGTCCATAGCACATGTTGTTTGAAAAAGGGATTTATATCTATTAAGTATGCATGAGAGATTATAATATGCATGCATGAATGTAGAAATTGAAGTAACTTACGCT
Source organism: Phaseolus vulgaris (assembly GCF_000499845.2). Lineage (NCBI taxonomy): Eukaryota > Viridiplantae > Streptophyta > Magnoliopsida > Fabales > Fabaceae > Phaseolus > Phaseolus vulgaris. The sequence goes on from NC_023751.2 coordinate 29,280,617, forward strand.
GCAACTCATCGTGTCGGGAGCTCTTCTCAATCAAAAGGCAAAATGCCAGAATTACAGCTTGCTGTGATGCTGTCAAACTGGGAGTAACATGGCCACCATTTTCTATGCCTTGAGGTGGTAGAGACCTAGTTCTAGAGTCATCATCTTTTTCTAACAACTTCGGTATTCTGAGTACATCAGATGCTTCAGAGGTTTCATGCTGATTCAAATTCCAATTATCTTCACCATTGTTGGAATCACATGTTTGGGTAGCGGTACCCGTTAAGGGACAGTTTTCATCCACATTATTTGATGGACCTGTGTTGGTAACAAGTACCAGCTGTGCCTTTGGTTCTGCCTACGTAGATCCAAGAATTAATTAAATATTGAATAAGATCATAAAACATGTTATTGATGATGCAGTACGTTTCCTATGCTTACCTGGTGTTCCGTACGGAAACCAAGTACCCCAGTGACTGAAAGCTTAAGCCCAGCTGCCATCTCAGCTGATTTAAAATGCATCCTGATATACAATAAACGTAGGTACTAAATAATCATAAAATATAACACAGGAGAATATATCAATAGTGTCAACATTTAAATGTTATTCTCCTTAATATAATATATTGGGGGATTTTTAATATTATGTTCTGGAACAATTTCACTTAATAAAATAGGTAAAATTTTAAAAAATCATTAAAATAGGTAAGTTATGTATAACACAACTTTAATTCAAATTTAATTACACTATATACAAAAATAAATGAAGATAGGATACCAATTTTGACTATTATGTATTAACTATGGATGCTTCACAGAAAAAATATTTTTGGATATTTCATAGCTATTGGTGAATTAATCCAGCTCTGAAATAGTAAATTACCTGGAAGAGTCAACTCGTCCATATACATATTCAATAATGCCAGCCTCTAAATGAAGCACAGAGAGAATCACCGAGCTCTCTCCATCGTGTAAATCATCTTGCCAGTAACTCTCAACTTGTTCGCGAGAGCCAAACATCTGCAAAGCTTCACCCATATACACATGCAAGAGATCAGACAAGGAAGAAGACCTGTCATCCAAAACCCTCTGTTGAACAAGCAAAACCCTCGCAAGCCACCACGAAAGGCTTTTCATCTCAACGCCTAAATCCTTTACCCGCATAAGCAACATCTTCGCAAAAACTATATACTGCAAAAAGAACAAAAAACAACAACACGCACATACGTTAGAATTAGTATGAACATAGTCTAATTCATTCAAATTGAATGCATGACGTAGATGTACCTGAAGATTTGAGAACTTTCCGAGCAATTCAGAACCAGCAGACATAAGCTGATTCCGCGCCCAATTGTCCCGCTCTTCATCACCACCATCCAAACACAGAGGACACCTCGGTAGCTCTGCCCCGTTCAAGGGCCTGCACTAGCAACAGTTTCATTCCCGAAATCAAAACACAAAATAAAAACAAACTGCATTTTAATTACCCGGTGAAGTTGGATTGAGTAAACCCTAGAAACGCGGCGATAGCGATGCACGTGACGAGCATGCCCCTACGACGCTGTTCAACGACATCGCTGGCAGCGGCGGCGATGAAGCACTCGGCGCGATCAACCAACAGAGCATAGAGACGACCGGGATCGTTGAGTGGCGGTGAGTCATGATCGGCGAGTCGGAAGACAAGGTGGAAGGATGGTTGGGAGGTGAGCGCTTGGATATAATTGCCACACTGAATCAAATTCAAGAGGTGGTTGATGGAAGCATCCAAGGAATCACGTTTCTGCGAGGCGCAAAGTTGTTGCGGTTGATCATGACTGAGAGTACACCGAATGAGACGAAGTTCATAGCCGCGAATTGCTTCTGCTTTCGCTTCGAGTACATTCGCATCCATTCTCTGTTAATATTACTCTAACAATTCTCGCTCTTGAAAATTTGTTGATTTTCTCAATTGATCGAGCTATTTTTGAGCGCGTGATTCAAAATATGATTAGGATGCCATAACTTATAAAATATGGCAGAATAAGATACTTTTTTAATTATTTTTACTGCTTAATATAGCTATATCAATATACCTATATATATATAAGTGATATGTTTAAAATCACAAAAATACTGAATTGTTAAAATTATAATTCTTTTTTAAAATTTTATAAATTATGATAATTTTAATTAAATTATACAAAGTATTTTATTTATTAGAAGATGTATTGCATGTGCAGATGTGATGTTGCATATTCTTTTATTTGAACATCATCTTAAAAAAAATTATTATATTTAATTATAGTGATATATTATTATACTTAATTATAGTGATTAAGGTGTGTATAATGTATACTCCCATCTATTATGAAGATATCCTCATTGCTAAAATTAAAATATTGATATAATCTTGGAATATATTTTTAGTGAGTTAACTACTTTTTATATTTATTTTGTGCTGTTATTTTTTAATTAGAATATTTTATTTTTTTGAAAATAAAAATAATTTCCTTATTTAACAAATATGTAACTGCAGAATCTTTAATAAAAAAATATATAATCTCTCTACTTAAATAACTACGAGATCCGTTTTTTCTAAATTATTATTTTTTTCTTGAGATTGAATTGTTTTAGTATAATAAGAATGTAAATATACAGATGTAATAAAAAATATATTTTTTAATAGTTATTTATAAGGGATTTTTTAGTTAGTAAAGTACATTTTTATATTATTTTTAATTAGATTTTTTTTTATTTTTATCAAATAAAGATAATTTTATTATTTATTAAAAAGTAGAAATTGTTACTTGTACAATCTTATTATTAAAAAGTTACTTTTTAAAATTAATCATATAATCTTTCTACTCAACAATCGTAACAAACATAATTGATTTACAATTACATATGATTATTTAACACTGAAAAACTCGCACAATTTTTTAAAAATATTCTTACAAAATTACTTATTTTTTTAAAATTTTAGGATAATTTAGGGGGAAATCTATTAAAAAAGTAACAAAATTGTTACGAAATTATTAATTACACAAAATCTATAGAAAGAAACATCATAAACAAATGTCACAAAATATTTGTAACAATTTTTTATTTTCACATTATTAAAAAAAATTATTTTCTTTCTAAGAAAGGATATATATCACATTAAAATCAATTTTTTTATAAAGATTAGGATAGGAGGATTCGCCAAGAAACTATAAGATTGATTAAATTAAGTATATAATAATTTTAATCGATAATTGTTTTGACAAAACATAGAATGCTTGAAGTAGGACAAATATTTCAAAGAGAGAAAAAATTTGTCTCACTTAAAATGAAATAACACATGTTTTAAGTGACGTAAAAAGTCTCATGTGAAAGTGTTTCTCTTATAACACGAGATAATGTGTGTTCTAAGGGAGACATAAAATGTTAATCACTTGTAGTGACAACAAATTTTAAGTGAGATGTGAATTTTTGGACTTAGAAAGAAAGTATTAACAAAAAAGACTTAGATTGCAAAGTGCACTTCAATGTTGTTTGCTTGAGGCATGTTTTGGCTATTCAAGTAACTCCTATGGATATGGTCACTTAAGTGCAACATTTTATTTTTTTAAAAACAAGAAAGTGACATATATATACATATATATATATAGTTTAATTTATGCTTTTTTATCACATGTCCACTTATGAAAAATATATATCACTCTAGTCATCTTTCAATTAAACTTTCAATCAAAAGAATATACAAAATTAAGCATTAATATCAATATTGCTTGTAGATATTAAAAGGAAACAAAGTAGAAATAAGTAATAATATTTTACACAATATGCATTGTTTTTCCATTATTAATATTACACATAATCAAATTTAATGAACTATTTATCAATATATTATTCATCATCATGTTGTTCTTGTGCAAGAGGAGGTTGAACTTGTGTAAGAATAGGAGAGACTGACTAATTAAGATGTTTGGTCTAAAAAACTAAAAATAAATTGTGTCACTTGTTCTCAAGACAAACATTACCATTTTTGGGAGGTAATTATCATGTTCTTCAAGTTCTTATTTTCTTTAAATAAGTTTGACGCAAGATACCTTATTTGTTCATATTCACCTTATTTCAAGTATTCCTTGGAAGGAAGAAGGATTTGTCAACTCAAAGTCATGTTGAAGAAGAAGCAACACCATAGATTTTCAAAGGAAGCTTGCAACAATGGAGAAAGGAAAAAAAAAAGAACAAATTTGAAAAGGATATTACAAAATGGATTAAAGGTAAGAAGATGGATAAAACATGCTACCTTAAAGAAAATTCCAAAAATAAATGCAATGGAGATTTTCCAGAAGCTCTTTAAGATAGGAAATAAAGTATAAGAGTCTCATATCTCAAACACTCAAAATCTCAAAGTTAATTGTATTTAAAATTCAAGTGTGAAATTTACCAGAGTTGTTGGCCTTATTTATAGGTTAATGGTTTAGCCAAGATGACTAACAAATGGGTAATAAGTAATGTGAACACAAGTCTAATGATTACACTAAACTAATCATTAAGAGTAATGTAAAATTTAATCATATATGATTACAGAGTTCAATCAATTAATCATGTGTTTAGAGTGTTAGTCTAAATGTATTCATCCAAAATAATCTCAACTCATTTTTTCTTGGAGAGTAAAGTCCCCCATACACAAGATAAGTTTGAATAAAAAACCCTTACAACACAGTACTTACCTTGCATTTCAAAAAAAAATTCAATCATTGGCTTCTAAGCAATTCCTGTAAAGTGAACACTTCTTCTTTAAAGTAATCCAAAATGAGAAACTTACGAGTGAGTTTTTTGTCACTCCAAAAGTTTAATTTTTTTTTTAGACTCTTCAGCACTAACCATCCTTCTATGGATGTTGGGAGTGTATAATATGTTAGGACTTTACCATTCTGCATCATTCTTAATTCACTTAGCCTGAGAAAGACAAGTCATTTCTTAAGAAGTGTTTGTCATAGAGTACGAAGAATATTAGTTAAACTTGTTTAAAATGTATTTATAAGAAAAAAAATATTATCATTTTTTATTGAAATCGTGCAAACAATTAAAACAAGTAGGGGTATCCTGGTCTTGCTACTTGTGGAGGTATTTTTCGTGAGAGTATGGGAGAATTTATTGGTGTTTTTTCAGCGTTTCTTGAAGTTCAGACTGTTTTGGTTGCTGAGTTTTATGGAGTTATACATGCTATGGAGGAAGCTCAAAAAATGGGACTTACTAATGTCTGGCTTGAATGTGATTCTGCCTTGGTTTATGTTGCGTTTACTGCTAGGACTAATGTTCCGTGGATGCTTCGGAATCGATGGAATACTTGCCTTAATTTTTGTGGGAAAATCAAGTTTAGGGTTACTCATATTTTTCGTGAAGGGAATGTGTGTGCTGATAAGTTGACTAATTTAGGATTTATTCATAGAGAATCATTTCATTGGTATAATAGACTCTCAGCTAGTCTGTTTTTAGAATTCTTTATGAATAGGTATAATCTACCTATGTATCGTTTTTGTTAACATATGAATTTTGGTCTACTCCCCCATATTTTTTGTATTTTCTTTCTTTTTTTCTTTTTTTTAATAATATTTTTTTTATGTGATGGCAGATGATTATTGTTACTTGAGCTGTCAGCCTAGCTGAGATGTCAAATTGCATAATGATGCCTGACGTGAAAACTTTTTATAAAAAAAAAACAATTAAAACAAGTTTATCAAAAAAAAAAAAATAAATATATATATATATATATATATATATATTCGTTTTAATCGATTATAACGATCCAGAATTATAACTTTAATGGATTAAATTTTTTGGTAATTGATTAAAATACTCTTAAAATTCAATTAAATGAGTACAAACGTAAAATAACTAATTATTACTTAAGATAATTAATTAAAACGGAAAGTTCAAGACAAAATACTCACAAATAATAATTAAACCATACTTTAATCAATCAAAATACACAATACAAAAACATAATTACACTTAGAACAATTACTTAAGGTAAATGATAATCAATTAATCTGCAACATTATGCAGAAATGTGTCAAAGATAATCAGTTAAATTGCAAAATAACAGATTATACTGCATTGGAAACATTTTCAACCCACACATTATAATATTAAGGTATATTGTCAATTTAGCTACCGAACATCCAATAATACATCTAATTTTCAAACAACGATTTTACCGAATTATGAAACATCTTCACATGGATATTTTACAGGAACGTCAAGATTTTTCAAACTTCTTTTTCTCCAACCCTGCAAAAACAAGTAAATCAAAGTCTAACTAAGTCTCAAAATATTCCAATCCTCTCATGACAAATTGTCTACCCTTGGAAATTGTTGATTATTGATTCTGATTTTATTATTATTAATTCTAATTTTATTACTCTTAAATTATTTTAACCGTTATTATTGCATTAATGGTCAGTTTACATCTCTATTAGTATTCCTAATTTAGCTTTCACTAATTGTAAATCAAAATACATGGATTAGTTCACAAGTTTTGCAATCTTGTGCAATTACGTTCAATTAGTTTCTATAACCTTTTGTCTTCTATTATTTCTTCAATTAGTTCCTATAACTGGTATCAGAGTCAGGTTTCGATCCTGAGACATCAAATGAAACTCCAAACAATCAGACTTGGTATTTGGATACAGGTTGCACGAATCATATATGTGGTCAGAAAGAGTTGTTTGCAGATTTGGATGACTCATTTCACACAAAAGTGAAATTCGATGATGGCAGGTTCGTTCCGGTAACTGAAAAATGGCGAATTCTTATCACATTAAAGAATGGTGATCACAGGTACATCTATGATGTTTTCTATGTACCTGATATGAAAAGTAATCTTTTGAGTATGGGACAACTGTC